>NC_061108.1:76221609-76406609 GCF_015104395.2 Macrobrachium nipponense
CAGACAAAAGGGAAGACAAAAGCAGGAAGCGTTACAGAGCCAAAACACAGATTCCCCAAAGGAGAGCCATCCCAAAAAACAGAACTACAAAATTCTCTGGAGTTCAAACAAGAATCTGAAAGAAAACTCCCTTGCATATTAAAGCTATCTATTTTTCCTGGATGATGGGGGAAAGAACTGTCTGGATCATCTTCCCCTTGACCTTCATTTAATGTCAAAGAGAGAAAATTAGGGTTTCCAAAAACCTTGAAAAGAAGGCTCCATTTAAACGAAAGCCAAATTCCAGCCTCAACAGATACTTGAATGACTAAGAAATAGAGGGAGCTTCCTTCAGCAACACAACCATTCTGACCCAGAAGTCTGTCCAGAGGCAGTTCTTGTTCAATGAAAACTGGCACACAAGACAGGACAAGTGTGTTCTTAAAATTCAGGCATTGAACTAATGACAAACTGACGCCTGCAGCCTGAAAGCTTGTGCCAAGCAGACAGGTGGAAGCAATTTAATTGAACATTGTAAACAATGGACACTAGGCACTGGGTTCTCAGCTCTCACTGGGTGCTTGGACCCCTTGGATCCCACTGGATGCTTGGATACCTCGGATTCCAGTGGAAGTTTGGATCCCTTGGATCCCACTAGATGCATGGATCCTTTGGCTCCCACTTGACACTTGGATCCTTCGGATCCCACCAAATACTTCAATTCCTCTGATCCCGCTGGATGCCCGGATCACACTGATAGCTCCCGTTCCATTGGATCTTTTTGGGGGGCTTGGATCTCACTGGGCACAGAGATCCTGCTGGGTGCTTGGATCCACTGGAGGCTCAAATAGACTGGGAGCTCAGACCCACTGGACACTCGGATCCACTGGGCGCTGGGATCCCAAAAATGCCATCAGCGCCTCTTGTTCACACTGGGATCCATAACTGTACACTGGGATCCAATCACTAGAGGACAAAGAATGCAGATCCCTACTGAGAGGTGACTATCTTGGGGCAAAAACCCCATGGAATCCCATGAACCAATAGTATGTCTCCTTCCAGGCTAAGGGGAGTCTGACCGGGACTAGGTTTAGAAGATCCGAAAGGGTTAGATAGTTCCTTCCTCGGTACACATCCAGTAAGACGCTGTTTGTCAAAACCTGGGACTGGCAGCAGGCTCAACTGAGGGGGCAACCACCCATGTGTAACTGCTGCCCCCCCCCACCCCAACCTCCCTTGGACTTCTAGTCTGCTTCCTCCCAGGTTTAGGGGAGTTTGACAGGGACACACCTACCCTTTATTTGAGAAGTCTGGTCATTTCCACAAGGGACCATAATGTCCTAAGATGCTCAGGGGATTTTGTTAATTTAAGCGTGAGGTCAATCTTCTAAAATTACCCTTGCAAAAATCACATCAGTTCAGTTCTGCATAGTAGCATCTCTCAGCTATACCGCTTCTACAGATATCTCAGAAATCTTAAATACAGTCACAGCCATTGCTTTTAGAGAAGACTGGCTGAATAGGTGACTCGCAATTTGGTTAGCTTGAAAGTTACCCCCATGGAACAATTTGATCCCAACATCAACAACATGCCCTTGTCAGGGTGCCACAGCTCTCCTCCCCCCATTTCAGTGGCTTCAGCAGTGCACACTTACAGGGCACTGAGAAATACTAACAACCCACAATGCATATACTGATGACTGACTATTGAGAGGTAGCATGGTCTAGCCAATAGTCATTATTACCATGGAAAGCACCATAGTGTCAATATTGTACACTTTCATGATACCCAAGAGAATCTGGATTCCTCTAGATACTTGTGTAGATAAGTATGTAGGCATTTTAGCCTCAATGGCTCAATGGAAACTTCAACAGTGGCTCTTTCACCCTATTACCTCATAATATAATATGCTTGAGCTTTATTTGGAGAAAGTGTAGCCTGGTCTTCAGCAGGATAAATTATTGGTACCTGCAGTCTTCTCAAACTTCCTGTTTATTCTTTTAGAACCAAGTCAAGAAATAAAAGCTTTAAGTGAGACAGGTGATTCACTTCAAGTGGCATTGTATTACTCACCTACCTTATACATTCATTACTTCAACCAGCAAGTAAGCAATGTCTGTCTTCTATAGCAGAACATGCAGGCTAAAATGAAAATAAGAGGCTTGGTAATTTATATGATGGCATTACCGTGAATTGTCTTATTAGGTAAGAATTAGCTTATTCATAAAACATTCATATGATTCTACAATCATGTACATGAAACATTCATATGAAATATGGCATAATCTACCTATCAAAAGTGATCAAAATTCCTTTAACCAGACTTAACTAATTAATAATTGCTGTAATATGGCAAAAAATTCAAAATGAACCAAAACTACCCAGTGCAAAAATACCTGTAATACGGTTTCAAGATTTTACCAACCTGAAAAATATCTTCTAGTGAATAATTTGGAAGAGTGAGGGGTATAACAACTTCTTCTTCTTTATTGAAGACTTTGGTGATCCCCAGGTTAACACTGAAGACATAACAGAATGTCTGTGATGGTGCAGTAATATGATCTTCCAAGAGTGGACATAAAAGAGGATTATTCTGCAGTGCTCTTTGGTAGGAATGATGAAATGAAGATATCATTGAAAATAAACCAGGGTTTCTAAAAGAGAAAAGATAAAGAATTTGCAAATTAATACAATTAAAGGACACTAAGAGATAATAAACCATGTAAAGTTTTTAAAGCAAAATGACATTTCAATAACAATTCTCTCAAAACCAGACCACTGATGAAGTACCCCATTCAGGTTGTCGAATTGTCATGAACCCAAAGGATATGATGCATTGCCTACATGTAAATGTTCTGCATTTAAAAAATGACCATAAAACAATATTTTACAGCTCCTAATGGCTAAATTCCTAGTCCACCCAAGGTGACACCTCAAGAGAATCACAGGTGTGTCAATCATATAATTTGGTTATTCTTGATCTGGCCAGTAATAGTACTATCAACAACCTCAGTTGGTAGTTGTTCTAAAATAAGGCTATCCTATATGTGAAGGAGTATCCAACAATGGCTGATGTTGAACCTTATCACTACCACTTTTTGTCTTTTGGAGCCAGTTTGGTCATGACTTAAGCAAATAACAAGTTTTGACGTAAGAAAAACCTATTTTTGGTAGTCGCTTATGAGCCCGCAAGGAGTTACCCCTCCATGGTGACTAGATTAATATCAAAGAAATATCTTTTGGCCTGGTCTTATAGTCTAGTATTGTGTTGTAATGATAAACACTACGACATGTGATGGAGTATAATGTAGTCAAAGATAAGAGGGCATTTTCTCTTATCTTCAGTGAAGCTGAACCCAGTTTTCCAATATCAAAACTTGCAAGAACTGACTTTTGTGCATGCTCATCAGCCATCTTGTTTACGACTGGGACAGTAAAAGAACAGGAACCATTACCCTCTGTTGGTCAACACAAGATGATCCCTTGCATTTTCAACAGGGAAGTGGGAGGGTTTTGAGGACTTAACAGCGACTACCAAAAACGATTTTTCATAAGTCAAAATTTGTTTTTTCATAGTGTTGTCGCTTGTTTCGTCCTCAAGGAGCTATACAAAGAAAATGACGGGTGATGAAAGGCTTAAGCTCTCAAAGTTTCAATCCCAACAACCAAAAGAAAAAAAATTCTAGTCTGAGGTCAAGCCATAAGTTTTAACAAAAAACTAGAAACTAAACAAGAATTTATGTTTTTAGGGTAAAGTTCTGTAGTGACTTGCCTAAATATGATGGGTATGGTTGCAGTCTTGTTGCACCATCCCCAGCAACAGTCAGCATACCAACCCATTAAGAACATCTCTAGTTTTCCACTATAGCTCTTATGGGGTCAGAAATAACTATACCACCTACTGATACACAGTGTAGTCAAATTTGTTCAAGCTCAAGGCAGTAATGTTTTAAGAATACTGTCTCTTTGAAAGAGACATTTCTGAAGAAGACTAACGATGTACAGTAATACCCCGAACTTACACAAGGCTAGGTTCCAGAACCCCTCGCGCAAGTCATATTTTCATATAAGTTTGGCACAGTCTCTAAAAATGCTGATAAATGCTTATTTCTAGAGTTTAAACACTATGACCCTAATCATGCTCCCAAAGTATTGAGATAAATTAAAGTTACTGCAATTTTATTTAAAAGTTAGCTCAATACATTACCCTTAAAAAAATAAATAAATGGTGGTAAAATTAGAGTCAGTATCAGTTTACCTCTCTCTCCTCCGAATTATCTATTTTTAGAAGTCTTATCAACCTCACTTTTAAGAACTTCTTTATTCTAGGTATCTTTCTCTCTAAATATGATAAAATCATGCTCTCAAAGCATTTTAATTTCATTTAAAAGTTAGCTAAATACCATGCTGGAATTTATATTTCATTACAGTACAGAGAGAGAGACCTTACCTTACCTTACAGACCTTACAGTTCGTTCGGGTTGCCCCAGGTCCCTCAGTGTGAGGCACCTCTAATGTCTACCAGAGAGTTGCTAGTACATCTTCCGGTATATTTTGCATCTTCCAATCTTGGATGGTCTGGGATGCAGTTTAGATATTTGTCGAGCTTATTCTTAAACACATCTACGCTCACTCCTGATATATTCCTCAGATGAGCTGGCAACGCATTGAATAGACGCTGCATTATCGATGCTGGTGCGTAGTGGATTAATGTCCTGTGTGCTTTCCTTATTTTTCCTGGTATTGTTTTGGGCACTATTAATCTACCTCTGCTTGCTCTTTCTGATATTTTTTAGTTCCATGATATTTTCTGTTATTCCTTCTATCTGTTTCCATGCCTGAATTATCATGTAGCGTTCTCTTCTCCTTTCTAGACTATATAATTTTAAAGATTGTAGTCTTTCCCAGTAGTCAAGGTCCTTAACTTCTTCTATTCTAGCTGTAAAGGACCTTTGTACACTCTCTATTTGTGCAATATCTTTTTGATAGTGTGGGTACCATATCATATTGCAATATTCAAGTGGACTACGAACATATGTTTTATAAAGCATAATCATGTGTTCAGCTTTTCTTGTTTTGAAGTGCCGTAACAACATTCCCATTTTTGCTTTACATTTTGCCAAAAGAATTGCTATTTGATCATTGCATAACATGTTCCTATTCATCATCACACCAAGGTCTTTAACTGCTTCCTTATTTGTGATTGTCTCATTATTAGGTCCCCTATATGCATATAGCTTTCCTTCTCTGTCTCCATAATTTATTGATTCAAATTTATCAGAGTTAAATACCATCCTATTTTCCTCTGCCCAATCATATACTTTGTTAAGGTCTCTTTGTAGAGCGTTCCTATCTTCATCACAAGTAATTTCTCTACTTATTCTTGTGTCATCAGCGAAACTACTCACTACCGAATCCTTAACATTACTGTCTATGTCTTCAATCATAATAACAAACAGTATTGCAGCTAACACCGTACCTTGTGGCACACCGGATATTACCTTGGTTTCATCCAATTTCTCATCGTTTGCAATAACTATCTGTTTTCTTTTAACCATCTTCCTACTTTATCTACGATATTGTGTTTTCTAATTTTCTTTGCTAATATATTATGGTCTACTTTGTCAAAAGCTTTTGCAAAGTCTAGATAACCACATCTGTTTCATTTCCGCTTTTCATATTTTTGAATATGTTCTCACGGTGGACTAACAGTTGGGTTGTGTACTTTTTCCGGGTACGAAACCGTGTTGTCCTATATTAAACAAATTATTTTTTATTAAATGTTTCATAATATTTTTCTTCATTACCCTTTCATACACTTTCATAATATGTGATGTTAGACTCACAGGCCTATAATTACTTGCCTCTAGTCTTGATCCACTTTTGAAAGTAGGAGTGATATATGCTAATTTGTGCTCATCATAAATCTTGCCTGTATCTACACTTTGTCTTAATAATATTGCAAGTGGCTTTGCGATAGAATGAACTACTTTCTTTAACAAAATAGCAGGGACTCCATCAGGCCCTGCAGCAGCTCCATTTTTAATTTCATTAATTGCCTGCACAATATCAGCTTCATTAATTTCTATGTCAGCTAAATATTCACTATTTTCGTCCCTTACTTCTATATCATTATCTTCATTATCTATTCTAGGGGTGAATTCTCTCTTATATCGTTCTGCCAGTATGTTGCAAATTTCCTTTTTTTCATTCGTTAATCTCCCTTCAATTCTCAGAGGGCCTATTTCTATTCTTCTTTTATTCATCTTCTTCACATATGAGTATAATAGTTTGGGGTTTTGCTTGATATTTAATAGGGTTTTTTCTTCCAAGTCCCGTTTTTCATTTTCTTTTGATTGTATAATCTTTTGTTCTGCATTTTCTATCTTACTTTTTAGTTCTATAACTTTCCATGCATTTTTTTTCTTTTGCAAGACCTTTTTTCCACTTTCTGATTTTCTGGAACAAGATCCTTCTGTCTCTTGGTATGCATGAATGATGTTTACTTTTCTTCTTCGGTATATATTTATCCACTATTTTCTCTAATATTTTATATAATATCTCCGTATTTACCCTTATGTCATCGCTTACGAAAATGAGAGAGAGAGAGAGAGAGAGAGAGAGAGAGAGAGAGAGAGAGAGAGAGAGAGAGAGAGAGAAGGGTTGTCGATATGTTAAGTGAAATTATTTATGAATTATTAATGAGACAGAGAGACAGTACATAACACATTACATATCAAAAGATAGAAATTCATAATTTATGAAGAAGAGAGAGAGAGAGAGAGAGAGAGAGAGAGAGTAGAAGAAGAGAGAGGAGAGAGAGAGAGAGA
The DNA here is from genome assembly GCF_015104395.2 of Macrobrachium nipponense. NCBI lineage: Eukaryota > Metazoa > Arthropoda > Malacostraca > Decapoda > Palaemonidae > Macrobrachium > Macrobrachium nipponense. The sequence continues at coordinate 76,228,420 of NC_061108.1, forward strand.
GGAGAAGAGAGAGATAGAGAGAGAGAGAGAGAGAGAGAGAGAGAGAGAGAGAGACTTAAACTCATGAAGCTCGTTCTGGGGCCCACCCGTCATTTCACACTATGGACAATAATCCCCTTCCCTCATATGTTAAGTGAATTGACAGTCCCCTCCCAACCCCTCAGCATCAAAGTAACGAGAAAGATCAGGGAAGACTCGGAGTGTTATGTATTTTTAATTTTATATATAATTTACATATAATTCCAAAATGTTCTAACTATAGCAGCATGGAAAATATGAAAAAAAAATCATAACTAAGTAACATCATGTTTATCTCTGCATAAAAAAATCTCTCTTATCTCAGAGAGAGAGAGAGAGAGAGAGAGAGAGAGAGAGAGAGAGAGAGAGAGAGAGAGAGAGAGATCGTCCTTACTTAAGAGTGAAAATATTTATGAATTATTATGGAGAGAGAGAGATTATGTAAGAATCCTTTCTTTATTTTGTTTCTTTACAATGTTTATCACATATAAATTTTGTAATTACATTTCATAAATATTATTATTATTATTATTATTATTATAAAATCAGTATACAGTTGTACCTCATACTTCAAACATAATCCATTCCAGAAGGCTGTTCGAAGTACGATTTGTTTGTTTGTTTGTATGGTGTTTTTATGTTGCATGGAACCAGTGGTTATTCAGCAACGGGACCAACGGCTTTACGTGACTTCCGAACCACGTCGAGAGTGAACTTCTATCACCAGAAGTACACATCTCTCACTCCTCAATGGAATGGGCGGGAATCGAACCCGTGACCACCGAGGTGGTAAGCAAACACCATATCAACCACGCTACTGAGGCGCTGAAGTACGATTTGTTTGAAATATGAAACAAATACCCCCATAAGAAATAAAGGGAATCAGGATAATTCATTCTAGCCAACCCAAAAAGTCCCCCTTTTCACATTTTTTCTATTATTAATGTGTTCAAAAGTTAAATTAAGAGTAAAGTACTGAAATAGTGCGTTATATGAAGTAAAATTTTCGAAATTTTATTTTTTCTGTGTATGATTTATGTAATGTTTGGTAAAAATGCCGCTGGCCGGCGGGGGGATGGAGGGAGGAGAGATGGGAACTCTTTGAGCAAACCGACTTACTGTTGGGAAACGGCAGACTTTTAAACAAGCCATGAGGAGTTTTTTTTGTTTTTTTTGTTTTGCAAAAAAAAAAAAAAAAAAAAAAAAAAAAAATACATAAGTAATAAGTCAAGAATGCACGAAAAGGAAAGAGATAAAATAACTTTTCACAAGGAAGCCGTTTCAACAAATGATCGAAGACATGCAGAAGCTGAAAGCAGAGCCAGTTTGTTTATTACAGTGCTGAGTTACTTTTACAGTAGTAAAAAAATCATAAAAAGCAATTGTCAATAGATTGGTATTTCATCCTTATGTTAAATTTATTGTGAAATAACATTTTATTTTTGTGTGAATTGGTACGGCTTTTACATATATATAACAGTAAAGATTTTAATGTCTCTTCTCTCCTCAACAATACCACGATGCACGATAACTAAAAATCATTCATTCATTATTCCTCAAAAATATAAACGCTCCCTCCCTCTACCTCAAGTTAGCTGTATATCACCACAATGACGAATGATTTTGTTAATCATTTGTGCTAAATTTTATTGTGAAAAGCTTTGTTCTTTTATTTACTGTTAATATTGTTCAACTAGACCGTCTCACTCAGCGCACCGAACACTGGCTCAATTAAGACTTTTTTTTCTTTTTTTTGTATTGCATTTGATTGTTTTCATATATTATCATTATGTTAAATTTTTTGGGAAATTCCCTTTTTATGTGAATTGTTATTGCTTTTACATACATCCAGTAATATTTTAACTCTCTTCTCCTTCTCTCCTCAACATATCAACGCTCTCTCATTCAGTCTCAGTCAGTTGGGCGTGACATCACTGCGGTTACGTACAATTTTATACATCTTTTATACTAAATGTTATATTGAAAGCTAAAGTTTATATTTAATGCTTTATACTTTTATTTATTTTGTTGGATATTACTATCATCAAACTATATATTGTAAATGAAAAAAAATAAATACAGTTCAACTTGTGTAAGACCCAGGAGGCCGTCCAATACAAGTATAAACTAGATAATCAGTCAGTTCAAAGTATGAGCATTTGTTCATCAACAAACTATACAAAATTTTCTCGAAAATTTTGTTCAAAAAATGGAAAGTTCGACATAAGAAACATTCGATAAACAAGGTACCACTGTACTTATTATTAGGTAAATAATTTATTCATCACAAAACTAAACACATACATGTACCATAAAAATTCTCTCATTTCAGCAAAACAATAAGAGAGAGAGAGAGAGAGAGAGAGAGAGAGAGAGAGAGAGAGAGAGAGAGAGATAAGAAATTATTATTTTATTATTTGATGTTATTTAATTTACACACAAAACCTTGAAAACTTATAAATTACATGCATAAAAAATAAAACAAATACTTGCAGGGTTTCTCAAGGGTTCACAAATGTTTGCGTGTCTGAAAATCTTGTGTGTGACAATTAGTTATGATCCAATAAAAAGTTTGCGCTATTGTGAATTTGAGCAACTCAAATCATGCAAGTTCTGGGAATGACTAACGTATATTGACTTTCCTAATATCAAGCGACCTAGGAAAGGAGTGTAGGTTTGCCTTTTTATTGAGGGATACTGAAATTATTCTTAGCCCTTGTGGGTATGTTTTGTCTGGTAAACTTAGTTTTCTTATAAGAATAGATTTCCTTCTTAAAGGATCCTCATTCTTGGCCAGGAATGATGGACCAGGGGGACAATACTAACTGATTATCTGTAGCTTGCGTGATGTATTGGCCCCTGTCTAATAGAGCCAAGTTCAATAATACAGGTTACTGGCGCTAATGCAATCAAGAAGATTGCCTTTTGTAGCATTAGAGTTCTGGTTGGATTGGGTCTAGTGAAATGAGGGGTAGATAGGAGTCTAAGTACGTTGTTCAGTGACCAAGTAATTGGAAGTCTTCTGGCAGCGGATCTTTGTACTGCAAAAGGCCGCAGAAAGGACGTGACAACTTCTATGCTGGAGTCAATCCAGAATCCATAAAGCACGGGTTCTGTTAATACTCCCATGCATGTCATGATTGCTGTAACTGCAAGACTTTTGTCTTAATAAGGGATTTTGACGAAGGAAAAATCTATTTCTGGGGGAAGACCTGTGTTGCCCGGTGAAAAGTTCCTATAGCTCACTTTTCTAAGTATAAATAGATTCAAAATATACCAGAGAAAAAAGCTGGCATGGTGTGCTGAAGTTGCTACCCTCGTGCGAGCACCCAAAGGGTGTCGGGTATAAAGTACAAGGCGAGTGGAAACCACTATTCACAGGTCTTCTGCCAGTTAGAGGATTCCTTTCCAAAATCCCTCGCCTGGAAAGAGCCGTTGCAAAGGCCTCTCCTCCCTCACGCTTCTGCTACTACTACCCGATCCGCACGCCATCTGCATTCCTGGATTAGACACCTTAGCTTGGATTGGTTAAGGGTGGGAAATTAATTAGAAGGGGTGGGTTCACCGGGCAACACAGGTCTTCCCCCAGAAATAGATTTTTCCTTCATCAAAATCCCTTTTCTGGGTTCGACCTGTGTTCGCCGGTGAAAAGGTACCAGAGGATTCCCATCCAAACTTATCAGATACCAGACAAGTCTAAAAGGAAGGAGTTAATGAAACCCAAGGTTCATTTAAAAATAAAATTTTACTTGCTTGCTAATTACACTAGGACTTAAACTATGACTTAGAACTAGTAACAATATAAAAATATAATACTCTTAAGTATGGTATCTTAGAGGAATATACTAGGGTATGTACAGACGGGTCCATAAAATAAATATGGTCTCAACATTATATATACATGTTCCAGTGGCAGGATGATGACCAAACCCTCAAGACACGGAGGAGAGAGGTCCGGTGGGGAATACGAGCGAGGCAGGTAGGAAGGAGAGAGTATTAAAGAAAAGGGAAAAAGGGGGGTATGACAAGATTCATCAGTCAGGGGAGACTATGCTCCCTGCAGCAACCGCTGGGAATTTAAGGGCCTCTAGATTCTTGAGATAGTGGCATTTTTAAACTGCTGGAGATTTCCAACCCGTATACTTCTTCAGGTCTTCGAAATTCATATTGAGAAAATAATTAATAGAGGTAGCTACTGCTCGGATATCATGGACGTGTGGAACTGAATCCGGGTTGGCCTGTTTAATAAAGTAGAGTATTTGTTGTCTAATACCTCTAAGAGAAATTGTACCACCTTTTTCTCTCATGAAAAGGGGGCCTGAAGATTTTCCGGATGTCCTGGCTAAGAAGGATTTAAGGGTAGCGGTTGGGCACAAAGACGTGTCCTGTGCTAGGGGTATAATTTTCCATGGAGCCCACCTGTTTTGTGGGTCCTCATTTTTAGCCAAGAACCTCCAGTCTGGGGACAAAAATACTTCCCCCGACGGGAGGAATTCTATATGGTCTGGATTCCTAGAGAGAGCCGAAAGCTCAGATATTCTGGTGCCTGAGGCCATGGCCATTAGGAATAAAGTTTTCCTAAGCAGAGTTATATAAGAGCATGACTCATTATTAGTGTCTGAGGCTAACTTAAGTACGTCATTCAAAATCCAAGAGACCGTATGAGGGAGGTCTATTGGTCTCAGGCGGGCACATGCTCATGGAATAGAAGAGAAATATGAATCTGACAGGTTAATATTAAATCCCACCTGGAAAATCTTCTTTAAGGCTGACTTGATTGTTGTAATGGTAACTAGCAGCCAGGCCCTTCTCAAATAGGGTTCTAAAGAATGAGATTGCCAGATTGGTGGTCATTTCATGAGCAGCTGAGTTTTTTTAGAGAATTGGCTAATTTCTTAACTACAGAATCATATTGCCTGAGCGCTGATTCTCTTTTATCTGATTCTATGAATAATATGTTTAGTGGATCAATACTAGCATCCTTTTGAGCTGCAAACTTCATGAAGTCCATAAAGTTAGGGCATTCAGAATTCTTGAGGAAGCTGACACAGTCTGAGTTTGTACTATCTGTGTAAGTTCTGGTCGAGGGATCCGTCTGGGTTGGAGCTTCAATTCTAGAAGAAGCGGGAACCAGTTGCTCTTTGGCCAGTTGGGTGCTACCAATGCTACTTGTCCTGTGAAAGATCTTAGTTTGTGCAGGACCCTCATCAGAAGATTCACCGGTGGAAAAAGATAAATCTTCTGCCAGTTGTTCAAATCTATGGACATTGCATCCATGGCGTACGCCAGAGTGTCCAGGTTGGGTGCCACATAACACAGTAGTTTGTGGTTGGCTTCTGTGGCGAACAGATCTACCTGAAGGTCTGGGATTTGTTTGCAAATCCACCGGAATGACTTTCTGTCTTGGGACCACTCCAATTCCAACGGAGTTGTCCTGGAAAGTGCGCCTGCGATAACATTTCTTACTCCCGCCAGGTGAGTTGCTGACAGGTGCCAATGGTTTTTTGTCGCCAATGAGAATATCACAATGAATACGTGATTCAGTTTGCTTGCTTTGGAGCCGCCTCTGTTTATGCAATGGACAACCACTAGACTGTCCGAGACTATTCTTACATGACTGTTCCTGGCCGGAGCTAGTTGTTTTAAGGTTAGGAAAACTGCCATAATTCTAGAATATTAGAGACGGCGGAGGGAATTGCAGTGGTACTGACTTGGCTAGATTCCGGTGTTTCGTTCGTGGACGAAGCCTCTCTGTCAGAATAGGTGGAATTATTAAGATCTTGTCCCTGAGCCTGTCGGCTCTCTTTCTCCAGACTCGATTGATGTCTTTCAATCTGGCTTTTAATAGGACGTCTGTTACTGAAGCGAACTGTAGTGAACCTAGGATTCTCTCTTGGGTACGCCGAGACGCCTTTTTGTTCTTGAGGAACTGTCTCGTAGCCGCTGCTATCTCCTTGATCTTCCTGGGTGGAAGAGATAGCTTGTGTGTTATAAGGTCCCATTGGATTCCCAGCCATTGGAAGTGGGAGGCCGGAACCAACCGAGATTTTTCCTTGTTAATCTGAAACCCCAGAATTTCCAAGAAATTTATCACTTTGGCTATTGATTTGCGGCATTCTTCGACGCTGGTTGCCCAAATGAGCCAGTCATCTAGATAGGCTACTAACATAACTCCTTGAGTTCTTAGTTCCTGAACTATCGTCTCTCCTAGTTTGGTGAATACTCTGGGCGCGATGTTGAGCCCAAATGGCATGACTCTGAATGAGTAAGTTTGGTTTCCTAGCCTGAAGCCTAGGTACGGAGAGAAGTTCCTTGCTATTGGATCATGATAGTAAGCATCTGTAAGATCTATAGAGGTGGTGACGGCCCCACAGGGAAGTAAGGTCCGTACCTGAGAGACTGTCGACATGCGGAACTTGTCGCAACGAATGTATGAGTTGAGATGGGACAAGTCCAGAATTACTCTCCTTTTGTCCAAGTCCTTCTTTGGGACACTGAACAGACGTCCTTGAAACTTTAGTCGTTTCACTCTCTTTATGGCCTTCTTCTGTAGGAGATCTTTGGTATAGTCTATAAGGTCTTTTGTTGGTCTCTGATAAAATTTGAATGGCGGAGGGGCCCTTTCACCCATTTCCATCCTAGGCCTTTCAAGACTATACTGTGGGCCCATGGACTGAAGGTCCAGTGATCCCAGAAGAGATATATCTCCCTCCTACCTGCGGGTTCTCATTGGCTGGATGCAGGTTTGCTGCCTCTGCCTCCCCGGAAGCCTCTACCCCTGGGTCCGCCTCGTAGCCGGGAGCCACCTCTGGCCCTGCTACTTCCTGCATGCCTATTGTAGCTGCAAAATCCATCTCTTGCTTTATAGGCGGGGTTAAAGGCTGGGGAGGTTACTAAAGCTGTGGAGGTTGAAGGCTGTTGAGCCGGCGGAGTCTGCAGTAATACGAACTGCTGTTGCGGGTGAGCCTTAGAAGTTGAAGGCTTACCGATTTGAGACACCGGAACTGCTTGCACGACCGTTTGAGGACGGGAGGCCTGGTAAGGATTGAATTTCCTTGGCCTCTTCTTGGGTCTGGTCTGGTGTCCGTGGGCTCAAACTTCCGTTTGAAGGGAAGACCCCAACGGACCCGCAGGCTTTGGTTGGCTCTGGCTGCCTCCTGAGAGACGTTGGTAACTTCGTCTTCCGGGAACAAGTTCTCTCCCCATATTGAGGCTTTTATTAGCCTATTTGGGTTCATGCCTTATAAAGGCACCCGCCAGGACATACTTCCTACAAGCCCGTCTCGCCGTTGCAAAGTCGTAGAGGTCTTCCCAGCCTAGATCGTGCCTCAAATTACGCCTTGATCAAATGGTCCGGAATTTTAGGCAGCCTCTCAGAAAATAGAGTGGAAGCGCAATCCGGGTCCAGTTTACCTGTCGTAAACGTGGCCGGGGCTTCGTCCCAGAACTCCTTACCTGCAGGGAAGAGAAGAGAAGTAGCCTCTGTCTCCTTCAATCCTGGTAGGGGTTTATCCTCTGCTGATGCTTGTAGGGTTAGTTCCGCTACCTTGTCTGTACAGGGTGATGGAACATTATCTGGGGTCACAAACATGGTGAAAGTACCCTTGTGGGGCGTCAACTTAGTGTTGACGCATTCCCATTCGGCGAGGGTGCGAAACCAAGCAGCCTGGGCTTGGTCCCTAGGGAAGATCACCGTCTTCTTCGGGACCTTGTCTACCCTGACTAGCGCATGTTCTGCTAGTCTGACAAATCCTGGAAAGGGAAATTGGAGACCCGGCGGGAAGAGCTCAAAGTCTTCCAACGGGCGGGTTCCGCACCCTTCGATAGTTAGCTTCCCATCTGAAAATGGGGCATGCTTTGACGCATCCGACACTGTCATAGCCAGCGCCGGGGATCCGGAGTGGACAAATCCGGTCATCATGTCCTCAAAGGGCTTGATCCTCTCGGCCACCAAAGATGTTATAGCCTGGCTGGAGATGTCAGAGCTCGAGGCGAGTCGTAACGACTCAAACCTCTCATCAACTGCTTCCCTAACCTTTGACAATTGAAGGTTAGCGAGCGTCTCATGATCAAAACCAGACTCCGTCGCCTTGGATCTGGCGGACTTATCTCTCGACCCCTTGGGGGAGAGAATCCTTGGCAGCATGCAACTTGCCAGATGAAGTTGATGGCCTAGGGCCAGAGATGGCTTAGTCGCTGCTGACGGAGCTGGTTTAGATCCCTTTGGAAGGGATTTAGGTTTAACTGTTTTAACCTTGGGAATGACCGAGAATGATCATTCCCAAGTAGGGGTGGACTTAGAGAAGCCCAGGAAAGAAGAGGAAGAAGAAGGAGTGGGACTTAGGAGACTCCCTGCCTCACTTACCTCCCCACTTACCTCCTCTTCAGTAGCCATGGGTTCCCGGTGGATACTGATGGCCACCACCTTGTCCGCCATCAAATCCTCCTGCTCCTCTGGAAGGGGCGCCGTCTCCGTGCAGATGGCCTGGATGATAGGGGCGGCAACCTGCACTGGGACAGATGAAGCTGGGGACCCCCTGAACAGAAGGGTGCCCAGACTTGCGCCAAGACGTACAAGCTGTCCCGCCGGCGTTGGACGCACGGCTGTCCAGCCGGCGCGTTCCTACTGAACCCAGAGACGCAGCCTCTCAGGGCTACCCTGGCGTCATGGCAGGCGTCGTCACCAGTCTGTCAGAGAGGGGGTCGAATTAATATTCCACTCCGGGAATAATTTTTTTAAACTTCTCAAGTTATTATAACAGAATTTTCATATCGATGATGAAGCAAAGATACTTACCTGCTCACCCGTTAGCAGGGACACCAACTCGTAGCAGATGGTGCACGCCTCCGGGTGCCAAATCATGTAGCGGCCGAACGGTACAACACAATTCGCATGGGAGCGACATACTACGTGGCGGTAGGTCTCCCCCAGGGAGGCGGAGCAGCCCTTCACCTGACAACGGACCTTCTGTAAGTTGAAATCCCAAATGAGCATCCGGCTCGAGGGGGGAAGGAGCGGAGCCGGAGCTATAACTCCGGCTAGAGCCAAAGCTAACTCCGGTGAAAGCATGCAACTTAACCTAGGTATTGGTTCAAGCCTTACTCACTAACAAGCTCAACTCACTGAATGAATTAAAGAAAAGGTTTATATATAATTGCCTGCTCCTGTTTCTGTTCTTGGGGAGTAGGTATATGTCTGGTATGTGGGACATGGGAACCGCCGGACCGGAGTAGAGGAAGACCTCATCTCTGTTATGGTCAGCCGGATCCGAAGGCTACGTATTATCGTAGTCTAACACCTGACCTACCCACTGCCTCCATCGAGGTGGGGAGCGCTGCAAGAACAGGAACGGAGCTCCGGCAAGTTTAGCGCCACACTCCAGTAGTGGATGTGAGGGTGAGTCACTGTCCGTCAGTACCCCTAAAGGGTCCGGAGGTGTCTTATAATAAAGTCCCCAAAGCCTAGCCTACTCAACGTCTCGTCTCTCATTGTCCTAATTAATGCCGACCGCACAGACCGAAGCGGCGGATCAGGGGAGGATAATTCCTCTCTCTAATCCTGCCTACCTCTATCGGGGGGAGTGTAACTCCTAGCCCTAGTCTGAAGTCAGGGGCGGCCAACTGGAGAGAGAGACGACCGTCGAGTGGCAGAGCTGTGTCATCCGGAGAGATAGCTGCCAGCTGGAGCGGTACTATGCTGGCATATATATGCACTCAGAGACACGGGGTTACATATAGAATTAGTAAACCCTCTCCCCTTTGCCCCCTTTTGCCCTCCTCTCCTTCCCACTTAAGTAAAACTCGAGCGGCCGTTCATCGATAATACTACTAGCACCGCGAGTTACCAGTGGGGAAGGGGGGGGTCAGTCGTGATCGCTTGGCCATCGACCCGGTCAGAGATGGACACCTATTGGAGGTTGCGTAGCCTACCACTGTAGGGGTGGTAGTCCGACTGGGCCTGTGGCCCGTCGTGGTTGGTACAGCAACAGATCGGTGGTCGCTCCCGACCAGGAAACATGGCCTACTACTAAAGTTGTATTAAAGGAGGCTAGGCCAAGCCGAAAACAACCAGACCACTTATATAGACAAAATATCATAATAATAATTATAATACTATCAAATTTAATAATGAGGTATCAAGGAAGAGTTGTAACTGAGGATAAGGAGACTACCCAGTATGGATCTAGCCTAACCTTCCGAGATCACTACGGAACCAGACCGTAGGCCAAATCTCCTCTAAGACATCATAATGTGAACATTAGCCCTCAACCAAACCTACAAAAATCAAATTTTTTCGATTCAGATCGGCAGGAAGGATAAGTCCAACAATGTGAAAGGATAGAAGGGTTTTCTATCCTGATATCCTCCCCTCTCGCACCGTAGCGCCAGCAGGGGGAGAAGTATAAAGGGTTCAGGGTTTGAGACACCTAGCCTACCTTCCAAGCCTTACCTAGGCTTGGTCGATTAGGCTAGGGGGGGTGGGGGGAAGCAACTCTTCCAACCTCTTCAGTGATAATAAAAGGATTTTGACGTAGGAAAAATCTATTTCTGGGCGATTGGTTCGTGTCGCTGCGTGAAATAATCCTTTAGTTTATTAATTCTAAGGTAAATTAGCTAACAAATACCAGAGAAAAAACAAATCAAAGAAGATGTCAGTATAACTGACTCGCTCACCCAAATAAAAGAAGGGTGTCGGTATGGTAACTGGGGCGAGTGAGACCACTACCACGAACTTCTTGCCATTTAGAATTCTCCTATATCAAAATTCTCAACGAGAGAGCCGACCCACAGATTGAGGCGGCAACTACTACTACTACAACCCACGCCATGCTGATCACCGCGCCTCTGGTGGCCATGCTGAAGTTAGCAGGCAATCTTGGGCGGCAGGGCAGGGCAGTGGTGGGATTTCACTGGGCGACACGAACCAATCGCCCAGAAATAAGATTTTTCCTACGTCAAAATCCTTTTTCTGGGCTCAGTTCATGTCGCTGCGTGAAATAGTACCAGAGAAATAGCACAAGATTGGAGAAAAATAAGAGGGTCTCAAATAAAACTAAAAATTAAATCTACAATACTATAATTTAAATAAGAGGACATGGATATAAAATGGTAAATCCAAGGAATAAACATATTCAGGCAATCTCTAAATAGGAGATAATTCAAAGTAATTATATCTTATAACTATGTAAATATTGTTACAAAATACATATAAAATGTTACAGAGCATGAACATATCAATATATGATAGTGTGTGTAAAGATAATAATACAATAATGCAACACACTAAATAAATTTTATATACACAATTATTGAAATTCCACAAAGTATCAAACCATCGTGAGATGAAAGTGTGGGACCCTAGCATAAAAATAAGGGAACCACACTCGTAAGGTTATATACAAACATTTTTGTGGGTGACCCTAGCAAAAAAATAAGGGACACACCACTAAGCCATTCATATGAGCAGCTAAGGCTAAGGCGAAGTGTAGAGCAGGATGATAGGGTGGACGAAATGTTAAGTGAGGCAGGCAGAAAGGAGATCTGGATCTTCAACTATACTACTGGGCAGAGTCAGGGGAAACTATGTTTCCCGCTGCCACTGCTGAAAATTTTATAGATTCTAGGGACTTTAAATAGTGTCGCTTAAACACTGTCGGCGATTTCCATCCAGTATACTTTTTCAAGTCATCGAAATTCATGTGTTGGAAATAATTAATTGAGGTGGCTACTGCCCTGACATCATGTGCTTTAGGGAAAGATTCAGGGTTTGCTTGTTTAATAAAGTAGATGATCTGTTGTCTTATGCCTTTAATTGATAAAGTGCCACCCTTTTCTCTCCTAAAGAGGGGACCCGAAGAGGAGGAGGATGTCCTAGACAGAAAGGCTCGTAAGGTCATTACTGGACAAAGAGAAGGGTCTTGAGGAAGAGGAATGACTTTCCAAGGTTCCCACCTCAATAAAGGATCCTCATTCTTAGCTAGAAAGCTGCGATCTAGGGAAAGTAGAACTTCTCCTGAGGGGAGAAATTCTATATGACCCGTATCTCTGGACAGAGCCGACAGTTCTGAAATTCTAGCTCCTGAAGCCAGGCTAAGCAAAAATAATGTTTTTCTTAAGAGCATTATAAATGAACAAGTTGAGTTGTCAGTATCTGAAGCCAACTTAAGGACATCATTCAAAAACCATGACACAGAAGTAGGCCTTACAGAAAGTCTAAGTCTAGCACAAGCCTTGGGAATAGACGAAAAATAGGAGTCTGTTAAGTCTATGTTAAAACCCATTTGAAAGATCTTCTTCAAGGCTGATTTATTCGTAGTAATAGTGCTAGCTGCTAATCCTTTTTCAAACAAGGACCTAAAGAAGGATATAGCTGAATTGATAGTCATGATTTTGATGTTTGATTCCTTCAGGAAAGATGCCAACTTCTTAACTGCAGCGTCATACTGCCTCAAAGTTGAATCCCTTTTATCTGATTCCAGGAAAAGGATATTCTGGGGATCTATACCTGCATCTTTTTTGGCCGCAAACTTCATAAAGTCCATAAAGTTAGGGCTTTGAGAATTCCTGAGGAAGCGAACACAGTCTTCATTTGTACTGACTGAGAGAGCCTGGGATTGGGAATCCGTTGGGGGCGAAGACCCAATTCCAGAAGCAGGGGATACCAATTGCTCTTCGGCCAGTCCGGTGCTACTAGTGCCACTTGTCCCTTGAAAGTCCTGAGTTTGTTCAGAACTTTCAGAAGAAGATTCACTGGAGGAAAGATGTAAATCTTCTTCCACTGGTTCCAGTCTATGGAAAGAGCGTCTGGCATATGCCAGAGGGTCCAGGTTGGGAGCCACATAGCATGGAAGCTTGTGGTTCGCCTGAGAAGCGAAGAGATCGACTTGGGAGAGACCTGGGACACTCCGGCGTATCCATTGGAACGAACTGTTATCCAGAGACCATTCTGACTCCAAGGGAACTGACCGGGATAGAGCGTCTGCTATCACATTCCTTACTCCCGCTAGGTGGGTGGAGGAGAGGTGCCATTTGAACTTGTCCGCCAGGGAAAAGATGGCTATCATGACATGGTTTAGATGTCTTGATTTGGAACCTCCCCTGTTGATGCAGTGTACTACTACTGCGCTGTCCAGAACTAATTTTACATGAGAGTTCTTTGGTGGAAGGAGCCTCTTCAGGGTCAGGAACACTGCCATGGCTTCCAATACGTTTATGTGAAGCTGGCGGAACTGTAGTGACCAAGTTCCTTGAACCTTCTTGAATTGAGAATACCCTCCCCAACCGCTTAATGAAGCGTCTGTATGGATAGTTATTACCGGAGGAGGATATTGAAGAGGTACCGACTTGGACAGATTCTTCATTTGAGTCCAGGGATGCAGATGGTCCCGAAGGATTTGCGGAATTGCTGACAACTTGTTCCGAGATCTGACATTTGCTCTTGAGCGCCAGATCCGGCCTATGTCTTTCAGTTTGGCTTTCATCAAGATGTTTGTTACTGAGGCAAACTGTAGGGAACCTAGGATCCTTTCCTGGTTACTCCTTGAAGCATATTTGTACTTTAGAAATTGCTTTACTGACTTCGTTATTTCCTTTCTCTTGGCTACCGGAATTGACAGATTGTGGAAGGATAAATCCCATTGGATGCCTAGCCATTGAAATTTTCCTTTGTTTATCTGGAACCCCAGATACTCCAGAAACTTGATTACTTTCTTTGAGGCTTTCCGGCATTCCTCGACGGTTGGTGCCCAGATCAACCAATCGTCGAGGTATGCTACTACCATTATCCCTTGTGACCTCAGTTGTTGAACGACTACTTCCGCTAGTTTCGTGAATACCCTGGGAGCTACATTCAGTCCGAAGGGCATCACTTTGAATGAGAATGTCTGGTCCCCTAGCTTGAAGCCTAGGTAAGGGCGAAAGTGTCTCGCTATTGGGATATGATAGTATGCATCTGTAAGATCGATAGAGGTGGTGACGGCCCCAGCATTTTGAACTTGTCGCAGCGAATGGATAAGTTTAACTGGGACAAGTCTAAGATTACTCTTCTTTTTAATGAGCCTTTCTTTGGCACGCTGAACAAGCAACCTTGAAACTTTAAATGCTTGACTCTCGATATTGCTCCTTTCTGAAGGAGTTCCTCCGCATAATCTGTCAATTCCTTCGATGGAAGTTGAAGGAATGGTCTGGGTGGAGGGGGGCCCTTGATCCAACTCCAACCCAGACCTTTTGACACAATAATTTGTGCCCATTTGCTGAACCCCACCAATGCCGGAAGAGGAACAGCTCCTCCTACCTTGGAGATCTCACTGCTGCTGTGCTGGGTGAGCTCCACGGCCTCCACGGAAGTGCTTGCCTCTGTTAATAACTCTCCCTGATCCTCTCTGACGAAAGGCGCCTCTGGCTCTACTTCCCCTGGCAAATCGGTTAAAGTGCTGAAAGGCCTGGCCTTCATACACTTGGTTGAACGCCGGGGAGACAGCGTAAGATGTGGATGGCTGAGCCTGAGGTGAGATCAGGAGGATAGGTTGAGTTTGGCCCTTCGACGTGGAAGCCTGTCCTGGTTGGGTGACTGGGACAGCTGAGACAGACTGAACAAAGTGCTGAGGTTTCTTCTGGTAAGGTTGAAACCTCTTGGACTTTTTCAGCTTCTTACCCGAAGCAGACGAGTCTTGTTTCCTCTTGGCGGAGAGGCCCCAACGATCTTTGAGACTCTGGTTGAGTCTCGTAGCCTCGTTCTAGACCTCCTTAACCGCTGACTCCGGGAAGAGGTCCGCCCCCCAGATGTTGGAGGAAAGCAACTTATTTGGCTCATGCCGAATAGTTGCTTCCTGGAGGACATGCTTTCTACAGTTGACCCTCGCAACCACAAACTCATACAAGTCCGATTGGACTGTATAAGTCTGTGATTTGGTCAACAGCTTGAAGAGCGGTTCCGAAGCATATGAAAGAGCCGCTACTTCAGTCATAACCATAGTGTTGAGAGTCCTTGCCAGCCTAGACCTAGCCTCAAATTCTGCCTGAATGAGGTTGTCGGGAAGTCTTGGAAGTTTTTCACCGAACTGATCCATAGCACAGTCCGGTTTAAACTTTCCAACTGTGAAGGTGGCTGGCAAGTCTTCCCACATATCACCAAACGAAGGGAACAAGGGTGATGTGGGATCTGCTTCCCTCAGCTGCGGCAAAGAGTCTCCTTTTAAGCCTGCTTGCATGGTGACGCTGGCGATCTTCGTTAAGAAGGGAAGTGGAGCTTCCTCTTCCGTCATGAAGATCGTGAATGGACTTTTGAAGGCTTGGCGCCTGGTGTTGATACAGTCCCATTCCTCGAGACAGCTTAGTCATTCCCTCTGTGCCTGATCCCTGGAGTAAAGGACTGTCTCCTTCGGGATCTTGTCCTCCCTGTTCAGAGCCGACTCCGTCAGCCTGGCGTAGCCAATGAATGGAGGCTGCAAATTCTCAGGATAGAACTCGAAGTCTTCAATCCTTCGAGTTCCACACTCCGGGATGGAGATGAGACCATCTTGGAAAGGAGCATAAGACGCTACTCTCCAAGGGTTGCTCATGGAGAATGGTGGGAGGGAATCATGAGGTGGAAGCTGGATGAGACCGGCACTAGGTGCTGGAGTAGCAAGCTGCGGAGCCTGATTGAAACCAGACAGGAGGTTCTCTTGTGTGGATATCCTGTCCGACAGCTGAGTGAACATCTGCTCCATACTGTTCCTCAAAGATCCTACAAGATCTCCCACCTGCTGCATCATTCCGGCAGAAAATGCAGCAGGATCAAAGCCAGGAACTGGCACAGAAGCAGATGGGGTACTCAAAAGAAGTACCTTAGAAGAAGGAGAGACCACCGACTCCGCCGGAGTACGGGATCTCTCTTTGGAGGACTTGCTCTTCGACCCTTTAGTAAGTGAAGCAGAGGAAGAAGATGCTTTCACTTTCTCTGCTCCGGGGTGAGAAGCCGGAGACTTATGAGATGAAGACGCCGAAGAAGTCTTCTTAGACGATGACGTCTTACTAAGGGTTTTCTGAGCCCTGTGGCCCTTCACCTTGGGAACCACAGAAGCGTCTGGTGTACTATACGGGAGCTCCGCCCCCGTAAAGCCCTGGAAGGAAGAAGAAGAAGGAACAGGAGATGAAGATCCAGAAACGCCCAAGGGAAGCCCTTGAGCGTCCAACATACCTACCTCAACCAACAAGTCATCCACACCTACCATGGGCTCTACATTTATATCTAATGTGGCGACCTCCGCCGAGATGTCCTGGCCTGGTCCTTCCTTCATACATTGAGCGACCTGCTGCTGAATGGTCGCAATCGTCGAGGCTGCCTCAGTAGGGTCGACGTACCCCGTCGGCTTGCCTCCGGGAAACAGAAGGACAGCCAGCCTCTTCTCCAGGATGTAAGGCTGTCCTTTGGCGGCATTCTTCCCGAAGCTGCCGACCCAAGCTCTCAGGGTTGCGAGAGCAGTCTCCCTGACTGCGGCAGCCTGAAAGAGAGGGCGATTATCAGATCTTAAGGCTAAAGGTGAATCCTAACCCTTAGACTAAATCAAGCTTAAGACTAGCAATATCGGAGCATATAAAGGTATCAGTATACCAAGGAAAACTTAAGCTTAAACATATATCAGAACTCATATTTTATGAATGTGCTGATGAGAAAAGTACTTACCCCATCCAAAAATTGACTCACAAGCTCATAGCAGATCAAACATGCCTCGTGGAACCAGACCTGTAAGTCGCCATGGCTGGTGAAGCAGGGAGCATGAGTCCTGCAGACATGCCCACAGGGGTCCTGCAACACGGCGTTGCATCCGGGGTGTTCACAGTTGGTAGCCTGTAAGTGGAAAGATACATGAGTATCGAGATTACACTCACAGGGCTACCCTAGTACTCCGCCGCATGCCAGAGATTAAAAAAAAATTTCGGGCATAACCCCTCCCCTAAGAACCTTATGCGATAATAGGTGATACAATAACGCCGGTGTAAGCCGGAGGAGGAAATTCCGTAAACCAGAGGTAAAATATAGAAATATGTTATATAACTATAAACGAAATTTCCAATAAGGGCAGGGGAGGGACCCAAGCTTAAGATAACTATAAACTAACTTAAGCATAACTAAAATTAAAATCGGAGGACGACTCCGAAGCGCGGCGCTGTCCAACTCTGATGGAAGAATGCCCTAGGGCACATGCCGGAGATGAAGGAACGATGGAAAGCTAAGGACCAATTGAAAACGTATCCACTCCATTGGTTGGCGGAGCCGACCACGTCCCCCCTCCCGTAACCGATGGAACGCCAGGGAAGAAGAGGCATAGGTCCGCCGTCACAGGGGGGGAAAGGCGAGGAGGGAAGAAATCAGTTCCTGTGTATACGGCGGAACGCCGGAGCAACTAGGGAGGGGGGAGGCCAACCCCCGTCACACCGAGGTACCACAGCGCACAAGGGAGAACAAGGTCACTCCCAGCCTAACAGTCTGTCCAGACTCCCCTACTCCCTCCGCGTAGGGAGAGAGGGAGCCAGGCCCGGATGGAGCGAGCGAGAACAGACACCCCACCCTCCTACTCTATGGCGAGAGGAAGACGGGGGGGAAGCGACTGGGGCGGGCGACTGGGGCGGGCGTCTAGCCGTACCGCGATCACGAGTGGACCAAGGTACGATAACACAACACAACCAACTGGATCGGACGCCAAGGGTCAAATGCAACCAAACTGACCAGGATGGTGCAACAATATGTGATGCAACAAAACTGACAATAAGGATGCAACAAAACTGTAACTAGCGTGGACCATAGGACCACTGAGACCCAGGCTATAGGCTATAAGGCTAGACGCCCTAGGCTAACCAAAATACACTATACATCGATAATTAAAGTAGGGGAAAAAATAAGGAGTGAAAGAAAAATAACGTCCAGGAGTGCACAACTGACCCGAAAGAAAGTCTATCACTCAGAGCTAGCCTAAGCCGATACAAAGAGCAATGGCTAGGGTCTGGACAGAAACACTCGAATGCCTACATGAGGTAGAGAGACATGCATGCATGACCTAAAACCAGGGGTAGGCTATAGGGTAAAACATCACAGCAGGCCAAACAGGCCACCTACATTCAACGCTTGCCACCCTCCGAAAAAGTACATTATAACGCGTCCTGACACCGGAGATGGGCATCAGTCGCGACTTGTTGTTGGTGAGAAACAGAGCTAAAGACCTCTACTCTCCTTTCGAAGTAAGTATTTTCTCCAAAGTTAGAAATTAAGGCCAAATTTTAAGATTTAAACAGAGGGTAGTGAAAAGGTTGGCTACGGCAGTGGAAATCTCACCAAAACGCTTTAGAAATTTTTACTTACAACTAAAAATGTTTCGAAGATTGACGCCATCTTGATGTTTACGGAGTCGCTTGTGTCAACAAACTTCCCATTTCCTGTGCTAAATCTGCACACCACTTGTACCCATAGACGCTGGGGCACTTTCATCACAACAATCGTAAACCAACCTCTTACCAGCACTTATTCAAGGGGACTACAGCATTCTTTGCGGCGTTTTGCGCTCTTCAATTGTTTATCAGTGTTGTCAATTGGTATGTGTTTTACCTCCAAACTAGGTATAAGACTTACACAAAAACCGGGGAAATAAGTGAAATTAGCGTATCTATTTGTATTATATATACGTACATATTACAGCAATTTTATCATTACTGCATTACTATGACAACTAGAATTCATCGAAACAGTTTGTAAATGCATCGGCGTATGTTGTACGCTCCACTAGATTGGCAACGATGAGTCATTTTTCCTCACGTCGTCTGCTCGTAAGTATACATCCGAAACATTTGTAATTTTTGGGGGTTAATTTGTTGCAAAAAAGGGTATAATAGACATGAATTAAATAAACATTTTGAAGTAAAGTTAAACTAAATATTGAGTAAAGTAAACAATTAAGGGAATAAAGCTTTGCATCTCATAATCAGTGTTGTCGTCTGCTGCTCGTAACTGTGTTTGCGGAGTGAGTGCTTAGGAACCAGGAACCACAGCGTGGTTCAAGTGCACTGTGGAGTGAATTAAGACCAAAATGTGTATAATTACAATCAAATAAGCACTGTGGAGTTTCAGTTGTGATGGCAGTAAGGATAAAAACCACCGATTACAAGGTAAGAATGAATTCAGTTTCCAACATAACCCGGGAATAACAAGTTTCATACTTTCACTAATATAGGCAACAAAATGTTGTTTTATTGTGCTGATTACAACTGCAATCTTGAGTAAGATCAATAAACGTTACATATATACGCTAACATTGTTCAAATGAGTGCTGGGAAGGCTGGGGAAAGATGGTGGCTGTCACTGATGAGAACCTTCCATGCAAAACGTAGCCGCCATATTGGATTTCAAAACTGCCTTGAAAACATATTTTACGAAGAGCTCACATGCTTATTTTAGCTCGTATGGGGTTTTCATATATCACATTATGTTGACGAAACTTCAGTCTTTTAAATGGTATGCTTAGAGTTGCAATTGTATTCTTGTTTCACCAATTAAATATCGAGTGAATAAGACCCGTCCACCGTGATGAGGGTTGGCCTGCCGTGGTGTTCTACCCTATCCCCTAAACGATGTAAAAACAGCATACGGTAAAATAAACAATAGGACTAGAGCCACACGTGAATAATTAAAAGGGGAAAGGTTCCAGGTATGGGGGACCGAAAACCTAACCGACCATGAGGCGGGACCATGCCGCCATGCTCCAGACCGGGAACCCATATTTATACCTAAAAAATGGAACGAAACTAAATCCAAACCTTTGCAGGGTACTTAACTCAGCTGCTGCAATCGCTGCACGTTCCATCTTGCAAAAAAAGGGGGAGATAAATCCAAAACACAGAGAGCGAAACGAAAATGTCCGCTAACTTGAAGGATGGCCACCAGAGGCGCGGTGATCGGCATGGCGTGGGTTGTAGTAGTAGTAGTTACCGCCTCAATCTGTGGGTCGGCTCTCTCGTTGAGAATTTTGATATAGGAGAATTCTAAATGGCAAGAAGTTCGTGGTAGTGGTCTCACTCGCCCCAGTTACCATACCGACACCCTTCTTTTATTTTGGGTGAGCGAGTCAGTTATACTGACATCTTCTTTGATTTGTTTTTTCTCTGGTATTTGTTAGCTAATTTACCTTAGAAATAATAAACTAAAGGATTATTTCACGCAGCGACACGAACTGAGCCCAGAAAATCTACTTATATATTTTACATCTATTTGGTTTGTATTAAACAGTAAATCATGCAGTCACATCGGGAAAGAGAGAAAGAAAGCTTTCCCTCTCTTGTCCCTTGATAACTGAGATAAGACTACAAGTAGCCTACCGATTTTACATGAATAATATATTGATATTACGCCAAGATAGGCACAAACACGCTCTTGAGAAGCTGGGTCTAAAATTAAACAACCTTTCTTTAAAATCCCAGCCCTTAACCCCAGAGTACGTCAAAAGCGCATTAGGCCTCTCTACGAACCAATTCTACTCGAATAATAGATACACACGTAATATAAGATAAGTTTGATGATTGTATGAATAAAATTTTTGTGGTCTATATTATATTTAAAAGGGAATTAATGAGAACCAGAGCTCCATGTGTTCTGATGATGCTCCCGAAATGGCGGCACGCCAACGGCCCCCCAATACATTTCTAAGGGGCCGAAGGCTAATTTGGGAAGCTCCCGCAACTGTATAAGTTATGAAAACACAAATTGGAATACTCAACTTAGGAGAAGGAGGAAGTTCTGCAGATGCCATCGCTAAAACAGAAATTACGGGAGCAACGAGAAACGCGTGCACTAGTTATGAAGTCTAAGTACAGAAAAGTAGATGGTGCACGGATCGGGTAGTAGTAGCAGAAGCGTGAGGGAGGAGAGGCCTTTGCAACGTCTCTTTCCAGGAGAGGAATTTTGGAAAGGAATCCTCTAATTGGCAGAAGACCTGTGAATAGTGGCTTCCACTCGCCTTGTACTTTATACCTATGGGTGCTCGCGCGAGGGTAGTAACCTCAGCACACCATGCTAGCTTTTTTCTCTGGTATATTTAGAATCTATTTATACTTAGAAAAGTGAGCTATGGGAACTTTTCACCGGCGAACACAGGTCGAACCCAGAAAAACGTATATAAGTAAATGTAAAAGTGTTTCTATAGAAATCTCAACAGGGCTCTCAGTATGGATATAATCTAACCATATCTTCCATACAGAATGGTACTATATTGCCAGATAGATGATGTTCATAATTTTTGCACTAGATACATAGCAATGTTGGGTGAGCAGTTTTCACGGGAGATAATATTTAAAAAATCCATACATGAATGTCTCGGCTCAGAAAGGAGGGTGCATGAACAACTTTTCCTCCTACTTTCTTGGGGTAGAACAGCAGACAATAGTGGAATTGATCATTTCACCTGTTGTTGAAGTTATAGGAACCAATGCTTGTTTGGCAGTTTGGGACTATTAAGTAACCTGTTCCTTTGAAGGTTAGGAGTTTGCTCAAAACCTTCAAAATCTGGGACAATGGTGGAAAATTATGTATTATTGTCCTCCACTTGTTCCAGTCTTGTAGGAAGGCATTTCTTGCTGTTGCTTGACTGTCCAAGTTCAGAGACACATATACAGGATTTCCATTTTTCAGGGGGGTTATGAATCTATATTCATGTCCATTGCCATACTTCGTACATAGCTTCCAAGTGATAAGTTATTTTTTAGTTTGCAACATGGCAGATTTTATACAGAACAGCCCACTAACCACCAAGGGGACCTTCAGGGAAGAATGTTGTTCTATTACAAAAGGTCAAAAGGTGAAGACTGTTCTGGTCATCAATCTTTAGAGATCAGACCCAGTCATTTAACTACAAGATTACATTTTCCACAACAGGTCCATCCTGCCAGAAGAAGAGAATATGGAGTGAGGAAAACTGGTGGGAATCCCTAGCTAATTTATTTAATGGCTATTCAAGACTCAATTATGATTGAGACCTAAGTAGTTGCTCTCTAATCCCCTTCATTAAACAAGAGTGAAGGAGCCTGGTAATCATAATGTAATAACCTAGTAACAAAGTGCAACTTATTAATAAGGTATCAACCAGATGGACTATAACGTACTTTCTGGTGACAGAAAAACTAGTTTCTTACTCTGAATCAGTTAGACGCTCAACAATGTTGATGTGGGTAAAATACCATGTCTTGCCTTCGCCATTCTCAATAACTTCAGTCACCTCTCTTACAAATGGTCGATTTGGAATATCTATAGTGCAAAATATCCCATTGGCATCTTGAGCTATTACCTCCCACTTATCTATATTTTGTGTTTTCTTCCTGAAAGAGAAAAAGATACAATTGAATATATAACTTCAAGAGTATTTTAGAATGCATGTCTGTGTTGAAGTTCTAATGTCAGCCTATAACAAACCACTACTATAATACACAACCTAGAACAAAAATACTCCTATACTCCTAAAGACAAAATATTGTGCAACAAAAGCATTAAGACTGATATCCTGCAGATATAAAAAATAAACCTTTTAATAGGCTTTACACTAAAACTTACAAAGAGAAATACAATGGCTGAAACTGCTCAGATTACAAAAACAAAATGATGCAATATAGGTTGGCAATGACCATACATTGATATTAACTCCTAGAAAAGGAAGAAATTAACAGTGCTCTGAGTTTTTCAAATTTCTCATAAAAAACTACTATCAATGTAAGTGAATGACTTAAAAATAATAAACAAGAATATTTTCTCTTGTAAATTCATCCCCAAGCTATAAAACCAAAGATAAACCAATGGAAAATCCTGTAAACATTTCTGGGCTCAGCCTGTGTCGCAACATGAAATGTCCCTTTAGCACACATTTCTAAGGTAAAATATTGCTATAATACCAGAGAAAAAAGCTAATATGGCATTGCCAGAATATTCTGGGTCGCTCACCTTATTTTAAGGTGTCGGTATGGTTTCTGGGGCAAGTGAAACCACTACCAGAGGTCCTTTGCCATTTAGATTCATCCTTCTTCAAAATCCCTCAACTATAGAGGAGCCGACCTAAGGCCCCCTCCTCGCTACCGTTACGGCTAGCGCCTCTGACGTCATTCCTTTCGATAGCATGATCCACACCCCACGTGTTTTTTCTGCTCTGTGTTGTGTTCATTCTGGAATTCTCTTGTTTTCAACATGCAACGTCAAGATTCTTCTGCATCCAAGTTAAGTACTACTGCTATTAATGTTTTACACCATTTACAAACTGCCCTGGGCCCGTTTAACCGTTTTATTTAGGTTTTATGGACGGCATTCCATGCGGCATTGTCCCCGCGCGTTTCATTGTTTCGTGCCCCATTCGGTCCCCTATACCGTTTGAGCTCGATTTTCTCTAAGCAGTACATTATTATATTTACGATGATGCATTTATTGACGTTTTATTTACGTTATGTTATCTCTACACGGGGGTTGTTTTCCGAGCTCATCCTAGGCTCGTAGCCTACGCCGTTTCCTTTCAGCTTAAGAGTTCATGCATGCATGTTCATTTCAGTTGTCAGGTTACTCTTAGTTAGGCCCTTTCAAAGGACCATGGTCCTTTTCTCGTGTCCTCGAGCCACCCTGGCCACCCGCCCTGCGTATCTTCGTCTCGGCATAGGCTAGCTGCTCGGAGTCGCCAGGCTCGTCCTTCCTTCTCGGTTGGCCTGATCCAGCTTCTCCAGGACATCTCTTTCTCTCTTCCATCATATTTTCTTCCTTTCCCCCCGTGTTTTGTTAGGATGTTATTTTGTATTTTCATGCTTATTGAGACGGCTTTGGCTGGCCTAGGCCTCCTCTGATCGCGTGGCCTTTCTCACCGCGTGGCTCATCACACGGTCGAGAGAGGTTCCAGGCGACCGCGTATGAGCCACCCAGCGTCGGTCCTCCCAGCTCTCTTCCCCCTCCTTGGGGGGAGATACGCTCGCTCACGTTGTCTCAGACAACTGATCTGAGCACCCTCCCTTCCCTCCCTTCCACGCAGGGGGATACGGGAGTTAGCTAGAGGATGCTCGACGTCGGTTTGGCTCCATGCTACTCTCCCCAGTAGAGTACCAGGGGGACCCCTGCTTGGCTGAGTCTCGGTTGGCCACCAGGCTCGGCTGCGCTCAGCTCTCCTCGGCTCTCAGGCCACGTTCTCCTACCCCTAGTCACCACCCCTTCCGCTCTAGCGGATCAGGATCCCGGTACAGCCAGGTCCTATGGTCCGGTGACACTATGATGGCCCCGGCCTCATTACAAGGATACGCTTTTGCATGCATGTTTTACATTTATATTTAACATCCATTATCTTAGTTTAAGTTGGTGGAGACCCCGCTACCCACCTGGGATTTCCACCTACTTATTCTAGATTTAAGTCTTGACGGCGGAGTTGTCAACCCCGCCGTATTATTTGGTCCCCTCCTGCTCCTCACCCGTTGTTCCGACTACTCCTTGCTCCGGCGTAGGGATTAGGTGGTCTCCCTGATTCAGTGACTTTTATGCCCTCCGGCAACGCCGCAGACACACTGATTCAAGCTGTTCTACCGATCCTGTCGGACGACTCACCACATTACAAGGTTGAAGAGCAGGCAGAGACTAACCCTTGTTATCTTTTAACTCCGGAGCACTCCGGTGTTATGATATATCACATCACGGACTTAGTCCAGGATGTTAGTGATGATACTCATGTGTCGTTTCCCTTACAGGTCACCCATTGTATGGAGTCGGGCTGTAACGCCGTGCTGCAGGACCCCCTGTGGGCACGAGGTCTGCCGGACCCATGCCACCTGTGCGATCCGGTTCAACGAGTCTCTGGTTTGGCACCACGAGAGTTGCTCAATCTGCTACGAGTTCATTGACCAGGTCTCCTCTGGGGTGAGTAATGTTCCAAATACTACACTTTAATACAGTGATTTCAGTGACCAATATGATCCGTGATATATCAATCATCTTACGTTACAGTTTAATCTGAAGTAGCCATAAGTATTAATACTAACCCCTCTTTCAGGGCGCCCAAGTGATCCGGGAGTCCGCCCTTTCCACCCTGAAGGTCTGGGTTGGTGGGTTTGGTCACAACGTGACCAAGGGCCAACCCTACATTCTATCTAAGGAGATGGCCATCCTCATCTTCCCCGGCGGGAAGAGGGCCTCTATGTGGACCCGGAGGTGGCGGCTCCCCTGATTACTGCCATCCAAGAGCAAGTGGCGCAAACTTCAGAGGAGGTGACGACACAGGAGGTCGCCCAAGAAGTAGCCGCACTGGACCTGGACCTCGAGCCCATGACGGTGGAGGGCGCAGGTAAGGATGAAAGTGAGGCAGGTTTTGTAGGGGCTCAAGGGCTTTCCTTGAGCCCATCTAGAGCTTCTTCTCCTACTACTTCTACTTCTTTCCAGGGATTCACCGGAGGTATTCAGTCGGTCAGACCGAAGTCCGCCCTGGTGATCCCTAAAGTCAAAGGTAAGCATGACTTTAAATCGCTTCAGAAGTCGCTGTCGAAGTAGTCAGATTCTAGCCTTGCCCATAAGTCTTCGGCTCACCATCCCGGAGCGGACAAGGCTAAACTGGCATCTTACTCTAAGGGTTCCAAGTCCAAGTCTTCTAAGGACAAGGCTCAGGTCTTCCCCTCCAACCCTGAGCCTTCAACCTCCAAGGGAGCCAGACTCAAGACTCCTAAGGAGAAGGTAGAACCTTCCCCTTTCGACCCAGACACCTTCTCTGCTAATATCTCCGCCAATATTATGCAGCAGATGGGTAGTTTGGTCGGGAACTTGGTTCAAACCAAGTTCCAAGAGATGTTTGTTCAGCTCTCATCTTCTCTAGAGGAGTCAGGGCAGTCTATTCGAGCTATCTCGGATAGGCTGGTTACCAGGAGAACCTCATCGCAGGGCTCCGCGAGAACACAGCGACAGGACTTCCACAGCCCTGCATGGTAGCTCAAGTCATGCCGGATTCGTCTACCCTTCCCATGTTTACGGCAAGCAACCCCTGGAGAATTTCTTCCCACGCTCCCCACGTAGACGGCATGCAAACGATTGAGGGCTGCGGAACTCGAAGGATTGAGGACTTCGAGTTTCATCCGCAAGAATTACAGCCCCCTTTCATTGGCTATGTCTGCCTTACATAAGCGGGTATGAGAAGGGAAGACAAGGTCCCGAAAGAAACTGTAATTCTCTCTCGGGATCACGCACAACGGGAATGGCTATGTAACCTAAAAGAGTGGCAATGTACCAATACCAAGGTTACCGCCTTCAAAAGTCCTTTCACGATCTTCACTGTGGACGAGGAGACTCCCATCCCGTTCACATTGAAGGTACTGGAACTCACTCTGTAAGCCGCAATGAAGGATGAACCGATGCCACAGCTCCGGGAGACAGAACCAACATCCCTCCTGCTCCCCGGAACAGACAATCACTGGGTAGATCTTCTGGCCACCTTTTCTGTGGGTAAACTAAAACCGGACTGCGCCATCTCTCAGTTCAGCAAGAGATTACCCAGGCTGACAGACAACCTCATCCAGACAGAGTACGATGCCAGGATGAGGCTGTGCAGATCCCTCAATTCCTTAGTAATGCTGGAAGTATCGGCTCTAATCTACGGAGAAGAGCCGCTATTCAAAATCATTGCGAAGTCACTATTGTACTCGATGCAATGTGACCTGTATGATTTCGTCATAGCTAGGCGAAATTGTAGGAAGCATGTACTGGCAGAGGCCACTATCCGACATGAGCCTAACAAGCTCTTAGCCTCATCCATTAGGGGCGCTGGCCTCTTCCCAGCCTCTGTAGTGAACGAAGTTCACTGCGAGGCAATTAGGTTCAATCAGAGTCTAAGGGTTCGCTGGGGTTTGGTCAGCAAACACAAATCAGAGTCGGCTGCATCAAACCCAAAATCAAAGAAGAAGCCTAGGAAATTCCAGCCTTTCCAGGCTTCTCAACAGCAGGCTCGCAACCCTCCACTTCCAAGTCGCAGCCACAACAGTAGTTTGTGCTGCTAACAAAACCGCCTCAGTAGGCACAGGCTTCGACCTCCTACGCTGTCTCCCCTGCTTTCAACCCAATTTTCGAAGGTCAGTCCTTTCAGCCCTTCAACAGGTTTGGCAGGGGTAGCAGGGCAAGAGGCGCCTTCCGCCAACGGGGCAGCGGAAGAGCCTCTAACCGAGGTAAGGGTTCCCAAGGACGACGTGGGGCACGCCCTTCCTCGAACCAGTGAGAATTCTCAGGTAGGAGGGAGACTGTTCCTCTTTCGTCACCGATGGAGGTTCAGCAAATGGGCCCAAAGTATTGTGTCCAAAGGTCTAGGGTGGAGCTGGCTCAAAGGTCCTCCTCCATCCAAAACCTTTTATCAACAACCAACAGCGGAATTGATAGAATACTCTCAAGACCTCCTTCAAAAAGGAGTAGTGTCAAGAGTCAAGCATTTAAAATTTCAAGGCAGCTTGTTCAGCGTAACAAAGAAAGGCTCAAACAAATGAAGAATAATTCTAGACTTGTCCCGTCTGAACTTATTCATTCGTTGCGACAAATTCCGAATGCTGACCATTTCTCAGGTGCGGACCTTACTTCCCCGTGGGGCCGTCACCACCTCTATAGATCTTACAGATGCCTACTATCATGTTCCAGTAGCAAGACACTTCCGCCCGTTTCTAGGCTTCAGGCTAGGAAACCAGGCATTCTCTTTCAAAGTAATGCCGTTCAGGCTCAACGTAGCCCCCAGGATATTTACAAAACTGGCGGAGACAGTCGTTCAAGAACTGAGGTCACAAGGAATAATGCTAGTAGCTTATCTGGACGATTGGCTCGTATGGGCCACAAGCATCGAAGAATGCCACAAAGCAACGGTCAAAGTGATCCAGTTTCTGGAACATCTGGGGTTCCAGATAAACAAGACCAAGTCCCGGCTAACACCGGAGTCTCGCTTTCAGTGGTTAGGCATTCAATGGGACTTGAACTCTCACACTATCAATTCCGCCGTTGAAGAAGAGAGAAATAGCCAAGGCAACCAGGCAATTTCTCAAGTGCAAGCAGACGTCCCGGAGGAACCAAGAAAGAATCCTAGGCTCTCTCCAGTTTGCTTCAGTAACGGATGTTCTTCTAAAAGCCAAACTGAAAGACATAAACCGCGTTTGGCGCTCAAGAGCAAACAACAGATCCCGGGACAAACTAGCCACTATCCCGGCGATCTTACAAAAGAGACTCCGCCCATGGACGGAGATCAAGAATTTGTCAAAGACAATTCCACTCCAGTTCCCTCCGCCGGCACTATTGATCCACACAGATGCATCACTAAGCAGCTGGGGAGGATACTCACAGTACAAAAAGGTACAGGGAACCTGTTCCTTACCATTCTGCCAGCTTCATATCAATGTACTGGAAGCTATGGCAGTGTTCCTCACCCTGAAAAAGCTTCATCCAGCCAAGAAATCTCATATCAAACTAGTGCTGGACAGTACAGTTGTAGTACACTGCATCAACCCATGTGAACCATGTCATGATAGCCATATTTTCACTGGCAGCCAAGAACAAATGGCACCTGTCCGCCACCCATCTAGTGGGTGTAAGGAACGTAGTAGCGGACGCGCTATCATGATCAGTCCCACTGGAGTCAGGGCTTCATGTAGATCTCTTCGCCACCAAGTCGAATCACAAACTCCCTTGTTACGTGGCACCCAACCTGGACCCTCTGGCCTATGCCACGGACGCCATGGCTATAGATAGGAATCAGTGGAAGAGGATTTACCTCTTTCCTTTAGTGAATCTTCTCTTGAAGGTTCTGAACAAGCTCAGGACGTTCAAGGGACACATTGCTCTAATAGCCCCCAAGTGGCCCAAGAGCAACTGGTTTCCACTTCTACTGGAATTGGGACTCCGACCTCAACGGATTCCCAACCCCAGACTATCACAACTAGTACAAACGAGGACTGTGTTCGCTTCCTCAGGAATTCAGAAAGCCCTAACTTTATGGACTTCATGAAGTTTGCGGCACAAAGAGATGCCAATATCGACCCTAAGAATATCTTACTCTTAGAATCGGATAAACGGGAATCGACCCTACGTTAATATGACTCAGCAGTTAAAAAACTGGCTGTATTCCTGAGGAATTCTGATACACAAACCATGACAACTAATCTGGCCATATCCTTTTTCAGGACACTGTTTGAGAAAGGTTTAGCAGCTAGTACTATTACTACTACTAAGTCTGCACTTAAGAAAATCTTCCAGTTTGGATTCAAAATAAATCTGACAGACTCTTATTTTTCATCTATCCCTAAGGCCTGCGCTAGACTCAGACCATCAGAGAGGCCCAAGTCTGTGTAATGGTTCTTGAATGATGTCCTTAAATTGGCCTCGGACACTAATAATGACTCATGTGACTTTTTACCCCTCCTGAGGAAAACATTATTCCTATTAAGTCTGGCCTCAGGAGCCAGGGTATCCGAACTGTCAGCTCTATCTAGAGATTCTGGTCATATAGAGTTTCTCCCTTCAATTTCTATCTAAGAATGAGGACCCACTGGATAGGTGGGCCCCATGGAAAATTGTCCCACTTCCATAGGACCCGTCCTTATGTCCAGTTGCTACTCGTATGACCATACCTAAATAGAACTGCCCTAAGGTCTTCAGGCCCTCTATTTATTAGAGAAAAGGGAGGCACCATTTCCTTAAAAGGAATCAGGCAGCAAATCTTATACTTTATTAAGCAAGCCAACCTGGAGTCCTTCCCTCGGGTACATGATATTAGAGCAGTAGCTACCTCTATCAATTACTTTCAGCATATGAATTTTGATGATCTGAAGAAGTACACAGGCTGGAAATCTCCGACAGTATTTAAAAGCCATTATCTTAAGTCCTTAGAAGCCCTTAAATTTCCAGCAGTGGCAGCGGGAAACACAGTTTCTCCTGACACTGCTTGAGTAGTTGTAAGTAGTTTAACCTAGATCTCTCCTTTCTACCTGCCTCGCTGACATTCTTGCCGTGGCTCAGCCACCATGTAGCCTTATTGTACCTTGGATGCCACATGTTGTATATATTGTGATATTTCCTCTTGTTCTGTTCTTAGGATTAGTCACAGTTTAAGTTAACCTTGCTGTTTAGTATTAAGTATGAATTGTTTTGTATTGACTTTACTGTTAAGGTTCCAATTGCCTTTTTGTTACTCATCTTGTAACTTTATCCTTAGAT
Organism: Macrobrachium nipponense; assembly: GCF_015104395.2. NCBI lineage: Eukaryota > Metazoa > Arthropoda > Malacostraca > Decapoda > Palaemonidae > Macrobrachium > Macrobrachium nipponense. The sequence continues at coordinate 76,258,631 of NC_061108.1, forward strand.
TAGAGCAATTAACCTTAATTGTTTTTTATTATCCTGTATATTACTTGTGTGCTTCCTTATTCCAAGCTTATGTGGCCATTTCTCTGGTACTATTTCACGTAGCAACACGGGCTGAGCCCAGAAAAGGGATTTTGACGAAGGAAAAATCTATTTCTGGGCAAAGTCCCGTGTCACCCAGTGAAATCCCACCCTTTTTGGCCCAAGCTTGGGTGCTATCTGCAGGAATGACGTCAGAGGCGCTAGCCATAACGGTAGCGAGGAGTGGGCCTTAGGTCAGCTCCTCTATAGTTGAGGGATTTTGAAGAAGGTGAATCTAAATGGTAAAGGACCTCTGGTAGTGGTTTCACTCGCCCCAGAAACCATACCGACACCTTAAAATAAGGTGAGCGAGCGAGAATATTCTGGCAATTCCATATTGGCTTTTTTTTCTCTGGTATTATAGCAATATTTTACCTTAGAAATGTGTGCTAAAGGGACATTTCACTGGGCGACACGGGACTTTGCCCAGAAATAGATTTTTCCTTCGTCTAAATCCCTTTAATACCTCAATATATTTAACAGATTGCAAAATTGTAATCCTAGACATAACTGATTCATATGAGTACATTCCCCTTGTACACAATACAGTGGTTCCTGATATTAACATCCTTCCTTTCTTGAGATTCATTACCTTTACCAATCTCTCTTCAATGCATGCTGCTACATAAATCCATTTTCACCATCAATTTTCCTATTATGTTTATATGGTAAATGCACTGCAAAATTCTGGTTCATGCTTTAACTTTCTTGTTTTACCATAGTATATCCTCATACTAAAGTCATTGTCATCATCATCATCATCACCATTATTATTATTATTATTGAAAAAGAAACCCACAAAATCACTTTGTAACTTGTTTACTACTACGTATTTACATTTAATTTTACTCCAAGAGTGTGGAGTAAAATTAAATGTAAATATGTAGAAGTAAACAAGTTACAAAGTGATTTTGTGGGTTTCTTTTTCAATCTTCAATAGAAAACTGAAAGAAGTTTTTGTTTGGTTCATTATTATTGTTATTATTATGAGCTTGTTGGAGTGTGCAATGTTTGCTGAGACTTGGCGCTGCTGTTTCCCCTAACCTCATGGTCCCCTACTCCACCCCCTCCCTCCAAGGCAGGGTGGGTGGCTATCATGTCTCCCCTACTGTCACCTGGGTAAGAACAAACAAGATCTACTCAGATATTATTAATAAAGATTATTGTTAAAAGATGACTACCTCGTGCAAATTTATCTCATATTAAGTTTTCTTAATTTTCCTTATGATGTGCTTCTCTTGCACACTAACGTATTGGTCAACAACCGGCCAATGTTCACACTTTGACAAATATAAATTGTTTATACAGCAGTTTTATTCTCTGGAAAAGGGCAGGGAGATAAAAACTGGTGTGGTAAATCTACAGACTTTCCAGAAGATCCTTTTGAAGTTTCTTCTATCAACTTTACCAGTGGATAGTTCCTGGATATTTCAGTGGTTCTTTTGCAGTTTCTCTTGTCATCATGTTTCAGACAGCCCACTGGTCATCTGCTGAATGTGTGAGACAAATCTGGAAACATGGGGTGCGGGTGGAGGTATATATGGGAGGCCAGTGTTGCTTGCTAGGGAATTATCTTCCCTGAGCAAAGCCTTCTTTCATATACTGATGGTCAGGTGCTCTCTTGTGTGCGAGCATTGGAGTACGCAGAGGAGAGCTTAATGGTATTAGGAGGATTGCTGTCTGCAGATGGATGCTTCTGATTTATTTCCTAACCAGAGATGCTGGTGGACGTTGCCCCTTGAGCTGTTGTTGGGAGGAAGAAGGTCTCCCGTGTGGTATTTAAGATTAGGCTTCTCTCCCCAATGAATGGGGTTTCCAGGAGGCACATGTGGTGATGGTTGGTCGTATGGTCAATTATCTTGATGTTAGGGATAATGTCACCTCTTTTTACTCTTATGTGCAGTCCTGGCATGATTATATATGGCACCCTCCAGAGTATGGCAGGAGATCCTCTTGGAGAACTGCTTGGTATAGTCATAATGATATAAGTGCCAAAGCACTCCCAGACGGGGCATTTGTGTCGGTAGACCATGTTAGTTCTCTTCAAGGAATCCTGCATGAAGGGTGCCCAGATTATTTTTCATCACCAGACTTAATTTTTCTATTTCTGTGACAAGCTTGATCTGTTTCTCAAGGCTGGATAGGCTAACAGTGCTTTTAATGATGGACTTGAGGGCATGCTCATCTTTATATCCCTTGTGGAATCTTCCCTTACAGAAGATTTTGATGTCATCAGAGGTAGTGGGGGAGGTTCCTGATGGTACCATCTATCCACAACTCTTCTAATGCACTTGTCCACATCCCGATTTGTATGCAGCTATAAATGAGAACCTGGACAGTGCATTCCAGTTCTACATGTGTGTCTGTCCAGGAGGAGCAGTACGAGAGAGCTCTTCTGATAAAGGCACTGATGGCAAATTGTTTATACTATCTCTCAGAGCACTTACAACCTCCACTTAGACACATGGCCAGGTTTGTGGGTTTTGTACGAGTACATACCTTCATGGTTAAGTGCTCCTCCCATTGCTCAATGAGGACATCAAAGAAGGGGAGGCAATGATTGCAGCTGTATTCAATGGTAAAGTTGAGACATTCAGACAGCAGTGAGTGTGCAAGATGCGTTTCAAGTTCTCTATCCCTTCACTTGTCCCAGTGCTGACGAAAGTGTCGTTGATGTACTGTACTTAAATCTGGAGCTTTTCTATGCTGTTGAAGACTCTTTGCTTGACGGTACCCATGTAGAAATTAGCAGAGAGGACTCCAAGGGTAGAACCCATCGCTACCCTAACTCTGTATGAGTGACAATACACACAGATAGATGCCTTGTTGACAGGTTGGGAGGACATTGGGAGGATCGTCAGGTGGCAGGGAGGTGGTCAGCTACTCTAAGGAATTGTTATATAGATTTCCTGGAGCTGATGGCTGTCTTTTTGTCTCTCAAAACTCAAACATCCAGAAGAGAGAGACATTTGGTTGATTCTAAACAACATGACTGAAATGTCCTACATCAAGAGGTTAGGATGATGCTCACTTCTTCTAAATATGATAATGCTAGTCATCCTTCGATGGTGAAAGCAAGGAAGTGGCACTTGTCTGCAATTCACCTCATGGGGTCTCTCAATGTAATAGTAGACTCCCTATCAAGGAAAACAACAGCCTCAACAGAGTGGATGTTACACAATCACTCTTTTCAGAAAATAGCCAACATGCTTCCACAACTGGAAGTGGACCTGTTTGCCACATATGAGAATCACAAACTGCCAGTCAAGCAACATCAAGATTTCAAAGATGTTGAGCAAACTCCTACCCTTCAAAGGAACAGCTTACTTAATAGCCCCAAATTGGGTAAATAGGCACTGGTTCCTATTACTTTAACAATAGGAGAAGAGATAAGTTACACTACTGTCCGCTATTTTATCCCAGCCAGCAGGAGGGAATGTCGTTTACAGATCCTCTATTGTGTCCCGAGACCTTAACAGGTGGATATTCTTAAATATTATCTACCATGAAAATTACTCACCCAACCTAGTGCAAAAATACCAGACTAGAGAAGATATGGTTTGATTATATCCATACTGGGCGTTGTAAGAATTTCTAGGGAAACTTAAATTTTCATATCACTTTTTGAAGACAAACGCCTTGCAATTACGTACAACAATCATGGCATACAAGGCAGCATTAATGGAATCATTGCTTTATTGAGTTGGGATTGGCTCAAATATAAAGATGTCACCTCCCTTCTGCAGTCCATCGCACTACAAAGACCCGCTCTCGAAAGATTCCAATTCCCTGGACAAGGTGCTTAGACTTTGATCGGTCCTCTCAGTTCAGAGAACCTGATACAACCACAACTCACAATCTACAATAGTCAATCTTCTTGATTGCATTAGCATCAGGAGCTTGTATTAACAAACTGGACTCTCTTAGAGAGGGACAATACATCATGCAAATCACTGACCATCAATAATTATTGTCCTCTTCTCTGTCATTCCTGGCCAAAAATGAGAATCCTTTAGGAAGGAAATCTCCTATTCTAAGTACTAAACTAAATTTAGCAGACAAAACTTTATGCCCAGTTCAAGCACTTAAGGTTACCTAGAGGTCATGGCAAACATCCCAGAAGGTCCTTTTTTCTATACTCTAGCAACATTATTGCCATGAGGTCAAACAAATTAAACTACATTGTGTATTAGTAGGTGGTCTGGTCAGTCCTGACCCATAGGTGCTACAGCGGAAAACCATGGGTCTTCCTAACAGGCAGGTATGCTGTCACTGGGGAAGGTTTGACAATACTGCAACTACAGCCCGCATGCTTAGGTAAGTCACCGCAGAACTTCACCATAAAAACATAAGTTTCCATATGGTTTCTTGTTCTTTGCTACCAAACGTTAAGGTATTCAGAATAAAGAATGGAGCCTTGAAACCTGTGGCTTGACCACAGACCGGAAATGTTTATGGGTTTTTGGGATTAAAATTTGAGAGCTCTTCAACACCTGTCATGTTCTATGTAAAGCTCCTTGAGGACAATAGTTTCTACACTATTAAAAACAGATTTTGACATAGGAGAAGCCTATTTTTGGTACTCACTGTTGAGTCCTCAAAACCCTCCCACTTCCCCAATGAAAAGGCATGGGATTTAGGTAAGGGATCATCTTGCATTGGCCAACAGAAAGTAATGGCATCTTGGTCCGTTTCTGGTCGTATGTAAACAATATGATGGTGCGTATGCGCATAGCCACTTCTTCTTGCAGATTTTTTACACAGAAAAACTGGGTTCAGCATTCGCTGATGATAAGAGAAAGTACCCCTCTTATCCTGAGTCCATTTATACTCCATCATGTGTTATTATGTTTATCATTACCACACAATACCAGCCACAAGACCAACTAAAAGAGAATTCTCTGACATTAGTCTGATCACCATAAAGCTCTGGACAGACAATGGAAAGGGTAACTACTTGAGGACTCAACAGCAACTACCAAAAATAGGTTTTTCCTATGTCAAAAACTGTTATTTTTAAGTGTTAATTTTGCTGGCAAGCAATAATTACCATGCTGTTATTAATACGGTATATACCACTTTACACCTATGAAGGTTATGTTTGTGGCAGTTTACATGTGCCATCCCCATTGGCAAACAGTGGATTATGGAATTTCCAGTGGAGCAAGCATCATCCGGGGCTTGCTTATTAGCAGCCCTGTATTGAAGAAAAACAAAACTTTAAGTAACGGTAGGCTGTGAGTCACATATATCTGTTGGATAAGAAGAATGCACACTAGGGTAAAATGGAGTGACTTGGTTACAAGTACATGACCATGATGACCAGTTAAGAGACAAGCTCGAAGGTGAAATTCAGGTTAATTAAATATTGGTGTTACCTCATTGAATTATGATTAAACTTTGGGTACAGGAAGCTCCCGTCTAATGATGGGGGCCTCCACTCCTGGTCAAGCACTGATAACCAAAAATCATTGTTAACCGGAACATCACAATAATTATGGCATATAGGGCACTATAAGTTTTTCAAAATAAAAAAAAACAGGTTTTCATGTAGGAAAAACCTATTTTTGGTACGTTCTTGAATCCTCAAGGATTACCCTCCATGTTCTATCCAGACCTCCATGGTGACCAGACTAATGTCAAAGAATTCTCTTTAACTGGTCTTTTGGTCGGATATTGTGTCATAATGATAAACATTATACTAACATGTGATAAGAGTATAAATGGACTCAAGATAAGAGGGTACTTTCTATTATCCTCAGCGAATGCTAATGCCCAGTTTGCTTACTTCAAAACCACAAGAAGAAGAAGTGGTTGTGCGCATACACACCCTTTCTGTTGGTCAATGCAGGATGATCCCTTACCTAAATCCCACATCTTTTTGTCAGGGAAGTGGGAGGGTTTTGAGGACTCTACAGCAACTACCAAAAATAGGGTTTTCCTACGTCAAAACCTGTTTTTTGATAGCGTAGCTGCTGTCTCGTTCTCAAGGAGCTTTACATAGAAATTGACAGGTGACGAAAAGCTCTTGAATTTTAATCCTAACAACCCAAAAAACATTTGCAGTCTCCAGTGTCAAGCCACTAGTTTCAAGGCCCCATTCTTTATTCCAAATACCTTTAAAGGTTTGGTAAAAAAAAGAACAAGAGACTAAAGTGAGAACTCACATATTTTAGGGTAAAGTTCTGTGGTGACTTACTTAGCTAAGCATGCTGGGTATGGTTGCAGTGGTATTGTCAAACCTTCCCCAGCGACAGTTAGCATACCCGCCTGTTAGGACGACCCGTGGTTTGCCGCTGTAGTACCTATGGGTCAAGACTATCCATGCCACTAACCAATACACAGGTTAGTCTAATTTGTTCGAGCTCGTGGCAATTGTTGCTAGAGTGCAGGAAAAAACGGAACTTTTGGGATGTCTGCCATAACCTCTAGGTAAACCTTAAATGCTTGAACTGAGCATAATGTTTTTGTCTGGTAATTCTAGTTTACTTAGAATAGGAGATTTTCTTCTCAAAGGAATCTCATTCTTGGCCAGGAATGACAGGCCAGAGGATGATAATAATTGATTGTCAGCCATTTGCATGATGTATTTTCCCCCTTCTAAGACAGTCCAGTTTGCTTACTAGAGCTCCTGACACTAATGCAATCAAGATGATCACATATTGCAGCTCGTAAGTTGTGGTTGTATCGGATCCACTGATTTGAGGGACTAATCTAAGTCTAAGCATCTTGTTCAGGGACCAAGTAAATGAACCCTTCTAGAGTGGATCTTTTTTGTGCAAAGGACCGCAGAACGGAAGTGATAACTTATTTAAATACTAGTACATAAAGTCAAATCACGAAATCATAAAACAATGGTTCCGTTAATGCTGCCTTGTATTCCATGATTGTTGTAACTGCCAGGTGTTTATCTTCAAAAAGGATAAGACATTTTCAAAAAGTTTCCCCTAGAATTTTTGACTGGGCTCTCGATATGGATATAATGTAACAACTATATCTTCCATACACACTGGTATCGCCAGATAGATGAAGTCTGTAATTTTTTGCACTAGGTGCCTAACAATGTTGGGTGAGTAATTTTCATGGTATAGATGATATTTAAGAAAATCCATCTGTAAAAGTCTTGGCTTAGAAAGGAGGATCCTTAACAACTTTCCCTCCTATTGACTGGGATAAAACAGTGGACAGTTTTGGAATTGATCTCTTTGCCTGTTATTTTGGAATTCATCTCTTTGCCTGTTAACCAATGTCTGTTTGGCCAATTTAGGGCTATAAGTAAGTTGGTCCTAGTAGGTTAGGAGTTTGCTCCATACCTTCGAAATGTGGAACAATGGTGGAAAAGGGTATATCGTCCTTCATTTGTTCCAGTCTTGTAGGAAGGCATCTCTTGCTGTTGCTTGCCTGGCAGTTTGTAATCCTCATATGTGGCAAACAGGTCCACTTCCATTTTTGGAAGCATGTTGGCTATTTTCTGTAAAAGAGTTGTTGTCTAACTCCACTCTGTTGAGACTGTCATTTTCCTTGATAGGGAGTCTTACTATTTCATTGAGAGACCCTGTAAGGTGAATTGCAGACAAGTACCACTTCCTTGCCTACCACATCGAAGGATAGCTAGCATTACTATATTGAGAGGTGAGTATCATCCTGACCTCTTAATGTAGGACATAACAGTCATGTTGTCTAGAACCAGCCAAATGTCTTTCTTCTGGAGGTTTGAGTTTGTTGAGAGACAAAAAGACAGCCATCAGCTCCAAGAAATTGATTCGAAACTTCCTCAGAGTAGCTGAACACCTCCCTGTCGCCTGACGATTCTCCCAACCTGTCAATGAGGCATCTGTGTCTATTGTCATTCATACAGATTGAGTCAGGGTGACCTGTATCACCAGAAATTCCTTCTGGGATCAAGGCAGAAATATCTCCCCAACTTTTTCATCTTTTGATAAGGTTGGTCTCTCATCTTGTTTGTTGCATGCAATGGTTAGAATTTGTTCACATTCATTTGTTGTAATCTGAGTATTGGATCTATTATTGATGCAAATTGCAACAAGCCCATCATAAGTTCTAATTGCCATTTGTAAACAACATGCCTTATTCTGTTTTGGGTATTATGGAGAGAAAACGAGCCGTGAAAAGTATCCCAACACAGGCTCAGCTACTGAAGGCATCTGGTGGGTGTGAGGTGAGACTTTGCAAATTTATCATAAAACCTTTTGACTGTAGTCAGATGACCACTTACGCTTAGGTTTTTCAAGCACATTTTTCTTGTGGGCCCCCAGATTGACCCGTCGTCTAGGTGATTTCTTGAAGAACTACCATTACTAACGGTGTCAAATCTTAGAGCAATGTTTAGCCATGACTTTGAACTTGTACATATCTTTTCCTATCCTGAGCTATGGAAGGGACGGAAGGGAACGGCAACAGGAACGTGCCAGTATGCATCTTTCCGATCTATAGTTGCCTAAGTCTCTTTTAGAACAATTCAACACATTAGGGCGATGGAAGTTATTCGGAAAATTTGGCAAACAATGAGCTCGTTCAATGTTGATAGGTCTAGGACAGTGGTTCTCAAGTGCGGCCACAGGCAAATTTAATGCGGCCACCAAGGGAAATTTAATCATCTTCCAATGGAAAAAGATTTCAAATGAGAGAGAGAGAGAGGAGAGAGAGAGAGAGAGAGAGAGAGAGAGAGAGAGAGAGAGAGAGAGAGAGAGAGAGAGAGAGAGAGAGAGAGAGAGAGAGAGAGATAATTTAGTTGTTGTTATTATTATTATCATCTCTTTAAGTTTAACCAGAGACCTGGGTTTCAATCTGTATAATACTTGTTCCATTGTTTAAAAAGGGTATCATACCTGTTTGGTGGTTGAAATCTTATTTCAGTTGTGCATATGAATGACACGTGTCCTGTGTCGTGGAGTCGTGACATCCTGTCCATACATTTTGTTGTTATTGTTATTATCATTATTATTATTTTATTAAAAGTAATTGCTACTTCAGCAGCATTAGACTTGTAGAGATTCTTCTCTATTTTACGAATAGCGGCTTTTTCCGGGCTACTTAAACAGGCTAGTAAAGCGCCTATAGAGGTCATGATGAAACAGTGTCAAAATAGGTGTATATATTTGAATTTTACAGATAAACTATGATACTATGGTCATCAATTCATTACCGATTTTCTCTCTCTCTCTCTCTCTCTCTCTTTCTTAAAGCGAGCTTTCGTCTGGAGCTGCCAGACATTCTCGGGCTGGGAAGCTGAGGATGGACTGATCTTGGTGTGGTGTCCGCCCTCCTTATATTTGGGGTTGACGTAGTGATCTCCTATTGGCTGGTGGCAGTGAGTCTTCGTTTTCATTGGTGGCTTGAGCCAGATCTTGAGCCACTTCCTCTGAGTCGATGGTTGCGATGCTGCAGGTCCTGCAGCCGTCTAGACCTCCTGAGCAGCGCAGTAACGTTGATGGGCGTTGCACTACGCTGTGGGACGTCACGGCTAATCTAGGACTTTGCCTCAATGATGAGAGCGAGTGCCTTGCCAGATTCAAAAGCAACACCATCAGGGCCTTCATCAGGAGAGCCCTCTCCCACTGCTCGACCTGGCAAGACACTCACCAGGAACCCGACCGCGCCTCCCAAGTACTTGTGAATAACGGGTATTCAAATAAATTAATCAGTAAGGAAGTCCACACAGCCCTGGAGAAATGGTACGGTAGTGAGAGCCTGCAGCCCTGCCCCCAGGATAATATCAAGCTGTACTACAAAGCCTTCATGAGTTCCCATTACTGTGAAGAAGCAGGGCACCATTAAGAAAATTATTTCTGAAAATGTATCCCCGACCGAATCAACTTAATCATATACGTATTACCAGAATCGGAGGACGCGCAACCGTATAATGAAAAATAACCCCTCTCCACAGGTACAAGACCCCCTGAAGCAGACGCATGTAGTGTACCAGTATACACGCCCAGTCCGCGAATGCAGCGGCGCCTACGTAAGTATGACTACCATGCGCCTGTCGAAGAGACTCATGCCACACCCAAGAGGGGACAATCAAGAACCACGCCCGCACCAAACATCAAGAGACCATCTCCCAGGATGTCATCATACAGAACACGAAGATAATCGGGAAGGCCCCTGATGCCCGTTGGTTGCGCCTGCTGGAGGGGCTTCTCATCCAGCAAATAAAACCTACACTGAATACGACGCAGGAAGAATTTCTTCTCCCTACGAGTATGAGAAGACCTGCCACCAACATTGACACCACCGATCACGACAACTCCATGGAAGACAATGCCCCCGAATGAGGTACCCCTGCAGCCAATGGAAATCAAATTAGCCGTGACGTCCTGGAGCGTAGTGCAACGCCCATCAACGTCACCGCGCCACTCAGGAGGTCTAGACAGCTGCAGGACCTGCAGCATCGCAACCATCGACTCGGAGAAAGTGGCTTGAGACCTGGCTCAAGCCACCAATGAAAACGAAGACTCACCGCCACCAGCCAATAGATCAGCATGGGGTAGACCCCCTGCTGTCGAACCCAAATATAAGGAGGACGGACACCCCACCAAGATCAGTCCACCCTCAGCTTCCCAGCCCGAGGATGTCTAGCAGCTCCAGACGAAAGCTCGCTTTAAGAAAAAGAGAGAGAGAGAGAAAATCGTTAATGACTTTGATGACTATGGTATCATAGTTTAACTCAAATAAAAGAACAAGGACGTCAACAAAATTGCACAGTGTATGCTCTACTGGGAAAAGATTTCAGGAAACAAAAAACCAGAAATTTCCCATTACCAAATCCAAAAAAGGCACGTTTTGATCAAATATCATATAGGCCTCCATTTACTTCCAATAGCTCTCCTTATACACAGGTAGGTAGTCAGAAGGGACAGCACCCTCAAAAGGGACAAAAACCTGCACAGCAAAAAGCGTATCCTTTTCACAAGGTCCAAAAACCAGCTTATAGAGGAAAAGGAAAAGCAACACCTGGAATGCCCATTATGGGAAAAGGCAGAGGAAGGGGTGGGGGGATCCCAATAGGAATTGTTTGGTCGGGGGTTGACTTCAGAAGTTGCAAATGGGATGGAAGTCTTCTCTTTGGGTACACAGCATTATTCTCAACAGACTGGGGTGGAAATAGTCTCAACCCACTCCACCTTTGAAAAGGTTCTTTCAAAAACTGGACCCTTTCATAAAAGATTATGTGCAGAAGGCCCTCTTAAAAGGAGCCATAGAGAAACATTCTTACATTTTTCACCCAGCATGTCTCTTCAGTGTTCCCAAAAAGGATTCTTCAGATCAAAGGGTGATCCTCGACCTGTCAACATTGAACAAACACATTGTTTGCCAAAAGTTTCAAATGACTACCATTGCCTAAGTACATTCTGTCATTCCAAAAGGGACCTGGACAGTTTCTATAGATCTGAAAGATGCATATGTATTGGCATGTCCCTAGTGCCATTCCCTTCTGCCCCTTCCTAGGGTTCTGGATAGGAAATCTACATACAGATTCAAGGTCATGCCTTTCGGGCTAAACATTGCCCCGAGAATCTTTACAAAATTAGTGACGGTAGTTGTTTGGGAACTCAGGAAAGAAGGAATACATGTGATAGCTTATTTAGACGACTGGTTAGTCTGGGGAGCCACAAGAAAAGTGTGCCTAAAAAACCTAAGAACAGTTGTCAACAGACCCCAGTCAAAAGGCTTCATTATTAATTGGAAAAAATCCCGTATCACACCTGGCAGACATTTTTAGTGCCTGGGAATGTGTTGGGACACAGATTACTGACTTTTGTATCTTCCCCTCAAAACTCAGAACAGAATAAGGAAAAACATCAAAAGGTTCCTGACACAGCCCATTGCTTCCAGATGGAAATTAGAGTGCATGATGGTTCTGCTACAGTTTGCATCTATAACAGATTCAATACTAAGGTTGCAACTGAAAAACGTGAACAAATTTTAGATGTCACATGCAAAAAAGGATGCGAGACAAATCTCACTAAATGCATCAAAAACTTGGTGAGATACTTCGGCCATGGACACGGAAGGAATCTCTGGCAAACCAGGTCACCCTCACTCCTCCATCTGTAAAAGTAACAATACACACAGATGCCTCATTGACAGGTTGGGGAAGATACTGGGAGGATCGTCAGGTAGTGGGGAGGTGGTCAGCTACTACAATTGTCATATCAATTTCCTAGAGCTGATGGCTGTCTTTTTGTCTCTAAAGAAACTGAAACCTCCAGAACAGACACACATTCTGCTGGTCCTAGACAATACGACTGCAATGTCTGCATAAAAATATTGGGATCACTCTCACCTCCTATTAATATGGTAATGTTAGCCATTCTTCAGATGGCACAGGAAAAGAAGTGGCATATGTCTGCAACTCACCTTACAGGGTCGCTCAATGTAATAGCAGACTCTTTGTCAAGGAACATGACAACCTCAACAAAGTGGTCATTGAAAAACCACTCCTTTCAAATAATATACAACCTACTTCCACAACCGGATGTGGACATGTTTGTCACATACGAGAATCACAAACTCCCAGTATGTGTGTCCCCGAATGTGGACAATCAAGCAAAAGCAAGAGATGCCTTCCTACAGGACTGGAACAACTGGAAGACTATTTATCTTTTTCCTCCATTGTCCCAGATTTCGAAGGTTTTGAACAAGCTTCCTACCTTCAAAGGAACAGCTTACCTAACAGGCCCAAATTGGCCAAACAGGCATTGCTTCCTACAACTTCAGCAGCGGACGAAGAGGTCAATTCCATTACCATCTGCTGTATTATCCCAGAAAGTAGGAGGGAAAGTTGTTTAAGCATCCTCCTTTCTAAGCAGAGACCTTCACATGTGGATTTTTAAAATATATTCTACCATGAAAACTACTTACCCAATATTGCTAGGTACCTAGTGCAAAAACTGCGGATATCATCTAACCGGCAATACCAGACCATATGGAGAATATGGTTAGATTATATCCAGAGTGAGAGCCCAATCACGATTTCTGTAGAAACACTAATGAATTTTCTTACACACCTCTTTGAAGACAAACATCTTGCAGTTACAACAATTATAGCATAAAGGGTTGCATTAACAGAACTCTTGCTTTATGGATTTGGGATTGATTCCAACACAGAAGTTGTCACTTCCCTTCTGCTTCTGCGGTCTTTTTCTTTACAGAGACCTGCTCCCAAAAGACTTCCAATAACTTGGTCCCTGAATAAAGTACTCAAACTTTTATGTACTCCTCAATTCAACGGACCTAATGTAACCACCACATGCATGCTTCAAAAAGCAATCTTCCTGGTAGCATTAGCATCAGGAGCACGTATTAGTAAATTGGGCTCTCTTAGACGGGGACGATATACCACAGAAACTGCTGATAACCAGTTATTTTTATCCCCTGGGCCATCATTCCTGGCCAAGAATGAGAATACTTTAAAGAGGAAATCTCCTATTCTTATAAGACAAGTCAGTTTAGCAGACAAAACATTATGCCCAGTTCAAGCACTCAAGGAGTGTTTCAGAAGGTCCAATTTTCCTACATCATAGCACAAACAAACCACTCTCTCTACAAGGGCTAAGAATAATTTTAGTATCCCTCATTAAAAAGGCTGACCCACATTCCTTTCCTAGATCACATGATATTAGGAAAGTAAGTACATCATTGGCCTTTTTCAGAAATGTATCATTTGAAGAAGTTTCTGAATGCACTTGGTGGTCATCAGAGTCAGTATTCTTAAAACACTACTGCCATGAGGTGGAACAAATTCAAATGCACTGTGTATCAGTAGGTGGTATGGTTAGTCCTGACACCATAGGTGCCATGACAGAAAACCAGGGGTCTCCCTAACGGGTGGGTATGTTGACTATCACTGGGGAAGGTGCGTAAAGGTCGCAACCATACCCAGCATGCTTGGGTAAGTCATCATAGAACTTTATGCTATATCCTGTGTGTTTTTGTTATCTTATTAACTGAAACTAGTGGCTTGAAATTGGACCTGAAATGTTTTAATCTTAAAACTTTGAGATATTTGGGATGAAAATTTGTGAGCTTAAGTTTTTTGTCACCTGTCAATTTCTTTGTAATGCTCCTTTGAGGACGAATCAGCGACTACACTATCAAAAAACAGGTTTGACGCAGGAAAAACCTATTTTTGGTAGTCGCTGTTGAGTCCTCAAAGCCCCCCAACTTCCCTGACAAAAAAACATGGGATTTGGGTAAAGGTATATCCAGCATTGACCAACAGAGTAATGATTTGTGGTCTTTTGCCAGCCCGAACATAAAACAAGATGGCCAATGCGCATGCACAATTGTCACTTCTACTGGTTTTGTCGTAGGAAAACTGGGTACAGCTTTCGCTGAAGACGAGAAAAAATGCCTTCTTGTCTTTTGAGTCCATTATACTCTATCACTTGTCATAGTGTTTATTATTATGGCATAATACCCGGCCAAAAGACCAGGCTAAAAGATATTTATTTGATATTAGTCTGATCACCTTGGGGCGCTGGCACACACCAGGGAGTAACTCCTTTGAGGACTCAACAACGACTACCAAAAATAGGTTTTTCCTGTGTCAAAACCGGTTTTTTATTTGTACATGTTTTTCCTAATATTTCTTCACACTTTTCTTTGTTAAATTACATTTATAACCAAAATACTATCGTAAAAGACAAGAACAAAAACCAAAAGCAACCCCTTGGTGCATTTATGAGCAAATTTACAAAAAGAGTTCATGTGAAACAGAGACGCAGTACATTCTTCCTTGAAGTCAGAAGCAGAACTGAAGTCTCGAGATGCTAGATTCATGATTTTAGCCAGTGTAAAAGTTGCCATTAGTGAATTTATGGGCTATAGAAGTATTGGCACCTCTTTCCCGCCCAACTCCTTTTAAATCGGTGGTGCTAAATATTGCTTCCCTACAGGATCAATCTGTCCACCACCCCAAAAACCTGTTACGTATTACAGGCATTCCCCGGGTTACGACGGGGTTTCCGTTCTTGAGACGCGTCGTAGCCCGAAAATCGTCGTAAGCCAGAACATCGTCAAAAACCCTAAGAAAACCTTACTTTCTGGGCTCAGTTCGTGACGCTTCGTGAAATAATCCCTTAAGTTCATTATTTCTAGGCAAATGATACTAACATTACCAGAGAAAAAAAAAAATAATGGGGTGTCAGAGTAACTGACTCGCTCACCCAAAATAAAAATAGGGTGTCGGTATGGTACTAGGGCGAGTGAGACCACTACCACGAACCTCTTGTCAATTAGAATACTCCCTCGCCAAAATCCCCCTCCCTGAGAGAGCTGATACACGGTCGGCGCCAGCAACTACTACTACACACCCTCCCACGCCGATCACAGCGCCTCTCGTGGCCATCCTTTTCGTTAGCAAACTTCCGCACGCACGTGTTTTCCATTGTTCTGTGTTTTGTGTGTCTTTGGATTATCTTTTCACTTACGATGGCACTTCAAGCTATCGCTGCAGCTAAGTTAAGTACCCCGAAAGGTTATACACTAGTTTTAGCCAGCCAGGATCCGTTTTATCTGTTATTTAGGTTCATTAATGGTCATCCTGGTCTGGCACCAGGCGCGCCATGCCGGCTCGCCTCGTGTTTTGGTTTGCTCCTTCGGTCTTCTATACCGTAGTAGCTATGCCTTGTTGTGTACTGCCTTTATCATACTATATTTACACGTGGTACGGAAGTTGCTGCTTCCTTTCTATTGCTTTACATCGTACTATTCGAAAATCCTTTGTCTAGGTTTTTAGGTGTGTGGGCATTTTATTATTATTATTTTATTGCTATATTGCTCTTTAGTCCAGCCATCCTGGCCGTCGCCCTCCGTTTTACGTATCGGCAGAGGCCAGCTCCCGAGTTGTTAGCATGTCTCCTTTCGGGGAGCCTAGCCTACTTCTCCTGGACGTCCCTCTTTTTCTCCCACTCGTGATTTCCTTCCTTTCATTTGTTACGATGTATTCATTATGGGTTGCATGTTGGGGGCGATCAGTTAGCCTAGGCTATGTTTTGTTTGTCTCGATCGCCTCGTGGTCCACCTGCGCTTGTGTCGAGCCAGCTGATCGCCTTGGTCCTTCTCTCAGGCCCCATCCCGTCTCCCTCCTCCCACGTGGAGGGAGGGACAGTCCTCGCTCGCTCACGGTTGCTATGGCAACCACCCGAGCACCCCTCCCCTCTTCCTCCCTTCCCAGGGGGGATACGGGAGTTCCGGACTTAGGGGGTCCTGTGTTGGACTGGACACGTTTTCTATGAGTTATGGGGAGTACCTTGTGTGTTCAGGTCGGGTTGGCCACCCCGCCAGCTCGCATTGGGTCCTCTCCGGCGCTCTCTGGTTGGCTCTCCTCTTCCCTCCCCACATTGCCAGCTCCGCCAGCTCTTTGGGGGGGGGGGGGGGGGGGGGGGGGGGTGGTAAACGGAGTAGGCCTTACATGCTTCCCCTGTATATATGATTGTTGTTGTCTCTTTCGCCTTTCTGGCGGAGCACCAGCTCACCATCCGTGTGCTCCGTGGGTTGGCGGAAGGGTTCTACGGCGGAGCTATGCTCTGCCTACATTGTTGTTTCATTTTTGTTTTAGTTTTGTTTTATTTTTATTTTATTGGGTAATCTTCTCACGTTCTCCGCTGTGGTACCCTCACCTCGGTGTACTATATGTGTATGAGCAGGTATCTGGTTTGGCGGAAATCTTCGCTCCGGTGTACCGGAGTTTTCAAGCCAGTTTACCTAGTCCTATGGACTCTCTCACACGGAGTACAGGAGAGGATTATGCCCAAAAATTATTTCACTCCGGCATGCAGCGGAGCTTCATTTCTCTTAAAGGGTTAGCCCTGTTAGTAACTGCCGATACTTATGTATCTGTTCACTTACAGGCTACCAATTGTCAGGAGGCAGGATGCAACGCCGTCCTGCAGGACCCTTGCGGTCATGAGGTCTGCCGGACCCACGCTCCCTGCGCTGTCCGCCACAATGACTTGATTGTGTGGCACCATGAAGCCTGCTCCATTTGCTATGAGTTAGTGAATCAGTTTTCTACCAGAGTAAGTATATACCGGCGTAGGTATAGTCTCTGTTCTTGGTATATACTGTCAGATAAGTCTGTGTAAAAATGTATAAATATGACTTGTAGTCATAAGTGTTAATAATATATCTTCAGACCTTCGTTGTAAGGACTACAATGACCCTTTATTTCAGGCTACCGCCGTGAAGGACGCCGCCTCGGCTACCCTGAAAGCCTGGGTAGGAGGTTTTGGGAAGAACACGCCCAAAGGACAGCCGTACATTTTGGACAAGAGTATGGCTGTCCGCATCTTCCCAGGCGGCAAGTCGACCGGTTACGTCGACCCTGTGGCGGCAGCTCTGTGTATCGCTGCCATCCAGCTGCAAGTGGCGCAGGCCTTGGCGGAAGAGGGAGCCCCGGGGATCACCGAAGACGTTGCCACCCTGGACATCAATGTGGAACCAATGACGGTAGGGGAAGGTAAGTTGTTAGTTGAGGTAGGTTTATTGGGCGCTCAAGGGATTCCCTTGAGCGCATCTGGATCTTCATCTCCTGTTCCTTCTTCTACATCCTTCCAAGGCTTTACTGAATCGGAAGTTCTGGCCAGGACGTCTTCCGCCTCAGTTGTCCCTAAGGTGAAAGGGCAACGAGAGCAAAAAACCCTTGAGAGGTCGTCTTCTAAGAAGACTTCGGCCTTAACCACTCATAAGTCTCCGGCTCACCATCCCGGAGCAGAGAAAGCGAAGTCATCCTCGTCTTCGCATTCTAAAGGGTCTAGGGGCAAGTCCTCTAAAGAGAAGGCCCGCGCTCCCTCCGAGCCGGTACCTTCAACGTCCACCGGAGCACATCCGAAGACCCCTCCTTTGACCAGTACCTCTGGCCCCTTCGACCCTGATACATTTACAGCAGGGGTGATGCAACAGGTGGGCAACATGGTGGGGGCCATGATGAATGACAGGCTTGATCAAATGCTTGCCCAAATTTCCACCTCGTTTGCACAATCTGGTCAGTCGATCCAGAATATCTCGGATCGGCTGACGAACCAGGAAAACTTGCTGGCGGGACTCAGGGAGCATCCCCCAGCAGTTCTTCCTCTGGCAGGCGCCGGAGTAACCCCAATGCCGGATTATGACTCTCTTCCCCCATTCACCATGAGCAATCCTTGGAGGGTAGCAGCCTTCGCACCCTTCAAGGATGGAATGATCTCAATTCCGGACTGTGGAACTCGTCGCATCGAGGACTTCGAGTTCCACCCTGCCAATCTTCAACCACCCTTTATGGGGTATGCTAGGTTGACGGAGGCAGCTCTAAACAGAGAAGACAAGATCCCGAAAGAAACTGTAATATACAGTCATGAGCAAGCCCAGAGAGAATGGGTAAGGTGCCTTGAAGAATGGGACTGTACCAACACCAAACTTCAGGCATTCAAAAGCCCATTCACAATCTTTGTGGCGGAAGAGGAGGCACCACTCCCCTTCACCACAAAAATTGCAGATGTGACAATCCAGGCCGCCATGAAAGACGAGCCTCTTCATCAGCTGAGGGAGTCGGACCCAACATCCCTGCTCTCCCCAGCTTCTGAGGATCTCTGGGCTGACCTTCCAGCTTCTTTCACGGTCGGGAAACTCAAGCCGGACTGTGCTATTGAACAGTTCGGGGAGAGACTCCCAAGACTACCGGACAACCTGATCCAAGCGGAGTTCGACGCAAGGGTCAGGTTTGGGTGGACTCTTAATGCCTTAGTGATGACAGAGGTTGCCGCCATGACATATGGTACAGAGCCTCTGTTCAAGCTTCTGGCAAAGGCTCAGACGCAGACCGTGCAGTCTGATTTGTACGACTTCGTGGTAGCGAGGCGAAACTGCAGGAAACATGTCCTGCAGGAAGCCACCATAAGGCATGAGCCCAACAAATTGCTCTCGTCCTCTATCTGGGGAGCTGACCTCTTTCCCGAGTCTGCGGTAAACGAGGTCCATCACGAAGCGACCAGGCTCAACCAGAGCCTTAGGGTCCGCTGGGGACTTACTGGCAAGAGGAAGCCAGAAAGTACCCCCTCTGGTTCGAAGAAATTGAAGAAACCTAAGAAGTTTTCAACCTTCCAGGCTCCACAGCATCAACAGTTCATTCAAGCAGTCCCGGTTTCACAATCCGTGCAACCGTCGACTTCAAAGAACCAGAGCCAGCCCATCCTCCTATTGACGTCCCAGAACCAGCCCTCGACCTCCTACGCTGTTTCCCCAGCCTTCAATCCTGTTTTTGAAGGACAGGCATTCCAAGCCATCAACAGGTTTGGAAGTGGAAGCAGGGCTAGGGGTGCATTTCGACAGAGGGGTGGCGAAAGGACACCCAACAGGGGGAGACACTTCCGTGGGGGGCGTGGAGCACGTCCTGCACAGACCCAGTGAGAACCCTCAGGTAAGAGGGAGGCTGTTTCTCTTCCGACATCGGTGGGGATTCAGCAATTGGGCACAAAGCATTGTGTCCAAAGGGCTGGGATGGAGTTGGATCAAAAGTCCCCCTCCATCCAAAACATTCCTTCAAGTACCAACAAAAGAATTGACAGAGTATGCACAAGAGCTCCTTCAGAAAGGAGTAGTATCAAGAGTCAAACATTTAAAGTTTCTAGGACGCTTGTTCAGCGTGCCAAAGAAAGGCTCAACAAAACGAAGAATAATCTTAGACTTGTCCTGTCTAAACTTATTCATTCGTTGCGACAAGTTCAAAATGCTGACTATCTCGCAGGTGCGGACCTTACTTCCCTGTGGGGCTGTCACCACCTCTATCGATCTTACAGACGCATACTATCATATCCCAGTCGCGAGACACTTCCGCCCATATCTAGGCTTCAGATTGGGAGACCAGGCATTCTCTTTCAAAGTGATGCCCTTCGGGCTGAACGTAGCCCCCAGGGTGTTCACGAAAATAGCGGAATCAGTGGTCCAACAATTGAGATCACAAGGGATAATGGTAGTAGCGTACCTCGACGATTGCCTCATTTGGGCAACAACCGTCGAGGAATGCCTCAGAGCCCCAAAAAAAGTAATCCAGTTTCTGGAACATCTGGGGTTCCAAATAAACAAAACGAAATCCAGGCTAACGCTGGAGTCTCGTTTTCAGTGGCTCGGCATTCAGTGGGACCTGAACTCCCACATTCTGTCAATTCCATTGGTCAAAAGGAAAGAAATAGCCAAGTAAATAAGACAATTCCTCAAATACAAACAAACGTCAAGGAGAAACCAGGAAAGGATCCTAGGTTCCCTCCAGTTTGCGTCAGTCACAGACGTTCTGTTGAAAGCAAAGCTGAAAGATATAAATCGAGTTTGGCGCTCAAGAGCAAATGTCAAATGTCGAGACAAGTTGACAGTAATTCCGCTGGTTCTTCGCAAACGTCTCCGCCCCTGGGCGGAGTCCAAGAATCTGTCCAAATCAGTTCCTCTCCAGTTCCCTCCTCCGGCGTTGGTTATCCATATGGACGCCCCACTAAGCGGGTGGGGAGGATACTCCCAATTCAAGAAAGTTCAAGGGACTTGGTCACCCCAGTTCCGCCGGCTTCACATAAATGTATTGGAAGCCATGGTAGTATTCCTCACTCTGAAGAGGCTTCTACCAGCCAAGAATTCCCATATAAAGCTGGTTTTGGACAGCGCAGTAGTGGTACACTGCATCAACAGGGGAGGATCCAAATCAAGGCATGTGAACCATGTCATGATAGCCATTTTCTCTCTAGCAACCAAGTACAAATGGCATCTATCCTCCACTCATCTGGCGGGAGTAAGGAACGTGATAGCAGACGCTCTGTCTCGATCAGTTCCTCTAGAATCGGAGTGGTCCCTGGACAGGCGCTCATTCCTGTGGATTTGCCAAAGGGTCCCAGGTCTCCAGGTGGATCTTTTCGCATCACAAGCGAACCACAAGCTCCCTTGCTATGTGGCCCCCAACCTGGACCCTCTGGCTTACGCCACAGACGCCATGTCCATAGACTGGAATCAATGGAGGAAGATATACATCTTTCCTCCAGTGAATCTTCTATTGAAAGTCCTGAGCAAACTCAGGACATTCAAGGGACAAGTAGCTCTAGTAGCTCTGGATTGGCCCAAGAGCAATTGGTATCCTCTCCTCCTGGAACTGGGTCTCCAACCTCGACGGATCCCCAATCCCAAACTGTCTCAGTCAGTACAAATGAGGACTGTGTTCGCTTCCTCAGGAACTCTCAAAACCCTAACTTTATGGACTTCATGAAGTTTGCGGCTAAGAGAGATGCAAATATTGATCCCCAGAATATCCTTTTCTTTGAATCGGATAAGAGGGAATCAACTTTACGCCAGTACGATGCTGCTGTTAAGAAACTGGCAAATTTCCTGAAGGAAACAAACGCTCATACCATGACAGTTAATCTAGCTATATCCTTCTTCAGATCCCTGTTTGAAAAGGGTCTAGCAGCTAGCACTATTACCACTAATAAGTCAGCTTTAAAGAAAATCTTCCAGTTTGGTTTTATGATAGACTTAACAGACTACTACTTTTCGTCTATTCCTAAAGCCTGTGCTAGGCTCAGACCTTCAGAAAGGCCGAGCTCAATTTCATGGTTCTTGAATGACATTCTCAAACTGGCTTCAGATACTGACACCGATTCATGTAACTATATAATGTTATTAAGGAAAACATTATTTTTATTAAGCCTGGCCTCAGGAGCCAGAATATCAGAACTGTCGGCTCTTTCCAGAGCATCTGGACATATAGAATTTCTCCCCTCAGGAGAAGTCCTATTATCGCCAGATCGTAGCTTTTTGGCAAAGAATGAGGACCCCTTGGTAGGTCCTCCCTCTTCCACAAGACCCTTCTCTTTGTCCGGTGACAACCTTACGAGCCTATCTGTCCAGGACATCATCTAGATCCTCAGGCCCCCTCTTTATGAGGGAGAAAGGTGGCACTATTTCAATAAAAGGGATTAGACAACAAATCCTGTATTTTATTAAACAAGCTAACCCTGATTCATTCCCTAGAGTCCATGACATCATGGCAGTGGCCACCTCTATTGATTACTTCCAGCATATGAATTTCGATGACTTAAAGAAGTACACGGGCTGGAAATCGCCAACAGTTTTTAAACGTCACTACTTAGAGTCCTTAGAATCTCTTAAATTTCCGGCAGTGGCAGCGGGAAACATAGTTTCCCCTGACACTGTCCAGTAGTCGTAGTCGAAGATCCAGATCTCCTTTCTACCTGCCTCACTAACATTTCCCCTAACCTTACCGTCAGGTTCAATTGTGTTTTGAGCCTTAGCTGCCTAAGAAGGCTACATATAGTGATGTGCCCCTTATTTTTATGCTAGGGGCACTCACACTTGTAAATATTGTTACTAACTGTGATCATTTGGTGTTGTCCTCCCTTATTTTTTTGCTAGGGAGGCACACTCATATGTATTATAAGCTATTCATTCATATGACTTAAGAACTGTAGTGAGTTATCCTCTCTTATTTTTATGCTAGAGAAGTCTCACTTGTACATACTGCCTCATACAATCTAGTTTAAGTTATCATAAGTTAGTTTAAGTGTACTTTTTAAGTCCAATTTTATGTTCTAAACTAACATTTGTTACATTAGGTTAAGTTAAACCTTAGTTATGATAACTTTGTAAATATTTAAACTATATTATATTCATTTATTTTATTTTATTTTCGTTTTATTGAGACCCTATTTTTCTGGGCTCAGTTCGTGTCGCTGCGCGAAATAATCCTTTAGTTCATTATTTCTTAGGTAAATGATCTAAAAAATACCAGAGAATAAACAAAATAAAGAAGAGGTCAGTATAACTGACTCGCTCACCCAAATAAAAGAAGGGCGTCGGTATGAACACTAGGGCGAGTGAGACCACTACCACGAACTTCTTGTCAATTAGAAATTTCCCACAACAAAATCCCTCAAGGAGAGAGCCGACCCACAGAATGGAGCAGCAACTACTACTACTACAACCCACGCTTAGGTGACTGCCGCGCCTCTGGTGGCCATCCTTTCAGTTAGAGGTCTACAAGACGCTTGTACTTTTCTTGCTCTTGTGTTTTTCGTGCTATTTCACGGATTTTTCGCCATTATGGAACGTTCTGCCATCGCATCAGCTAAGTTAAGTATCCCGAAAGGTTCCTATTTAGTTCGTTCCTTCCTTGAGTCAGTATTTGCCGTTTTTTAGGAATAAATACAGATTCTCGGTCTGAAGCATGGCGGCATTGTTCTGCCTCATGGCGGGTTCGTTCTCGGTCTCCCATACCTGGAACCTTCCCTTATTTTCTGTGCGTCTCTAGGCCTTTTTATGATTATTATTTTTGCTAGGGGATCTAGCCTGCATTGGTTTTATGTCATGCATGCATGTCTCTCTACCTTACGTAGGCATTATCTCTTCTATCCAGACCCTAGCCATAGCTCTTAGTATCGGCCCAGGCTAGCTTTGAGTGGTAGACTTTCTTTCGGGTTAGTCGTACACTCCTGGATTTTTTTTTTTTCTCTTCCTATATTTATTTCCCCTACTTTTGTGTAATTTTATTTATTTTATTTTATATTGGTTTAGCCTAGGGCGTCTGGTACGTTATCTTAGCCTAGGTTTTATGGTCACATGGTCCCCATCAGTTTTGTTGCTTCCTTAGTATCAGTTTTGTTGCATCACGCTGTTGCATCTTTCTGATTATTTTGGTTGCTTTACCTAGGCTATCGATCTCGTTATTTTTATTGTGTTATCGTATCGTGGTCACCCCGTGATCGCGGTACAGCCAGACGCCAGTCCCAATTGCCTCGCCCTCCCCCCGCTCTCCCATAGAGTAGGGGGGAGGGAGGGAGGTCCTTGCTCGCTACATCCGAGCCCGACTCCCTCTCTCCCTACGCGGAGGGAGTAGGGGAGTCTGGACAGACACTTGACTGGGAGTGACCTTGTCTCCCTGCTTCACGGTGCTCCGCTGTGGCGAAGTTGGGGGGTTAGCCTCCCCCCTCCTTTGTTGCTCCCGTCGCTCCGCTGTAGGCTCGAGTTCTGTTTCGCCCCCTCGCCTTCTCCCCCGTGATGTCGGTTCTCTGTTTTCTTCCCGGAGCTCCGCCGATTGCGGGGGAGGGAGCTAGGTAGCCCCGCCTACTGGCGGACTTCATGCGTACAGTCGGTCACTTTTACTTTAACCATCCCGTCTCTCCGGCGCAGCCGGCGGAGTCGGACACCACCGCGATTCGGAATCGTCCTCCGAAAATTTTGTGCTATTTTATGCTTAAGTTAATTATAAGTTATTTATAAGTTATCTTAAGCTGGGTCCCTCCCTTGCCCTCTGTTTTCCTACTCCGGCACACACCGGAGCTATATATTATGCCTATCAAGGCAGTAGGGGAGGGGTTATGCCCAAAAATTTTTCACTCTCCGGCATGCAACGGAGTTCTCGAGTAGCCCTGTAAGTGTTATATTGAATGTCATGTATCCTTCCACTTACAGATTACCAACTGTGAGCACCCGGGGTGCAATGCCGTACTCCAGGACCCCTGTGGGCATGAAGTCTGCAGGTCCCACGCTCCGTGCGCGACTCCTCACGGGAATCTGCAGGTCTGGTTCCACGAAACGTGTACGATCTGCTATGATCTTGTGAGTCAGTTTTTGGACGGGGTAAGTATTTCCAGCTATATATATAGGATATAAATTCTGCATTATATCTTTGGTCTAAGTTTGAAATATGTCTTTTAAGCTTAAGTTCTCCATATTATTGTGAAATATATGCCGGAAATGTGTAGGCTTAAGGCTCTATTTTAGTCTAAGGTTGAACCTCAACTTTAAACTAAAAGCTAATAGACACCCTCTCTTCCAGGCTGCTGCGGTTAGAGAGACCGCCCTTGCAACCTTGAGGGCTTGGGTCGGCGGCTTCGGCAAGAACGCCGCCAAGGGACAGCCCTACATCCTAGAAAAGAGGATGGCTGTCCTGCTGTTCCCCGGCGGCAAGTCGACGGGGTACGTCGACCCGGCAGAGGCAGCCCCGACGATGACAACAATCCAGCGGCAGGTCGCCGCATGTATGAAGGAACCAGGCCAGGACATTTCAGCGGAAGTCACCACACTGGATCTTAATGTGGAACCGATGGTAGGTGTAGACGACCTGTTGGTCGAGGTAGGTACGTTGGACGCTCAAGGGCTTCCCTTGGGCGCCTCTGGATCTCCTTCTCCCGCTATTTCTACTGCTTCCTTCCAAGGCTTTACGGGAGCTGAGCTCTCGTATTCTACGCCTAGCGCTTCTGTGAAACCCAAGGTGAAGGGGCACAGGGCGCAGAAAACCCTAACGAAGGCGTCGTCGTCGTCCAAAAAGGCTTCGTCGACGTCATCATCTCGTAAGTCTTCGGCTTCAAATCCCGGAGCAGAGAAGGGTAAATCTTCTGCTTCGGGCTCTAGGTCTTCCAAGAGCAAGTCCTCCAAGGAGTGGCCCCGTACTCCGGTGGAGTCAACGGCCTCTCCTCCTCCTGAGGTACCTCTAGCGAGTTACCCTTCCACCTCTGCATCTGCTCCTACCTTTGATCCCAACGCTTTCTCCGTCGGGATGATGCAGCACATGGGGGATTTGGTAGGCTCATTGAGGACAAGTATGGAGCAGATGTTCTCACAGTTATCCGAAAGGATCACCACTCAGGAGAACCTAATGTCCGGTTTTAACCAGGCCCCTCAAGCTACCTCCCCGGCACCTGGTGTTGGCCTGATCCAGCTTCCTCCCCATGATTCTCTTCCTCCTTTCACAATGAACAACCCCTGGAGAGTGGCTTCCTACGCCCCTTTCCAGGACGGACTCATTTCCATCCCGGAGTGCGGTACTCGAAGGATCGAAGACTTCGAGTTTTACCCGGAGAATCTTCAGCCGCCATTCATTGGCTACGCCAGGCTGACGGAGGCAGCTATGACCAGGGAGGATAAGGTCCCTAGGGAGACAGTGCTGTACTCCCGGGACCAGGCTCAAAGAGAGTGGCTTCGGTGCTTAGAGGAGATGGACTGCTCTAACACCAGGATTCAGGCTTTCAAGAGTCCCTTCACCATCTTTACAATGGAGGAAGAGGCTCCTCTCCCCTTCTTAACAAAGATCGCCGCTGTTACCATCCCAGCTGGCTTGAAGGGAGAACCCTTGCCTCAGTTAAGGGAAGCAGATCCCACTTCTCCTTTGCTCCCTTCGCTTGGAGATTTGTGGGAGGATTTACCAAACACCTTTTCGGCAGGCAAGCTCAAGCCGGACTGCGCCATGGACCAGTTCGGCGAGAAGCTACCAAGACTTCCTGATAGCCTCATTCAAGCTGAGTTTGAGGCTAAGACTAGGCTGGCCAGGTCTATGAACACCATGGCAATGACGGAAGTAGCGGCTATATCCTACGCTTCAGAGCCGCTCTTCAAATTATTGACCAAATCGCAGACTTGTACGGTCCAATCGGACTTGTACGAGTTTGTGATAGCGAGGGTCAATTGTCATAAGCATGTCCTCCAGGAAGCAACTATTCGGCATGAGCCGAATAAGCTGCTTTCTTCAAACATCTGAAGGGCAGACCTCTTCCCGGAAGCAATGGTTAAGGAGGTCCAGAATGAAGCAACGAGGCTCAACCAGAGCCTCAAGGATCGTTGGGGCCTCACTGCTAAGAGGCGCCAAGATCAGCCTTCGGCAGGCAAAAAGCTGAAAAAGGCTAGACGGTTTCAGCCTTATCAGAAGAAGCCTCAACGCTTCAACCAGGCTGTGTCAGCTGTGCCGATCGTTCAGCCAGGCCAGCCTTCTACATCGAAAACACCGGCTCAACTCCTACGTATTTCCCCCAGGCTCAGCCTCCCACTTCCTACGCTGTCTCCCCAGCCTTTAACCAGGTGTTCGAGGGCCAAGCCTTCCAACACTATGACCGGTTCGCCAGGGGAGGTAGGGCTAGAGGATCCTTTCGTCAGAGGATCAGGAAGGTCGCTCAATAGGGGAAAGCACTTCCGTGGAGGCAGCGGAGGTCACTCGACCCAGCAGCAGTGAGATCTCCAAGGTAGGAGGGAGGCTGTTTCTCTTCCGGCATCGGTGGGGATTCAGCAAATGGGCACAAAGCATTGTGTCGAAAGGCCTGGGTTGGAGTTGGATTGGAGGCCCCCCTCCACCCAGACTGTTCCTTCAACTTCCATCGAAAGAACTGACGGAGTATGCGGAGGAGCTCCTTCAGAAAGGAGCAATAGCGAGAGCCAAGAGATTAAAGTTTCAGGGTCGCTTGTTCAGCGTACCAAAGAAAGGCTCATTAAAAAGAAGGGTAATCTTAGACTTGTCCCGCTTAAACTTGGCCATTCGCTGCGACAAGTTCAAAATGCTGACTATCTCGCAGGTGCGGACCTTACTTCCCCGTGGGGCCGTCACCACCTCTATCGATCTTACAGATGCATACTATCATATCCCTATTGTAAGACACTTTCGCCCTTATCTGGGCTTCAGGCTGGGAGACCAAGCATTCTCCTTCAAGGTAGTTCCTTTCGGTCTGAATGTAGCACCCAGAATATTCACGAAATTGGCGGAAGTAGTCGTTCAGCAACTGAGGTCTCAAGGGATAATGGTAGTAGCGTACCTCGACGACTGGTTGATTTGGGCACCAACAGTCGAGGAATGTCGCAAAGCCACAACGAAGGTCATTCAATTCCTGGAATATCTGGGGTTCCAGATAAACAGGACAAAGTCAAGACTCACTCCGGAGTCCAGCTTTCAATGGCTGAGCATCCAATGGAATCTATCCTCCCATACTCTGTCAATTCCACTAGCCAAAAGGAAAGAAATAGTGAAGTCAGTGAAGCAATTTCTAAGGTACAAATATGCTTCAAGGAGAAACCAGGAAAGAATCCTAGGTTCCCTTCAATTTGCCTCAGTGACAAACATCTTGATGAAAGCCAAACTGAAAGACTTAACCAGGATCTGGCGCTCACGAGCAAATGTCAGATCCAGGGACAAGCTGTCAACAATACCACAGATTCTCCGGAATTGTCTGCGACCTTGGACAAAGTTAAAGAACCTGTCCATGTCAGTACCCCTTCAGTTTCCCCCTCCGGGAATCACTATCCACACAGACGCTTCATTAAGCGGCTGGGGAGGATATTCTCAGTTCAAGAAAGTTCAGGGAACATGGTCACCCCAATTCCGCCAGCTTCACATAAATGTATTGGAAGCAATGGCAGTGTTCCTGACTCTGAAGAGGTTACGCCCTCCAAAGAACTCTCATATAAAGTTAGTTCTGGACAGCGCAGTGGTAGTTCACTGCATAAACAGGGGAGGCTCCAAGTCAAGACATCTGAATCATGTCATGGTAGCCATCTTTTCCCTGGCGGACAAGTTCAGTTGGCACCTCTCCTCCACCCATCTGGCCGGAGTGAGAAATGTCATAGCAGATGCTCTATCCCGTTCAGTTCCTCTGGAGTCGGAATGGTCACTGGACAACAGTTCCTTCCAATGGATTCTCCAGAGGGTACCAGGCCTGCAAGTAGATCTGTTTGCATCTCAAACGAACCACAAACAAACCCTTGTTATGTGGCTCCCAACCTGGACCTCTGGCCTATGCCACGGACGCCCTGTCCATAGAATGGAACAACTGGGAGAGGATTTATGTCTTTCCTCCGGTGAATCTTCTCCTGAAAGTGCTGAACAAACTCAGGACGTTCAAGGGTCAGATAGCTCTAGTAGCTCCGGACTGGCCGAAGAGCAACTGGTACCCCTTGCTGCTGGAATTGGGTCTTCGTCCCCTTCGAATTCCCAATCCCAGACTCTCCCAGTCAGTACAAATGAAGACTGTGTTCGCTTCCTCAGGAATTCTCAAAGCCCTAACTTTATGGACTTCATGAAGTTTGCGGCCAAGAGGGATGCAAATATCGATCCACAAAATATCCTTTTCCTGGAATCAGATAAAAGGGATTCAACTTTGAGGCAGTATGATGCTGCAGTTAAAAAGTTGGCATCCTTCCTGAGGGAATCAGACATTGAAATCATGACAATCAATTCGGCTATATCCTTTTTCAGATCCTTATTTGAAAAAGGGTTCGCAGCTAGTACTATTACAACAAACAAGTCAGCCTTGAAGAAGATTTTTCAGTTGGGTTTTAACATAGACTTAACAGACTCTTACTTTTCGTCTATTCCCAAGGCTTGTGCTAGACTTAGGCCTTCAGTAAGGCCTACTTCAGTGTCATGGTTTCTAAATGATGTTCTAAAACTAGCTTCGGATACAGATAATACGACATGTTCATTTATAATGCTCTTAAGAAAAACATTATTTTTATTAAGCTTGGCTTCAGGAGCTAGAATTTCAGAACTGTCGGCGCTATCCAGAGAAGCGAGTCATGTAGAATTTCTTCCTTCAGGAGAAGTTCTGCTTTCTCCGGATCGCAGCTTTTTAGCAAAAAATGAGGATCCTTTGTTGAGGTGGGAACCATGGAAGGTTATACCCCTTCACCAAGATCTTTCTCTTTGTCGCCCAGCGAAATCCCACCTCTTCCCAACCCTTCGCTCAAGATTGATTGCTAACTTCAGGATGGCCACCAGAGGCGCGGCAGTCACCTAAGCGTGGGTTGTAGTAGTAGTAGTTGCTGCCCCGTTCTGTGGGTCGGCTCTCTCCTTGAGGGATATTGTTGTGGGAAATTTCTAATTGACAAGAAGTTCGTGGTAGTGGTCTCACTCGCCCTAGTGTTCATACCGACGCCCTTCTTTTATTTGGGTGAGCGAGTCAGTTATACTGACCTCTTCTTTATTTTGTTTATTCTCTGGTATTTGTTAGATCATTTACCTAAGAAATAATGAACTAAAAGATTATTTCGCTGGACGATACGAACCAATCGCCCAGAAATAGATTTTTCCTACGTCAAAATCCTTTTATTCATCCAATCTTGTGCTAATTCTCTGGTACTATTTCACAAAGCGACACGAACTGAGCCCAGAAAAGGGATTTTGACCAAGGAAAAATCTATTTCTGGGCAAGGGTTCGTGTCACCCAATGAAATCCCCCCCTTGTTTCTCCCACCCTTGCGCCCAAGATTAGCCTCTAACTTCAAGGATGGCCCCGAGAGGCGCTGCGATCGGCGTGGGAGGGTGTGTAGTAGTAGTTGCTGGCGCCGACCGTGTATCAACTCTCTCAGGGAGGGGGATTTTGGCGAGGGAGTATTCTAATTGACAAGAGTTTCGTGGTAGTGGTCTCACTCGCCCTAGTACCATACCGAAACCCTATTTTTATTTTGGATGAGCGAGTCAGTTACTCTGACATCCCCCTATTTTTTTTTTCTCTGGTAATGTTAGTATCATTTACCTAGAAATAATGAACTCAAGGGATTATTTCACTGGGCGACACGAACCCTTGCCCAGAAATAGATTTTTCCTTCGTCAAAATCCCTTTTTTAATGCTTTGGGTGCATTGAAAACTATGTAAACTGTATTCTTATTGCATTTTTCATCAAAAAAAACTTCAAATATTGATTAATTTGCATTTTTGGTGTCATATTTCATCTCCCAGATCACTGTTGTAGGCGTCGTAACCCTGGAAATAATTTCTGATGAATATAATTGAAAAGCGCCTTAACCTCGGAATGTTGTAAGCCGAGACCGTCGTAACCCAGGGACTGCCTGTACTACTCCTGAGAAGCTATCCATACCTTAAGTGTTAAGAACTTTTTCTGCTGATAGAAGGATGTAAGAGTTCAGATGTGGACCCAGCAAGCTGGGTCCTTCTACTTTTTGACAAGTCTGGCAAAAAACCTTACAAAACTAATGGCAATTGTATAGTTATGGGTTTCTATTATATAATAACAAAGGTAAGTTTTTCATGGATTTTACTTGAATATATAAAATTAAAGCAGGAAATAAACTTTCATATCTGGCTGGGGGACATTTTAACAGTACCTGTGACTCACAACACGATGAACACGGACCAAAATAGAACTTTGTCTCACAGATGATCCTCCACATTTTTGTACAGCCTCTGAGACAGTAACTGCTTGAAGATTATCATCCTGTAAAACACAAAAGGTTAATAAATCTGAAACAAAGTTTCTTCCAAAAGATTTCAATTTAATTATGACAACGCTAAGAAAGCAATGGACTTTACAGCATACAAACATTGACTGATGGCATGTGTCATCAGAAAAATTTTATTTCAAGGTCATTAGAGCAAATGATAAAAAAAAAACGTTTTGACATAGGAAAAACCTATTTTTTGGTAGCTGCTGTGAGTCCTCCAAGGAGTTACACTCTCATGGTCCTGAAGGATTAGATTAAAAATAAAAAAATAAAACAGTTCTAGGCCTAAGGCTAAGCTCTGGAACAGAATAGTTCATTCATTGTGATGACAAATAAGTAAACATTGAGCAAAAAACTCTACAAAGTTGCACACTAACACTGGAACACATGCATACAATAAATACATTTACTCATGTATCAATACATACCACATAAAAAAAATAAAATCAGATTAAGTTAAGTGGCATTAACTTTTTTTATTCATAAATTATTTAGGGCTTTTCATATTTTCATCATTAATTAAATCTATATTTTATCCATTAAATTACATCTCTTCATAAATATGAACATTGACAAAATTTCCTTCCGTGATTTATTACCACAAGTTGACAACCGTTGCGGTCATACTTTGGACACTCATACAACATATCTCTGATCTTATTCTCACCTTGCATTCTGAGCACTCGGGAGCCAGGGTATATTGGCTGCTCATTGAGTATCCATGTGTCAGATGAGTATGGCCTATGCTTAGTGCATGTCTCTCTCTCTCATATGATGAACTCCATTTTTTAATATTAGGTTTTATTTGTTTCAATTTATTATTTTCAGGTTCTTCATTTCATGTATATTGCCATTTATTTACGATACCCATCTTCATTTGTTACATAAGCAGTAACTGGGATATTCACATTTGATCTTATCATGTGGGTTGCTTCTTTGGCTACTTTATTTCCTTTGATTTCCTTCATTTCCTTTGATCCCTATGTGGACAGGGATCCAACATTTCTACATTTTTCCCATTATTGTATAACTTATGGAGAAATAATTTCCTTTGTTGTACAATATTATTTTTTTTATTTGTAACTCTGGATAGCTTTTACAGCACTTCCCAGGTCACTAAAAATCACAAAATTATTGAATTATGTTTCTTTAATTATTTTTACAGTTGATGCAATTGCACACAACTCTGCTGTGAATATTGATACATTACTAGGTAGAGAGAACTGATTAGTTTTGTTTTGAGACATTGCAGCATACCCCACACTGTGTTCTGATTTAGATCCATCTGTATATATTGCGTAATCTGGACCTTTTCGGCTTATATGTTCTATGTTTATGGTGTTCTGGTGTACAGTGTTCCCCGGTTTTATGTGTCTCACATTTCCACAGTCCACTTTGTTTTGGATTTTTGTGGAACACTTTCACTTTTCCATAGGGAACTTTCACTAAAATTATTACTAATAATTTGCTTTTTCTTTGTAGAGCAACATTATTGAGTCACTAATTATACTGTATTTTTTGTGTGTATGTGAAGAAATACATACTGATTTTTATGCCAAAAGCCTTAGAAGGAGCAGGGTGCTTTTTAGGGGCCATTTTTGGCGTGATTCACATGGATATTTGCTGATATGTCAAACACAGCTTCATGATTATGTTCGCATACGTATATCAGTAACTTTCTATGCAGTGAGGCAGATGAAGAAGAGATGCATGATATCCACAATTCCATCTTCGCAAGATGGGATGCGGGTTTCAACCAACCAACGCCAAGTGTGCAGCCAATGAGTGACAAGGAAAATGAATGCTGCTCCTGGATTGGCTGCTCTGCAGACAACAGCCAATAGCATGTCAAGTATCATTTCTTCTGAGTACTGTTCTAAGAAGGCTTCATGGCATCATAAGAGTTGTTTATCTGAGGACAGTTGGCTTGGGTGAAGTATTTCTTAAGAAAACCCAATTATACTATTGACATTTTTGTGTGTTTACCTTAACTTATTACAGAACTGCAATGTTTGAAAATTATTAAATCTCTTTTCATCATAAAAATTGTATTTAGTCACGAAAATATACTTAGTATGTATGCATGAAAATACTGCGTACCAGAGATAAAAACATATGTACCCTGCTATTCTCGTTGTCTTACGTATTTTAAATATGATCCGCATATTTCTGGGTTCGACCTGTGTCTGCCGGTGAAAAATCCCTGTAGCTCATTTTTCAAGTATAAATATAACCTAAATATACCAGAGAAAAAGCTAGCATGGTATGCTGAAGTTACTACCCTCAGCGCGAGCACCCCAAGGGGCGTCGGTATAAGTAAAGGGCAGAAGTGGAAGTCACTATTCACAGGCCCTCTGCCACTTAGAAGATTCCTCCTCCAAAACCCCTCCACGGTGGGAGCCGTTACAAGCATCACCCACCTTACCTTCCTCTCACTACTACTACTAATACACACGCGCATCTCCCATTCCTGTATTAGCGACTGTGTGCAATCCACGCTTTTCGGACTGCTCCCAGGATTCAAGCTCTCTTCACAATGTCGACTGCAGAACTTCCCACCACACCTAAGTTGAGTACTCCAATTTACGTGTTTGTAACTTTTATGGTTGAGATGCTTTCCACAGTCGCCTTCGGCCCCTCAGAAAAAGTATTGTGGGCGCCGTCGGCTGGACTGCCATTTTGGGAGCATCATCAAAGCGTGAATTAATTTCACACACTAACTCCACAGAAATTTTTTCATTATATGTTAGGCATTACATGCTTTTATGAAGATTGATTTATAATCATCAATGTCATATGTGTATTACGTACTTGCTTTATCTGAAGTAAGATAGGGAGTAGGCATAACTCGTTCGCGACTTTCGTTGGGGTACAAGAGTAGTAGTTTAAATTTACACTAATAAAAACTACCCTCCCCCCCGCCGGCTCAAGGGAGGTTTACGCCGGTCTCTACATAATTTTATAGTGATGCACAAGGTAATTATTAGGCCACTCGTAGCCTATCATGATCGTGAGAGAGAGAAGGGAGCCCTATCCCTCTCTCTCTCTCCCTCTTGTAGTGAAGATTACGTATGATTAGTGTTGACACGATCTTAGATAAGTCTTGATTTATGTACGTTGATGATTTTCATTTTACTAAGAGGTTGGATGAGTTGCCTTCCCCCCCCCTCCCCCAGCTCAACCTAGCCTAGGCTAGGCCTAGGAAGGTAGGCTAGGTGTCCCTTCCCTAGTACCCTTACACGCACCCTACTCCCCCCTGTTTGTGCTATGATGCTAGCAGGAAGGATGTCAAAATAGAGAACTTCTCTATCATTGTGATGTTGGATCTGCCTCCCTGCCGGTCTAAATCGAAGGAATTCGGTTTAGTAGGTTTGGTTGAGGACCACCCGCCCTGCCGGTCTAGATTGAAATTTTCGATTTAGTAGGTTTGGTCGAGGACCACCGTCCACCTCAGTCTGGCAGGGGAGATCAGTTGGCCTACCCTGTCCAGTTCTGTTGTGATCTCGGAAACTTAAAATGGATCCATACGGGGTACTCTCCCTTTTTACCTATTTTCCTTGCAACTCTTCCATTATACCTCTCTATGAATATATTGTATTGTAGTATTTATATTGTTTATGTGTTATTGTAAATACCGGTCTGGTACGCCTTGGCCTAACCCGGCATAGCCTCCCGATCGAGAGTGACCACCAACCAACCGCGACGGGCCATGAGCCAGTCGGCCTGCTCCCTATAAGGAGTAGGCTACATAGCCTTGGTAAAAGTCTATTTCTGGGCTCAGTTCGTGTCGCTGCGTGAAATAATCCTTAAGTTCATTATTTCTAAGGTAAATGAGCTAACAAATACCAGAGAAAAATAAATTCAAGAAGATGTCAGTATAACTGACTTGCTCACCCAAAATAAAAGAAGGGTGTCGGTATGGTATCTGGGGTGAGTGAGACCACTACCACGAACTTCTTGCCATTTAAAATTCTCCTACACCAAAATCCCCCATCTGAGAGAGCCGACCCACAGGCCGAGGCGGCAACTACTACTACTACGCCCCACGCCACGCCGACCGCCGCGCCTCTGGTGGCCATCCTTTCAGTTAGCCGACTAGGAGTGACACGTGATTTTCTTTGGTCTGTGTTTTGTGTGATTTCCTGAGGATTTACCCTTATCATGGAACGTTCAGCTATCACAGCAGCTAAGTTAAGTACCCTGAAAAGGTTTGGATTTAGTTTTTCAGCCAGGAGCCGGTATTTACCGTTTTTTAGGTACTAATTAAGGCCTCCTGGACTGGCGCATGGCGGCCATGGCTCGCCTCGTGTTTCGTTAGGTTTCTCGGTCTCCCATACCTTGGAACCTTCCATTCCTTAACCTTTAAGGATTTTGATCACGTGCTACTCTAGTCTTTTAATTATGTGACATTATATTTACATATTTACATATTTACATCGTATTGGGGATTCGTAGCCTACCCCTAGGTTTTGTTCATGCATGTATGTTTCTTTATCTAGTTTGTAGGCAATTGAGTGATTTTCCTCTTATTGTCCTGACCCTAGCCATTGCTCTTCATCGGCTAAGGCTAGCTCTGAGTGGTAGGCTGTCTTCTTCGGATCCAGCCGTTCCCTCCTGGACTCTTCTTTTTCTCTCACTCGTGTTTTTTCCCCCTCTTTCTTATTTCGATGTAAATGTTTATTTATTCATTGTTGTTGGGTTAGCGTTAGGGCGTCCAGTTCCTTGTTCAAGGGTCATTGGTTATGCGTGGTCCTGCCCCATAGGATCACGTGTACCGCTTTTTTAGCAGTTTTGTTGCATCATTTCTTATACAGTTTTGTTGCTCTCATTTGACCCTTGTGTACACGTGTCACGACACGGTCGGTTGTGTTGCCTTTCATGTTGTGGTCCACTTTCGATCGCGTGTACCCTGGACGCCCTTCCCCAGTCTTCCCCCCCTTCTTCTCTTGCCCATAGGGTAGAAGGGAGGGATCTGTCCTAGCTCGCTCCCTGCCTCTGGCTTCACCCGGGCATTGCTCCCCCTCTCTCCCACGCATAGGGAGTAGGGGAGTTGGGCAGTCTGTTAGACTGGGGGACCATTCATCTCCCTCGTGCTCAGGGTGAACTCCGGCGTGGTCGGGGTTGGGGGTTGGCCACCCCCTCTCCGGTTGCTCCGGTGTTCTCCGGAGTACCTTGGGTCTGATTTCTCTCCCTCCTTGTTATTTTGCCTCCTCGCTTCGGATGGTGAGCTGGCTCCGGTGTACCTTCCGTTGTAGGAGGGTGGCGGGCTCCGCCGCCCACCGGAGTGGAAGTGATTTCAGTAGGTCTTATAGCTTTCCTATCTGTTGTTCCTACCTTTGTTTTCCGGTGATTGCTCTTACTAGGGCACTCTTCCGGTCAATGGAGGGAGGAGTATTTTCATACACCGGAGCTACAACTCCAAATTTAAATATAATTTGTAGTGTATAACTTTTCTAGTTTAAGTTCTAGCTTAAGCTTACGGCATCCTCCCCTGTTCTCCGGTGTGAATTTTTCTCTTGAGAAATTATAAGTTATATACTTATGGTTTGGGGAACTTTCACTCCTCCGGTGTACACCGGAGTCCCTCTTAATAGTTTAAATCACACCTTAGTCCATAAGGAATTCAGGGGGGGATTATGCCTATATTTATATATACTCCGGCATGTAACGGAGCATTAGAGTAGCCCTGTGAGTGTAATTCAGATACTCATGTATCTTTCCACTTACAGGCTACCAACTGCCAAGAGCCCGGCTGTAATGCCGTGCTTCAAGACCCCTGCGGGCATGAGGTCTGTCGGACTCATGCCCCCTGTGCTACCCCCCACGGAGACTACCTGGTTTGGTTCCATGAGGCTTGCTCGATATGTTACAAGCTGGTGAACCAGTTTTTGGACGGAGTAAGTGCATATGGGTATCAAGTTTCCTACATGACATATAGGCTTTGATATATATACTTAGTCTTAAGCTTTCTGTTATAGTCTAGTCGGTAAGGAATACCTTTAGACTTTCTATGTGGACTGCAATGACCCTCTCTTTCAGGCTGCCGCAGTGAAAGAAGTGGCGTTGGCAACCCTGAAAGCCTGGGTTGGCGGCTTTGGGAAAAACGCCGCCAAAGGACAGCCCTACATCCTTGAGAAGAAGATGGCTGTCCTGATTTTTCCAGGAGGGAAGTCGACGGGGTACGTAGACCCCGCCGCGGCAGCTCCGACGATAGCGGCAATCCAGGAGCAGGTGGAGCAAGCCTTTACAGAAGGTTCCACCAGGACATCGTGGCGGAAGTGGCAACGTTGGATATCAACATAGAGCCAATGACGGTAGGAGTAGATGATTTGCTAGTTGAGGTAGGTTCGTTGGGCACCCAAGGGCTCCCTTTGGGTGCTTCTGGATCTTCGTCTCCTGTTCCTTCTACTTCTTTCCAGGGCTTTACGGGTTCTGAGATCCCGCATAGTGCCTCTGCTGCTTCTGTGATCCCGAAATTAAAGGGACACAGAGAGCAGAAGACCCTGAAGAAGACGTCAACTAAAAAGACGTCATCGTCTTCTTCATCTCGTAAGTCTCCGGCTTCTCACCCCGGAGCAGAGAAAGTGAAGGCCTCTTCTTCCTCTGCTTCACTCCCAAGAGGGTCTAGGAGCAAAATCTCCAGGGAAAGGTCCCGTACTCCCGCCGGGTCTGTGACTTCTCCCGCTACCGCCAGAACCCCTTCGGTGGCCTCGGCAGGGGTAATGGCGGCTAGTGCTTTTGATCCTGCTGCATTTTCCGCAGGTATGATGCAGCAGGTAGGGGACTTGGTAGGTTCTCTTAGCACAAAGGTGGAACAGATGTTTGCCCAACTATCTGATAGGATGTCCACCCAAGAGAACCTTCTAACAGGCTTAAATCAAGTCCCACAGGCTGATTCTCCGGTAGTAGGTGCCGGTGCCGGCCTTGCCCAACTCCCGGCATACGAAACTCTTCCTGCTTTCTCCATGAGCAATCCTTGGAGGATAGCAGCTTATGCTCCCTTCAAGGATGGGCTGTTTTCCATCCCGGAATGCGGAACTCGAAGGATTGAAGACTTCGAGTTCCACCCTGCAGACTTACAGCCTCCTTTCATGGGGTATGCCAGGCTGACGGAGACGGCGCTGAATAGGGAGGACAAGATCCCAAAGGAGACGGTCCTGTATAGCCGGGACCATGCTCAAAGAGAGTGGCTTCACTGCTTGGAGGACTGGGATTGTATCAATACCAGGCTCCAAGCATTTAAAAGTCCCTTTACAATCTTCACCACAGAGGAGGAGGCACCACTCCCCTTCCTGAGGAAGATAGCAGAAGCCACTAAACAGGCAGGTATGAAGGGTGAACCATTGCCACAACTCAGGGAAGCAGACCCCACGTCTCCTCTTCTCCCTTCGTTTGGTGATCTTTGGGAGAACCTTCCGGCCACTTTCATCGTAGGTAAATTTAAGCCGGACTGCGCCATGGACCAGTTTGGTGAAAAATTACCAAGGCTACCAGACAACCTCATCCAGGCGGAGTTTGAGGCAAGGTCTAGGCTGGGAAGGACCCTGAACACCATGGTCATGACCGAAGTGGCCGCCCTGACTTACGGATCAGAACCGCTCTTCAAGCTTTTGGCAAAGTCACAAACTCATACAGTCCAAGCAGACTTGTATGAGTATGTCGTGGCAAGGATTAATTGCCGGAAACACGTCCTCCAGGAAGCAACTATTCGGCATGAGCCAAATAAGTTGCTTTCATCTAACATCTGGGGGGCGGACCTCTTCCCGGAGTCGGCAGTTAAAGAGGTCCAGAAAGAAGCGACGAGACTTAACCAGAGTCTCAGAGATCGTTGGGGCCTCTCAGGGAAGAAACTGAAGAAGACTAAGCGGTTCCAACCGTACCAGAGCAGCAGCACTTAGTCCAAGCGGTCCCGGTCACCCAGACAGGGCAGCCCACTACAGCGAAAGGACAAAACCAGCCGATCCTTTTGCTTTCTCCTCAACCTCAGCCCTCTACCTCTTCCGTGGTTTCCCCGGCGTTCAACCCCGTGTTTGAAGGCCAGACTTTCCAAACCTTCAACCGGTTTGCTAGGGGAAGCAGGGCCAGAGGCAACTTTTGCCAAAGAGGCGCAGGAAGGACCATCAACAGAGGGAAGCACTTCCGTGACAGGCGAGGAGCTCCCCCCACACAACAGCAGTGAGATCTCCAAGGTAGGAGGGAGGCTGTTCCTCTTCCGGCACAAGTGGGGGTTCAGCAAATGGGCGCAGAGTATTGTGTCAAAGGGTCTGAGTTGGAGTTGGATCGAAGGTCCCCCTCCATCCAGGCCATTCCTTCAACTTCCATCGGAGGAATTGACAGATTATGCAGAGGAACTCCTTCAGAAAGGAGTAATTTCGAGAGTCAAGCATTTAAAGTTTCAAGGTCGCTTGTTCAGCGTGCCAAAGAAAGGCTCAC
Organism: Macrobrachium nipponense; assembly: GCF_015104395.2. NCBI lineage: Eukaryota > Metazoa > Arthropoda > Malacostraca > Decapoda > Palaemonidae > Macrobrachium > Macrobrachium nipponense. The sequence continues at coordinate 76,298,136 of NC_061108.1, forward strand.
TAAAAAGAAGAATAATCTTAGACTTGTCCCAGCTAAACTTGTTCATTCGCTGCGACAAGTTCAAAATGCTGACCATCTCGCAGGTACGGACCTTACTTCCCTGTGGGGCCGTCACCACCTCTATCGATCTTACAGACGCATACTATCATATCCCAATTGCGAGATACTTTCGCCCTTACCTAGGCTTCAAGCTAGGAGACCAGGCATTCTCTTTCAAGGTGATGCCCTTCGGACTGAATGTAGCCCCCAGGGTATTCACGAAATTGGCGGAAGTAGTTGTCCAACAACTAAGGTCGCAAGGGATAATGGTAGTAGCGTACCTCGACGATTGGCTGATCTGGGAATGCCTCAAAGCCACAAAAAAGGTGATTCAGTTCCTGGAATACCTAGGGTTCCAGATAAACAGGACAAAGTCCAGGCTCACTCCGGAGTCTCAGTTCCAATGGCTAGGCATTCAATGGGACCTATCCTCCCACAATCTGTCAATTCCGGTGCCCAAAAGGAAGGAAATAGCCAAGTCAGTGAAGCAATTCCTAAAGTACTAACATGCATCAAGGAGAAACCAGGAAAGAATCTTAGGTTCCCTCCAGTTTGCTTCAGTGACGGACGTCTTACTGAAAGCAAAACTGAAAGACATAAACCGGATTTGGCGCTCAAGAGCAAATGTCAAATCTCGGGACAAGTTGTCAGTAATCCCGCAAATCCTTCGCAATCGTCTGCGTCTATGGGCACAGACGAAAGGCCTGTCCAAGTCAGTTCCTCTTCAATACCCTCCTCCGGCGTTGACCATCCACACAGACGCTTCACTAAGCGGCTGGGGAGGGTACTCCCAGTTCAGAAAAGTTCAAGGTACTTGGTCTCTGCAGTTCCGCCAGCTCCACATAAATGTATTGGAAGCTATGGCAGTATTTCTGACTCTGAAGAGACTTCTCCCACCAAGGGATATGCACGTAAAACTAGTATTGGACAGCGCAGTAGTAGTATACTGCATCAACAGGGGAGGATCCAAATCAAGGCACGTGAACCATGTCATGGTAGCCATTTTTTCTCTAGCGGACAAGTACAAATGGCATCTATCCTCCACCCACCTGGTGGGGGTAAGGAATGTGATAGCAGACGCTCTGTCCCGGTCAGTTCCTCTAGAATCAGAAGGGTCCCTAGACAACAGATCGTTCCAGTGGATACGCTGGAGTGTTCCAGGTCTCCAAGTAGATCTTTTCGCCTCCCAAGCGAACCACAAGCTCCCTTGCTATGTGGCCCCCAACCTGGAGCCTCTGGCATATGCCACAGACGAACTGTCCTTAGACTGGAACCAATGGAAGAAGATTTACATCTTTCCTCCAGTGAATCTTCTCTTGAAAGTCCTGAACAAACTCAGGACTTTCAAGGGGCAAGTGGCCCTAGTAGCCCCGGACTGGCCGAAGAGCAACTGGTATCCCTGCTTCTGGAATTGGGTCTTCGCCCTCAACGGATCCCCAATCCCAGACTATCTCAGTCAGTACAAATGAGGACTGTGTTCGCTTCCTCAGGAATTCTCAAAGCCCTAACTTTATGGACTTCATGAAGTTTGCGGCTAGAAAAGATGCAGACATAGATCCCCAGAATATCCTTTTCCTAGAATCAGACAAAAGGGAATCAACCTTAAGGCAGTATGACGCTGCGGTCAAAAAGTTAGCATCTTTCCTGAAGGAAACAAACACCACAACCATCACAATCAACTCAGCTATATCCTTTTTCAGGTCATTGTTCGAAAAAGGATTAGCAGCTAGCACTGTTACTACTAAGAAATCAGCCTTAAAGAAAATCTTTCAGCTAGGTTTTAAAATAGACTTAACAGACTCTTACTTTACGTCTATTCCCAAAGCTTGTGCAAGACTTAGACCTTCAGTACGGCCTACTTCAGTATCATGGTTCCTAAATGATGTCCTCAAACTGGCTTCGGACACTGACAACTCCACATGTACTTTCATAATGCTTTTAAGAAAAACGCTATTTTTGCTAAGTCTGGCCTCAGGAGCCAGGATCTCAGAACTGTCGGCTTTATCCAGAGATCCAGGGCATATAGAATTCCTCCCCTCAGGAGAAGTTTTACTCTCCCCGGATCGCAGATTCTTAGCTAAAAATGACCCTTCTCTTTGTCCAGTGATGACCTTGCGAGCATTTCTGTCTAGGACATCTTCTTCCTCTTCGGGTCCCCTCTTTATGAGAGAGAAAGGTGCCACTCTCTCAGTTAAGGGTATTAGACAACAGATCCTCTACTTTATTAAACAAGCAAACCCTGAGTCATTCCCTAAAGCCCATGATGTCAGGGCTGTAGCCACCTCCATTAATTATTTTCAACACATGAATTTTGATGATTTGAAAAAATATACTGGATGGAAATCGCCGACAGTTTTTAAGCGTCACTATTTAAAGTCCTTAGAATCTTTAAAGTTTCCAGCAGTGGCAGCAGGGAACATAGTTTCCCCTGACATTGCACAGTAGTCGTAGTTGAAGATCCAGATCTCCTTTCTACCTGCCTCAACTAGCATTTCACCTAACCTGCCGTTATGCTCTATAATATAGCCTTTTTAGCCTTAGCTGCTTATCATTATGGCTTGGTGGTGTGTCCCTTATTTTTTTGCTAGGGGCACCCACACCAGTTTGTAATTGTAAACATTCTTTAGTGTGGATCCCTTATTTTAATGCTAGGGTACCACACTTACTTTAGATATGTATCTTGTAAGATTTACTTTGCTGTGAGTAATTGTATTTGTATATTCTAATTCACAATTAGAGAATAAGTTCAATATTATTAATATTGTAAGTTTAATTTTATGTTATAGTTAAGTCCACTTCATTTTTCATGTTCCTTAATGTATATATCTTATTCTCCAATTATATTAGTATGTTTTTATTTTCTAGTTTCATTGAGATCCCTTTCTTATTTCAATCTTGTGCTATTTCTCTGGTACTATTTCACGCAGCGACACGAACTGAGCCCAGAAAAAGGATTTTGACGTAGGAAAAATCTATTTCTGGGCGATGGGTTCGTGTCGCCCAGTGAAATCCCCCCCTAGCCCCAGCCCTGTCGCCCAAGATTGCCTTCTAACTTCAGGATGGCCACCAGAGGCGCGGCGGTCGGCGTAGCGTGGGGCGTAGTAGTAGTAGTTGCCGCCTCGGCCTGTGGGTCGGCTCTCTCAGATGGGGGATTTTGGTGTAGGAGAATTTTAAATGGCAGAAGTTCGTGGTAGTGGTCTCACTCGCCCCAGATACCATACCGACACCCTTCTTTTATTTTGGGTGAGCGAGTCAGTTATACTGACATCTTCTTGAATTTATTTTTCTCTGGTATTTGTTAGCTCATTTACCTTAGAAATAATGAACTTAAGGATTATTTCACTGGGCGACACGAACCCATCGCCCAGAAATAGATTTTTCCTACGTCAAAATCCTTTCTCTGATTGGGTGGGTGGTCAGGCAATCATGACTGGCCACATATACCACACCCCCCCCCACTAGTGGGTGTGGGGAGGGGATGGCTATTGGTATTAATCAGAAATGTTAACCCCTTATGTCTCCGAGTAAATGGCTCCGCCGACTTACAGCGGGCTAGTACCGCACCAGTTGGCGGACGTAGCTCAGGATTGTACGTTATATAGCTCCATCACTCGGTGTTTCGTTCTCCTTCCCCCCCTTTTCCCGGTATGGATTCAGGCTGGGAGTTACACTCCCTCTAATTTAGTGCGTGCAGGTTCAGAGAAAATTTCCTTCCTGATCCGCCGCTCTAACCCTTTTCCTCTGGCACCATAGGGGACATTAGGAGACAATTCATTTAGTAGACGGAGCCTCAGTGACTATTCTATATAGCGCCGGACTCATAACGTACTGATCGAGTGTGACTCACCCTCACACTTGTTGACGGAGCATTACAGGGAGGGTGTTGCCGAAGCTCTGATTTCGCCCTTACTCTCTGGTTCGGTGGGGAAAGTAAGGTAGATTAGTGTTCAGCTACGGTAGCACGTAGCCTTCTGACTCAGCCGTACGCAGCAGAGAAAGGGGAAAAAAATTTTCCCCCTCTCCGGCAACGACGGACCTCGGATCCCACATAACGGACCGGTATCTACCCTCTGAGGACGGAATCGAGATTAGGCAATTACACCCAAAGTAATTACTTTATTCATTGTAGTTATTTGAAAATACTTAGCGAATAAATCTTGACCCATCTAAGCTAAGGTGCATGCTCTCTTCAGAGTTGTCTACGTTGCCGAAGTTCGGTGCTCATAAATAAATTCCATTTACAGATGGTTCGTTGTCAGGCAGATGGGTGCCCCGCCTCTCTGGGCAAGCCGTACGGCCACGTAGTATGCCGTTCACATGCAAACTGTGCCGTGCAGTTAGAAAATTATATGGTTTGGCACCCCGATGCATGCACGGTGTGCTATGAGATGGTGTCAACCATGGTTGATGAGCAGGTAAGTATGCATCACTAAGATAAAAGTCCTGTTATAATGATTTGATAAGCTGTTATACAGACTCTATTTCCAGGTAGAATATTAATTAGGTTCCTCCCTGACCGGCTGATCAAGGCGCTTGGCATGAGGCGAGGGTAGCCCTCAGGAAATGGGTTGCGGGGTTCAGTAAGAATGCCCCGAAGGAACAACCCTACGTGCTAGATGCCGGACTATGCTCCCTTATCTTCCAAGAAGCCACAGCCACCACGGCGGTTCCGGCGGACGTGGCCAATTCCCTTATTGAAGCTATCCGGATGGCAACCATGCCGGTCCCCGACGACCAGGAGGACTTGATGGAGGAAGTTGCGGCCATTAACATCAATACGGAGCCCATGGTCACGGAGGAACAGGTAGGTGGGGAGGTAAGTGAAGCGAGTCTAATCTTAAGTCCTACTCCTTCTTCTTCCTCTTCCTTCCTGGGCTTCTCCAGGCCCACCCCTCCTAGTGTAGGAGCACTTTCCGTTGCTCCTAAAGTTAAAACTCTAAAGACAAAAACCCTGAGAAAGGGTACTAAACCAGCTCCGCCAGCAGCGACGGAGTTGTCTTCGGCCCCACAGCCGTTGACTTCTTCTGCACAGTCGCCTACTGCCAGAAACCCTTCCCCTACTATGGGGATGGGTTTAAAGACCACCGATCCTAAGGCAGCGGAGTCTGGAGTTGACCTAGAGGTCTTTACTAGCCTTCTATTGTCGAAGGATAGTGGAGTGATTGACCAGAGGCTTGAGGCGATACGACTCGCCTCAGTCCCAGATACCTCCGGCCAGGCATTTACGTCTCTGACCAAGAGGATCAAGCCTCTAGAGGATATGCTTACCGGACTTCTCCACTCCGGGACCCCGGCGCTATCCATGATGGTGCCGGATGCATCCAAGCTTCCTCCCTTTGACAAAGAAAACCCATGGCAGTTAGCGCTGCATGCCCCGTTCTTGGATGGGAAGCTAACGATTGAAGGGTGCGGAACCCACCCAATCGAGGATTTTGAACTATTTCCTCCAGGCCTCCAGTTTCCATTCCCCAGATTCGTAAGACTAGCAAAACAAGCGCTAGTCAGGGTGGATAAAGTCCTGAGGGAGACAGTGATCTTCCCAAGGAAACAAGCCCAAGCTACTTGGGTCCGCACCCACTCCGAATGGGGTTGCGTTTACACAAAGTTAACGCCGCACAAGGGCAGTTTCACGATGTTTGTGACCCCGGACGGAATTCCATTGCCATGCACATCTAAGGTGGCGGAATTGACGCTGCAAGCTGCAGCGGAGGAGAAACCTCTACCAGCGCTGAGAGAGACAGAGGCTACCTCCCTTCTCTTGCCCACCGGATTGGACTTTTGGAAGGACACACCGGTTACGTTTACTATAGGTAAACTTGACCCGGACTGCGCTTCCAACCTGTTCTCAGAAAAGCTGCCCAGGATTCCGGACCACTTAGTGAAAACGGAATTCGAGGCAAGGACCAGGCTGGCAAGATCTATCAACTCCGTCACTGCGGCGGAGTTGGTAGCACCCACGTACATTGAAGAACAAGTATTCAGGGTCCTGACAAAAGCACTCTTGCAGACGTTCCAGTCGAACCTATACGACTTTGCAGTGGCGAGACGAGCTTGCAGGAAGCATGTCCTAGCGGGTGCCTCTATAAAACATGAGCCTAATAAGCTCATTAAGTCATCAATTTGGGGAGAGAACCTTTTCCCGAAAGAGGAAGTTAACAACATCCTCCAAGAGGCATCCAGAGCCAACCAGAGCCTTCGGGTTCGTTGGGGTCTCCCCTTCAAATGACAGTTTGAGGAGTCTGGACACCAAGGCAGAACCAAGAAAAAGGCTAGGAGGTACAATCCTTAACAAGGCTCTCGTCCACAGGCAATAATGCAAGCAGTGCCAGTGGCCCAGGTCGGCAAACCGTCAACTTCTAAGGTGCACCCTCAACAACAGTTTGTCCTAGTGCAAACTCCTTCGGCCCAACAGCCATCTACCTCTTCAGCCATAGTGACCTCCCCAGCCTTCAATCCTACCTATGAAGCGCGAGACCTCTTTCGCTCCTATAGTAGACATGCCGGAAGTAGCCGGGCCAGAGGTGGTCCCCAGCTACGAGGCGGATCAAGAGGTAGGGGCTTTCGCAGAGGTAGAGGCTCCAGACCTGCATCCAACCAGTGAGAGTCCGCAGGTAGGAGGGAGGTTGTATCTTCGAAAGGCCTGGGGTGGAAATGGGAGAAAGGGCCTCCTCCACCAATCAGTTTTTACCAAAAGCCTACGGCAGACCTTATGGACTATACCAAAGATCTCCTCCAGAAAAAGGCCATAGAGAAGGTGGGGCGCCTAAAATTTCAAGGACGTCTGTTCAGTGTCCCCAAGAAGGACTCAGGCAAAAGATGAGTGATTCTGGACTTGTCCCGTCTCAACTCATACATTCACTGCGACAAGTTCCGCATGCTGACCATCTCGCACGTACAGACCTTACTTCCCCGTGGGGCCGTCACCACCTCTATCGATCTTACAGATGCTTACTATCATGTTCCAATAGCAAGGAACTTCTCTCCATACCTAGGCTTCAAACTAGGAAAACAGGCTTACTCATTCAGAGTCATGCTGTTCGGGCTCAACATTGCGCCCAGAATATTTACCAAACTAGGAGAGACGATAGTTTAAGAACTAAGAACGAGAGGCGTTTTGTTAGTAGCCTATCTAGACGACTGGCTCATTTGGGCAGCCAACGTCGAAGAATGCCGCAAATCAACATCCAAGGTGATGGAATTCCTGGAATTCCTGGGGTTCCAGATAAACAGGGAGAAATCCAGGCTCATCCCGGCTTCTCGTTTCCAGTGGCTAGGAATCCAATGGGACCTGAACAAGCACGAGCTATCTCCCCCACCCAAGAAGGCCAAAGAAATAGCAAAGGCTACAAAACAGTTTCTGAAAAACAAGAAAGCCTCTCGGTGGGCCCAAGAAAGGATTCTAGGTTCGCTGCAGTTTGCGTCAGAGACGGACATCCTGTTAAAGGCCAGATTGAAGGATATCAATCGAGTCTGGTGAACAAGAGCCAACATCAAACTCAGAGAAAAGGTCTCAGCGATTCCATCTATCCTGACAAAGAGGCTCAGTCCATGGACGGAACGCCGGAACCTGACCAAGTCATTACCTCTACAATTCCCTCCACCGTCTCTAACTATCCACACGGCCGCGTCTCTAAGTGGATGGGGAGGGTATTCTCAACACAAGAAGGTGCAAGGAACGTGGTCGGAAACATTCCGACAGTTTCATATCAACATTCTGGAAGCAATGGCAGTTTTCTTGACCCTAAAACAGCTGTCTCCGGCCAAGAAGGCTCATATAAGACTAGTCTCAGACAGTCTAGTAGTAGTCCACTGCATAAACAGAGGAGGCTCCAGGTCAAGCAAATTGAATCACGTATTGCTGGTGATATTCTTATTGGCGGAGAAGAATCATTGGCACCTGTCAGCAGTTCACCTGGCAGGAGTAAGAAATGTCATCGCGGACTTACTTTCCAGGACAACCCCGCTGGAATCGGAGTGGTCCCTGGATGAGGAATCATTCCGGTGGATTGGCAATCAAATTCCGGGTCTTCAAGAAGACCTTTTTGCCACAGAAGCCAACTACAAACTACCCTGCTACATGGCTACCAACATAGACCCTCTAGCTTACGCCATGGATGCGATGTCCTTAGATTGGAACAACTGGCAAAAAATTTACCTCTTTCCACCAGTGAATCTTCTGATGAAGGTCTTGCACAAGCTGAGATCCTTCACAGGACAAGTAGCTCTAGTGGGGCACCCAACTGGCCAAAGAGCAACTGGTATCCGCTTCTTCTAGAACTGAATCTCAGGCCCAAACGGATTCCCCGTCCGGAACTGACACAGGTAGTACAAACCCAGACTGTGTCAGCTTCCTCAAGAGTTCTGAGTGCCCTAACTTTATGGACTTCATGAAGTTTGTGGCTCAGAGGGACGCTAGTATTGATCCGTTAAACATCCTATTCATTGAATCAGATAAGAGGGATTCAACGATTAAGCAATATGACTCAGCAGTACAGAAATTAGCCAATTTTCTAAAAGATTTGGATGTCCATGAGATGGCCACAAATCTGGCAATCTCATTTTCTACATCTCTATTTGAGAAAGGTCTAGCTGCCAGTACCATTACTACAATAAAATGAGCTTTAAGAAAGATTTTTCAGATAGGTTTTAATATTAACCTATCAGATGCATACTTCTCTTCGATTCCAAGAGCATGTGCTCGTTTCAGACCAGCAGACCGCCCTCAGACAGTCTCTTGGTTTTTGAATGATGTCCTTAAACTAGCCTCAGACTCTAACAATGAATCATGCTCATATTTAACCCTTCTTAGGAAGACCTTATTTTTAATGGCCCTAGCCTCAGGTGCCAGAATATCTGAACTCTCGGCTCTCTCCAGAAATCCAGGCCATATTGACTTCCTCCCATCAGGCGAAGTCCTACTATTCCAAAAGACTTCAGGCCCTCTGTTTGTTAGTGAGAAAGGTGGGACAATTTCTCTGAAAGGTATTAGAGAGCAAATACTGTACTTTATAAAATAAGGCAATCCGGATTCAGTCCCACACGTCCATGACATCCGAGCTGTTGCTACTTCCATTAACTATTTTCAAAACATGAACTTTGAGGACCTGAAAAAGTATACGGGTTGGAAATCTCAATCAGTATTTAAACGCCACTATCTCAAAAACATAGAGGCCCTTAAATTCTCAACAGTGGCTGCAGGGAGCATAGTCTCCCCTGAATAACTGAGCTCTACAAACTTCCTTCTTAGCCCCTCTGTTAATTCTTTCCCTAATACCTCTCCTTCCTACCTGACTCGCTTGTATTCCCCACCAACCTCTCTCTTCCGGGCTGGGCTGGGCCTTGACCATCCCACCATCGGAACTTGTATATCATATTGTGATATCGGTCGTGAAACCATATTGGTTTTATGAATCCGTCTGTACATACCCGTCCAGTTGGCTCAAGTACCATAGTGTACATTATCATTTTATATTTTCTTGTAATTACTAGTCTTAAGTCATAGTTTAAGCTCTAGTTTAAGTAGTATATAAGTAAACATTTTTGCCGTATTTTGAACATTAAATTTAAAATTTAAAATGAACCCTAGGTTTCATTAACTTCAATTTATACACTGGTTTGGTATCTGTTTAGCTTGGATGGAATTCTCTTATATGTTTTCACCGGCAGACACAGGTCGAACCCAGAAAAGGGATTTTGACTTTATTAAAAGGTGAGCGAGCCAGATTATTCTGGCACTATTGTTTCTCTTTTTTCTCTGGTATATATAGCAATATTTATGCCTTAGAAATGAGGATCAAGGATACATTTCACGGAGCGACACGGGTCATTGCCCAGAAATAAATTTTTCCTTAGTCAAAATCCCTTTTCTGAGGGAGGACCTGTGTTGCCCGGTGAACTCAGCCCTTCTTTCTCCTTTCTTTCCCCCACCCTTGGCCAATCCAAGCTTGAAGGTCTATTCCAGGAATGGGAGACGCGAGTGGGTATTAGTAGTAGTAGCGAGAGGAAGGTAAGGTGGGTGACGATTGTAATGGCTCCCACCGTGGAGGGGTTTTGGAGGAGGAATCTTCTAAGTGGCAGAGGGCCTGTGAACAGTGACTTCCACTTCGCCCCTTTACTTATACCGACGCCCCTTGGGGTGCTTGTGCTGAGGGTAGTAACCTCGGCATACCATGCTAGCTTTTTCTCTGGTATATTTAGGATATATTTATACTTGAAAAATGAGCTACAGGGATTTTTCACTGGGCGACACAGGTCCTCCCTCAGAAATAGATTTTTCCTTCGTCAAAATCCCTTTTATAATACAGTAGTACCTCAGGATACGAAATTAATCCGTTCCGAAGCGGCCTTCGTAACCTGATTTTTTCATATCTTGAACCACATTTGACATGTAAATTGCCTAATTCATTCCAAGCCCTACAAAAACACCTCAGTAAATTATTTCCAGAAAGGCAAAATACTGTACATACTTGAGTAATATTCAACTGCATGTAATGTTCAACCCCATTTTTACTGCATATATTACGACTTTAGCATCTGTCCCTTAGCAATAAGCCTAGCCTATGTTAGCAGTTGCTACTGTAGCCTAGTCTATGATTCTGACATCTAAACCTAAGAAGCTAAAAGCTTAGAATATGCCAATAAAATGTATAAATAATCAGTATGTACTTATTTCAAATAATTATTAATTAATCATTAACTATAATATGTACTTAACCCTTAAACGCCGACTGGACGTATTTTACGTCGAAATAAATTGTCTGTCGGGTGCCGACTGGACGTATTTTACGTCGACATACGAAAGTTTTTTTTAAAATTCGCGGAAAAATACTTATAGGCCTACCAGCCTAAAACTTTAGAATCACGCGCCTTGGGGAATGCTGGGAGTTCACGGATCAAGGCCTTGTTTTGTTTTGAAGCGTGACCCAGGTGCGCATGCGCGATATCCCTTCTTCTCGCTCCAGCCAGCATCAGTAGCGCACCATCCGAGAGCGATCTTTCGTGAAAAGCGTGTTTTTCTGGACTTGTGCGAGACTTTGAGCATTTGTATTGCTACAGGACATTCCTAGATATGTCTCAACGACGTGTGAACCGTGAAAGGCGCGTTTTACCCGTCGGAAGGGATCGTGTAAGGCGAGTTTTGGACCTGGATGCTGGCGAGGGGCCAAGCACCCAGCATGACCCCGCGCCTCAAGGCCGTTCTGTGCGGCCACGTGTGGCTGAAAGTGTTTCGGGAACACATCGTATGCCTTTGGTTACCCCTAGGAAGCATGTGGGTGTCCTTAGGGCATTCGTAGGCATTTGAGGCCTGCAACCAAGGGACATAGACGAATATCTTTCGGAGCTTGATCGGGAACATGTCGCAAGTCCTCATTTTGATGGCGGATGGTCATCGAGTGATGAGGACATCAGTCCCGATGAAAGTGAGGATGAATATTTGCCCCCAATGTCCGTTCGAGGCTCACATCCCGAAAGTGAGCTCGAATTCAGTGCATACGAGGGGGAATCTGAGGAGGAGGGGGAGGGTGGGGATACGGGCTCAAGTTTTATCGCAGAGGACGATACAGAAAGTGAGGGCCTAAGTGAGGGTGATGGGCCAACGGGGGGTGGGGGGTGGGGGGTGTGTGGGGGGGGGGGTGTGTGTGTTTAGGCAAGCGCACGGGCACGTAGAAGGTCGGCTCGTCGTGCCAGCCAAGGTGAAGGTCGGTCGTTGGAGAGTGACGAGGGGTGGACGGAGGACCCCACCCCTCCTAACATGCACCCCTTCACGGCAACCCCTGGGATGACCGTACCAGTACCCCTGACTGTTTTGGGGTTCATCCAGCTTTTCCTGACGCGGGAATTGCTGGAATACCTGGTACACGAGACGGTGGACTACGCTCGGTACTGCCGGTATGAGCTGAAGACGACCTTGTCGTATTACTGGCGGGGTTGCAACCTCATTGACATGGCACATTTTTTGGGGCTCCACATTTATTTTGGTTTGACACCTGCTGTCGACGTCAGGCAATATTGGAGGAGAAATTATTTTTTATGTATGCCGAATGTGCCTGGCGTTATGTCCCGTGATAATTTCCTGGCGATGGACAGGTACTTCAACGCCTTCAACCGAAGGGCCATACCCCGGAATAACAGTGATCGCCTCATTTTAGTGCGTACAGTGTTGGATTATATCCGTGAGCGGTGTAGTAATCTCGTGATTCCTGGAAAGAACCTGTCTTTGGATGAGGGGATGATGCCTTACAAAGGACGTCTTAGTATAAAAGTGTATAACCCCAAGAAGCCAAAGAAATATGGTGTGAAATTCTTTCTCATTACCGAGGCCAACACTGGATACGTTGTGGACTTTTCAGTGTATACCGGGGTCTTCTCCACGCTGCGTGACACTGTATTCAACCTTGTGGGACGTTTCCGTAACCAGGGATATCGCCTGTTTATGGATAATTATTATAACTCGGTATCCCTGGCCCAGGAACTGTATGAAGCGGGTGTTCACGTCAGTGGTACCCTACGGTTGGTGCGTGGGGCCCCGAATGTCCTCAAGAGGTTCGCTAGTCATCCGCAACACCTGGCAAGAGGAGAGACAGAGTGGCGGCGGAAGGGCGCTGTCTTCGTCATCTGTTGGAAAGGTGTCCGACTCGTCCCCTTGATTACGAGGAGTCATGAACCCATCCAAGAAGAGATCGTACAGCGGAAGAAGACACGTCGACAGGGCCGAGTTGTGTTTGAGGAGTTTCGTACCGAGCGGCCTACTATCATTGGGCACTACAACAGGCACATGGGAGGAGTTGATCTCTTTGATCAGCTCATCCAGTACTATCCCTTCGCCAGGAGAACCAGAAGGTGGACACAGAAGCTCCTCAAATACATCCTTCAGTTGGCCCTCCAAAATGCCTACATACTGTACTGTGGGTACCGCGCGGTGACAATCTTCCGAGGTTGACCCACATACAGTTCCTAGAGGTAGCCGGGAATGCCCTCATCAACTTCGATCCCGATGAGTGGCCTTCCATAACTGACCCCCTGCCCCGAGCTGCCGCCGCCCCTGCTGACGACGCCCCTGCTGCCGCCGCCCTGCTGCCTGCCGCCGCCCCTGCTGACGACGCCCTTGCTGCCGCCCCCGCCCTGCTGACGAGTCCCCTCTTGCTGCCGGCCCCGCCATCACCGCTTCTCGTCGGGTAGTGGACCCTGGCGTGTCGGCTGCAGCCAGGGGAACACATACTGGAGGCCTTAGAAGGGTGGCGAAGGCAGAAACGGTGCGGGTGTGCCATATGAATGGCAGAAGGAGGAGACACCCGGTTCTTCTGTCGTCTCTGCAAAGTGCTCTTTGCAGGATAGGGGGGAGTGTGACCGAAAGTACCACACTAAGTCATGTATTGGAGCGCGCCCCCTAAACCGACAGCGGTGGGCGCACGGGGCCGGCCAGGGCCGGGGCCTCCATCAGCAGTAAGGGCGCGCGTCTCCCTCCTCCACCTGTACCTCGTCATGTCGCGTGGAAAAAAATGCAAGACTCTTCAATGGAGGAGGGAGAAAACAAGAATAGAACGAAGAGTCAGGATTATGAGTGAGTATTCTGCATTTATTTTATATTTAGTTTTATATTTATTACAATTTTTTATATATCTGAATGTGTGCATGATAAAATAATAATAAGACATTTCATTGTATGCGAAAAGAGAAGTGTCACCTGCATTCCTTTTATTTATGTATTGGTACCAGAATCGAAGAATGTAATATATATATACTTATATATATATATATATATATATATATATATATATATATTATATTCTATATATATATATATATATATATATATATATATATATATAATATATACTATATATATATATATATATATATGGGTAAGCAAATTACTTACAGTCTAGTAATATTCAATCATTTACCTTCACTTTAAAACAAATTGCAAGTCTCTAGAACAATATCTCGATTTATGGTGAATATTTGAAAAAAATATTTTTATTCCCTCCGCGCGCCGATTCTCGGCCGAAAATATCCGAAACGCGTAGGTCACATTCTCATAATATTTGTGCCTTTTCATATTACGCTTATTTTATAGTTTTATATATGGAAATGTGCGCAAAAACATGCACAATATAACAAAAAATATTGGAAGGTTTGTAGCATTTATCATTTTTGAAATATTTGCATATAAAGTACGAGAAGTACGAAAAAAACTACGATCGGTCAACTTTGACTCAACCAAAAAGGTCAAAAAACGCATTTATAACATAAAAATCTTACAGTCTAGTATTATTCAATCATTTATCTTCATTTTAAAACAAATTGCAAGTCTCTAGAACCGTATCTCGATTTATGGTGAATTTTTGAAAAAAATATTTTTTTTCCTTCCGCTCCGCGCCGATTTCTCGGCCGAAAATCTCGGAAACGCGTAGGTCACATTCTCCTAATATTTGAGCCTTTTCATATTACGCGTTTTTTAAAGGTTATATATGGAAATGTGCGCAAAACCATGCACAATATAAAAAAAAATTTGGAAGGTTGTAGCATTATAATTTTATTTTGAAATTTTATTTGCATATAAAGTACGATAAGTACGAAAAAAACTACCGTACGGTCAAACTTTTGACTCAACCGAAAAGGTCAAAAAACGCTTTTATAACATAAACATCTTACAGTCTAGTAATATTCAATCATTTATCTTCATTTTAAAACATATTGAAGTCTCTAGAACAGTATCTCGATTTATGGTGAATTTTTAAAAAAAATATTTTTTTCCCCTCCGCTCGGACGATTCTCTGGGTCCGAAATCTCGGCAAACGCGTAGGTCACATTCTCCTAATATTTGAGCCTTTTCATATTACGCTTTTTTTAAAGGTTTATATATGGAAATGTGCGCAAAAACATGCACAATATAACAAAAAATATTGGAAGGTTGTAGCATTTATCATTTTTGAAATATTTGCATATAAAGTACGATAAGTACGAAAAAAACTACGATCGGTCAACTTTGACTCAACCGAAAAGGTAAAAAAACGCATATATAACATAAAAATCTTACAGTCTAGTAATATTCAATCATTTATCTTCATTTTAAAACAAATTGCAAGTCTCTAGAACAGTATCTCGATTTATGGTGAATTTTTGAAAAAAATATTTTTTTCCCCTCCGCGCGCCGATTCTCGGCCGAAAATCTCCTAAACGCGTAGGTCACATTCTCCTAATATTTGAGCCTTTTCATATTACGCTTTTTTTTAAAGGTTTATATATGGAAATGTGCGCAAAAACATGCACAATATAACAAAAAATTTTGGAAGGTTGTAGCATTTCTCATTTTTGAAATATTTGCATATAAAGTACGATAAGTACGAAAAAAACTACGATCGGTCAACTTTGACTCAACCGAAAAGGTCAAAAAACGCATATATAACATAAAAATCTTACAGTCTAGTAATATTCAATCATTTATCTTCAATTTAAAACATATTGCAAGTCTCTAGAACAATATCTCGATTTATGGTGAATATTTGCCCAAAAAAACCAAAATATTTTTATTATTCCGTCCGCGCGCCGATTCTCGGCCGAAAATCTCGGAAACGCGTAGGTCACATTCTCCTAATATTTGTGCCTTTTCATATTACGCTTTTTTTAGAGGTTTATATATGGAAATGTGCGCAAAAAACGTGCACAATATAACAAAAAATATTGGAAGGTTGTAGCATTTATCATTTTTGAAATATTTGCATATAAAGTACGATAAGTACGAAAAAAACTACGATCGGTCAACTTTGACTCAACCGAAATGGTAAAAAAACGCATTTGTAACATAAAAATCTTACAGCCTAGTAATATTCAATCATTTATCTTCAATTTAAAACATATTGCAAGTCTCTAGAACAATATCTCGATTTATGGTGAATATTTGAAAAAAATATTTTTATTCCCTCCGCACGCCGATTCTCGGCCGAAAATCTCGGAAACGCGTAGGTCACATTCTCCTAATATTTGAGCCTTTTCATATTACGCTTTTTTTAAAGTTTTATATATGAAAATGTGCGCAAAAACATGCACAATATAACAAAAATTATTGGAAGGTTGTAGCATTTCTCATTTTTTTATATTTGCATATAAAAAAATTTTTTTAACAAAAAATTCGACATTCGGTCAACTTTAACTCGTTCGAAATGGTCAAAAACTGCATTTGTAAGCTAAAACTCTTACAGTATCGTAATATTCAATCATTTTCCTTCATTTTGAAAGAAATTGGAAGTCTCTAGGACAATATTTAGATTTATGGTGAATTTAAAAAAAAATTATTTTTTTTACATCCGCGCGCTACGAATTCATGCATCATTTTGTGATAAATTTTTTATTTTTTCCCTAGATAGCCCCGTTGTGTTGCTTTTATCGTTTTTAAACAATGTGTTACATATCAAAATGATTGCAATTTAGTGCACATTACAACGAAAAAAAAAGTAACTTGTTACCTCTAACCGTTTGGCGCACAGCGCGATTTGAATACAATTATATATGAAATTTCGTTTTTGCGCTATCATATATCGCATTATTTATATATGATAATGATAATTTTTTTCATTTCTGATGGTTGCATACTAAACTTCAAGCAATGACAAAAAAAGGAGCCAAAAATGAACTCTTAATCTTGAAAACTAAGCGCGCTGTGATTTTTTGAAAAAAATATTTTTTCCGCTTACGCGCTCACTCTCAAACCCCTCCGGCACACGGGAGTCATTTTTTTATTTACCGCTCCGGCGTTTAAGGGTTAAGGGGACCGTCCGCTATGTTGTCTATTTTTTTTTATTATGCAAAATACATAATTTTTATATATGTTTTAGATATATATAATACCTTCATCATATAAAAATTTCAAGTCATTTGAGCAAAAACTTTTAGTTTTATTAGCAAAAATTATGATTTAAAAAAAAAAATTAGGTAGCGATTTCTCCGTTAATATGACATCAGTTGTATTGAAAATCATACCATAAAAACTACTTTATATACGGAATAATTCTGTGTGACAGAATTTTTATTATTTTTTTTCATCTAGACACTCAAAAAAATCTAAAAAAAAAAAAAAAAAAAAAAAAAAAAAAAAAAATCAGCTCACAAGGAATTATAGGATTTTTATTCCTCTTTCCAATGGTATATTTCTCTCTAAAATTGGATAATAAATAACCGAGTAATGGCTACCAACATGCGAATAAGTATGTTTTTGAGTTATGAGCTCCCAAAGATTTGCTATGTAAATTTTTGCTTTTTTCTTATAAAAGTCAAAACAACATTATTATAATTACTTTATTTGTACTTTTATTGTTGATTTCTACATCAAGGATCCTGGTCCTCCCCCTAAAAGTGGTATTAATACCCAAGCGTGACACGAGACAATGATGTTGACGGCGTGACATAAGACAATTAGGGAGCTAATAACCAAGAATTTTTTGTGTTTTTCTTTCAGCACACTCCTGGCCTTCGCTAATTTTGCTAGCCTTAGTTGCTGTGTAGCCTTCTTGATCTTAGGTAACTTCGTCATTGCCTTAAGTTCACTAAGAAGTTATAAAAACAACGTAAATAGCTAGTAACCAAACGCAAGTGTGTAAGTGCGTACAAGCCCTTTGACGTCTGTGGCGTAACTGAGTCATTCTCTGAGTCTCGCCTATAAATAACCGCTCTGAGCAGCTAGCCTCCTCTCACACAACCTTTCATTGCTACCAGATGTATAAGAATTTTGAAAAAAAATCTGAAAAAATCGCTATATATATGCAAAAATAAACACGCAAAAACGACCCTGTCAAACTCAGCCATACAGACGACGCAGTTACGATGACATCACCATTTAAAAACCACTATATCTTCATTATTTGTAAAAATGGCATGTTTCTGCATAGATACAAATAATAACTATTTTTTATTTTTATAAGTTATGTCATCCGCCATAGCGGACGGTCCCCTTAACCCTCTTACGCCAACTGGACGTATTTTACGTTGACATTTTTTGTCTCCCGTGTGCCGACTGGACGTATTTTACGTCGACTTACAAAAGTTTTTTTTAAAATTCGCGGAAAAATACTTATAGGCCTACCAGCCTAAAACTTTTGAATCACGCGCCTTGGGGGATGCTGGGAGTTCACGGATCAAGGTGTTGTTTTGTTTACAATCGTTACGCAGGCGCGCAAGCGCGAATTTCTTTCTTGCCGCACTAAAAAGTATCTGTGACACATCTCGGAAATTATTTCGTCACTTTGACATAATTTTTGTACCATTGTAAATTAGCCGTTACATGAAGTATTATACAGGCGGCCCGCGGTTAACGGCGCAATCACTCAACGGCGAATCGGTTTTACGGCGGTCGTCAAAAATATTCATTAAAAAAATAAGGCATTTTAAAGGTATCTTTACGGCACAAATTTCAGTTAACAGCGCCGCTAGCGCCGTTGTCTAACAGAGTCCATACATTTGTAGAAATGCCGTTCAGACCATAAAGGTTATGCAAATTATATTAACAAATTTTATGGAGAGTTATTACGTAGGTATTAGGGTAAAATAGATGCCTCTGACGCTGTTCTATGCCGAAAATATAGAGTTACATAAGTGCAAATTTAGCTATGGATGTGTCGATTCATAAATGTTCATGCTTTTGTTTAAAATGTGTATGAAAATGTATTACGTGAAAGGCATGTCGATTTAAAAAAAGTGCAAATTAGCGATCGATGTGTCGATTTTATAAATGTTTATTGCTTTATGTTTTTTTAAAAATGGTGTATGAAAAATGTATTACGCAATAGGGTATTTTTATTTCTGTGCAGAAATATAATAAACAGGCAGCTTTTGAAACTCCCCTTCAAGTTATCAACTACGTTGTTTTTTTTCAAGTTCGTTCTTGTATGCCGCCGTCTGCCGCTCTTCCGAAAATATCGAGTTACATAAGTGCAAATTTAGCTATGGATGTGTCGATTCATAAATGTTCATGGCTTTTGTTTAAAAATGTGTATTAAAATGTCTTACTGAAAGGGCATTTTTATTTCTGTCAGAAATATGATACAGAGGCAGCTTTTGAAACTGCCCTTCACGTTATCAAATACGATATTTTTTCATGTTCTTTCTTGTAAGCCGCCGCCTGCCGCTCTTCCGAAAATATAGATTTAAAAAAAAGAAGTGCAAATTAGCGATCGATGTGTCGATTTTATAAATGTTTATGCTTTTATGTTTAAAATGTGTATGAAAATGTATTACGAATAGGGTATTTTTATTTCTGTGCAGAAATATGATAAACAGGCAGCTTTTGAAACTCCCCTTCAAGTTATCAACTACGTTGTTTTTTTTTCAAGTTCGTTCTTGTATGCCGCCGTCTGCTGCTCTTCCGAAAATATAGAGATAAAAAGAGTGCAAATTTAGCGATCGATGTGTCGATTTTTTCAATGTTTATGCTTTTAATGTTTAAAATGTGTATGAAAATATATTACGTAAAGGTATTTTCATTTTTGTACAGAAATAAGATACAAATTAAGGCAGCCTTTGTAACTACGCTCCACGTTGTCAGGGGATGGTTTTTTCATGTTCGTTCTTGTCCCCAGTTCCGAAAAATGCATTGTGTTATTTTCTAATATTAGCATCTTTTCCATAAATCCTTTAAAAAAAAAGTTATACATATTTTATTTTCACTGTATCCAAGAATATTGTATGTATTCTCGTATTATTGTATTTTAAAATACTACGGCAAACTTAAGCCCATATTCCGCGGAGCTGCCAATGTTGTGGTTTGAAATCAGCTGATGAATACGAGTTTGTTTCACCATAACGCAATTCTGAGCGAATATGCTCTTATGCCTCTTCTAGTTAGCATAAACGAATATCTATATACTTGACTTATATGAAACAATGTTATTTTTCCTTATACAGTGTGTTTTTAGGTGGAAATATTTATTGAATATGTCTCGTTGTGAATGTGAACTACTATTTTTTTCGTTAACAGATTACGTTGGCGGCATGTTTATTGCGCTAAAAAATTACGTGATTCCGTTTCGCAATAATCCTTTATATCATCGTAATACGAACTTTACGTTATTTATCTTATATCGGCGTGAAACCAACAGTAAAATGTGTTCTTTCAAGCACAGTAGTTTTGATTAAATTATTTTATCCCAATTTTATCTACAGTTGTGTGTCATGGCAGACGTTTACTGCAGTTTATCCTTGTTGCGATGTACGATAATAGTCATTAGCAGATTGAACAGTTTTCTCAGCGTTCAGTTATAAAACTAGGTTTAAATTTAACGGTATATTTCCCGGTTGATCTTTAATCTATGATCTCTGATCTATAGCGAATAAAGTTATTACATTAAGATATCTCAGTTCTATTCTATACATAACGCCATTTATAACAAATACGGCAATGTTGGACTATAGTACGATGATCGAAATACAAGCCAAACAGATGTTATCCAGTTCGGTTGTACTTAGAAAAAAAAAAAAAAGTCGTTTCTCGTTCGGTTGTTCATGGCTGTACACGTTCACGCAACGAGTATAACGTTAAAACCACACTTTCATCATTCTCTTTTGCTGTTATCGAACTTATGTAACTAGAAGATGGATAAAGTTAGGCCATTGTAATTTGATCTCTCATAAAATCGGACTATCATAAGACTAATGATCATAACCTGAACACTACAGCTACCTGTACACTGTATAAACTTTATTATATCTTTACATACTCTAGACACCCACATGTACTGTACAGTAAATTCTATAGTACTATACTGCATAAATATAGTTTTACTTATTGCACCGTTGTGGGATTACGGCACCTTTGACTGGTCTAGAGTTTCGAAAGAAGGTGTGCGGCGGCCGTAGCTTTAAAATCGCTCAACGTCGAAAATCGCTTGGCGTCGGTGGCCAGGAACGGAACCCCTGCCGCTAACCGAGGGCCGCCTGTATATGAAAATGTGCGCATTTTTATGGAGAATACAACAATAAAATACTCATGATTGTAGCTTTTATCAGATTTGGGATAATTTCATATAAATAACGATAATTGCCAAAAATGATATTGTTATGTTACAATAAAGTTTCATACATACTTACCTGGCAGATATATACATAGCTAAGACTCCGTCGTCCCCGACAGAAATTCAAATTTCGCGCCACTCGCTACAGGTAGGTCAGGTGATCTACCCTCCTGCCCTGGGCGGCAGGACTAGGAACCATCCCCGTTTTCTATCATATTTTCTCTCTTTTTCCCACTGTCCTCCATGCTGGGGAGGCCTGGGTGGGCCTTTAATTGTATATATCTGCCAGGTAAGTATGTATGAAACTTTATTGTAACATAACAATATCATTTTCATACAATCAACTTACCTGTCAGATATATACATAGCTGATTGGCACCTTTCGGTGGAGGGTAAGAGACAGCTACTATATGGAATAGACAGGTAAACAACATATGTTGTAGGTATAAATAAAACCTTGGTTCCTACCTGATAGGTGGTAGACTTCGTGGGTGTTTGCCCAGTAGTCTGCATCACCTCAAGAAACTTTAGCGAGATATATGATCTATGGCCAAGAGTTCTTGTGGGTCTGCCGATGGGGTCTTATCCGCTTACTCGGCAGAGCCTGAAAGGACTTTGTCAATGGGTGCTGATCCACTTATATGACAATACACCTTATGAAGGAGCACACAACCATCCCGACCACCTGATCCTAACCATATGGTTTAGAACTAAGGATTGTTCCGAGTTATCCCCGAACTCGTCACAACAACCGTAACTCAAAACCACTAGCGCACACATACATAATTCTAAAAAAAAAATTATACTCATCTAATTAGATATGACCAGATTTCTCTACTGAACAACATAGACGGCCGCCCGTGCTAAACCAAGTCCTCCATTGTTCGAAGAGACTCCAGACCATATCCAAAAAGAAGAAAAGTATATACTTTTAAGGATTGGTGTCGGCTCCCGTACCCAGAATCGTATCCGCCGATACGAACGGACTAGAGAAAAACACTTCTCATATGTCACACGAACGTCTTTCAAGTAATGAGATGCAAATACTGAGTTGCATCTCCAAAATGTCGTATCTATGATGTTTTTTAAGCGACATATTCTTATGAAACGAGAGACGTCGCTCGCTAGCTGCTCACTTCATGAGCTTTAACTTTCAACAGTCGTAACTGTTCGTCAGAACAGGACCTTATGCACGTCTGTAATGACGTTCCTCACAAAGAATGCCAGCGCATTCTTGGACATCAGTCTTGTGGGGTCTTTTACCGCGCACCAAAGACCTTGTCTAGAGCCTCCCATCTGATGCTTTCTTCTGAATGTAAAACTTTAGAGCTCTTACAGGGCATAGAGATCTTTCTGCTTCTCTTCCTACGAGACTCGATATGCCTTTGACTTCAAATGACTTAGGCCAGGGATTCGAGGGATTCTCATTCTTAGCTAAAAACAGTGTCTTAAACGAGCAAATAGCTGAGTCTCCCTTGAAACCTACTTTATCTTGCAGAGCATGTAATTCACTAATTCTCTTTGCCGTAGCTAAAGATAATAGGAATAGGCATTTTCTGGTGATGTCTCGAAATGAAGCCAGATGAGGAGGTTCGAATCTTTCAGATGAAAGAAACTTGAGGACCACGTCTAGGTTCCAGTTCGGAGGGACCGGTTCCTTCGACTTTGAAGTCTCAAATGACCTTATGAGATCGTGGAGATCTTTATTATCTGCCAGATCTAATCTCTATTCCTTGAAGACCAGCCGAGAGCATACTTCTGTATCCCTTTATTGTGGATACAGCTAGATGAGATTGTTTCTCTCAGGAATAGAAGGAAATCAGCAATTTCCGCTATAGAGGTAGTGGAGGAGGACAACTTCTTAGATCTACACCACTTCTAAAACCTCCCACTTCGATTGATATACTTTCGTAGTGGAGGTTCTGCGTGCTCTCGCGATCGCGCTTGCAACTCCGCGAGAAAACCCTCTCGCTCTGACGAGTCTTTCGATAGTCGAAAGGCAGTCAGAGCGAGAGAGTGGGGAGGTTTGATGGTACCTCTTGAAGTGTGGTTGTCTGAGAAGATCCGTCCTTCTTGGTAGGGATCTTGGAAAGTCTACGATCCCATCTACCACCTCCGTGAACCAATCTGGGCCGGCCAAAAGGGGGCTATCAATGTCATCCTCGTCTCCTTTGACGCCACAAACTTTTTTATTACTAATCCCAGGATTTTGAATGGAGGAAAAGCATATACGTCTACTCGAGACCAATCTAGCAGGAAGGCGTCTACCATAAGAGCTCTTGGATCTTCCACGACCGAGCAAAAGACTGCCAGCCTTTTGGAAATGAATGTGGCGAAGAGATCCACAGAGGTCCCACACAGCGACCAGAGATCTTGACACACTTCCTCGTGTAGGGTCCACTCTGTATGAAGGACCTGGTTCCTCCTGCTGAGTCTGTCCGCCCTCACATTCTTTACTCCCTGCACGAACCTTGTCAGAAGGGAGATGTTCCTGTGAGACGTCCAAAGCAAAAGGTCTCTCGTCCAGTTCGTAAAGGAACGAGGAGTGAGTCCCTCCCTGTTTTCGAATGTAGGCAAGTGCGGTGGTGTTGTCCACGTTTACTTGCACTACTTTGTTCGACACCAGAGGTTCTAGACTCTTCAAAGCCAGATGCACGGCGAAGAGCTCTTTGCAGTTTATGTGCCAAGTCACCTGCGCTGGTTCCCAGGTGCCTGACACCTCCTTCGAGCCTAATGTTGCTCCCCAACCTTTCTCCGACGACGTCGGAGTACAACACTAGGTCCTGGGTTCTGTGTCCTTAGAGAGATCCCTTTGTTCTCTTCCAGAGGGGGCAAACCACCATTCCAGGTGCGATCTTATCTCCACTGGAATGGGAAAGACGTCCGAAGTTGTCCAGTTTTCCAACTCCAAGACTTCTTGAGGAAGAATTGAAGCGGACGTAAATGAAGTCTTCCTAGCGGGAAGAACTGTTCGAGCGAGGAAAGGGTCCCTAGAAGGCTCAACCATTCCCTCACCGACGTATGTTCCTTCCTTAAGAAGAGAGAGACTATCCGCAAACCTTTTGCGATTCTCTCTAGCGAAGGAAATACTCGAAAACCCGAGAATCCATCCGAATCCCCAGATAGACTAAGTCTGTCTGGGGTCAGCTGCGACTTCTCGAGGTTCACGAGCAATCCCAACGCTTTGATCAGATCTAAAGTTAACTTCAGGTCCTCCAAGCACTGTCTCTCTGATCTGGCCCTGATGAGCCAGTCGTCCAGATACAGAGAGATATTTACTCCTTTGATGGTGAGAAACTCGCCTCCACATTCTTCATCAGGCTTGTGAAGACCTGAGGAGCTGTGGACAGGAGGCGAAACACAAGGCTCTGAACTGAAAGATCCTTCCCCCCGTCATGAAACGGAGGTACTTCTTTGATTGAAGGGTGGATCGGGACGTGAAAGTGTAGGCGTCCTGGAGATCTAGAGACACCATCCAATCTCCTTGTCGTAATGACGCCAGGACTGAAGCAGAAGTCTCCATGGAGAACTTTTCCTTCCGAACAAATTTTGTTCAGAGAGCTGACGTCCAGTACTGGTCTCCAGCCTCCCGAGGCTTTCGCAACCAGAAAAAGGCGATTGTAAAACCCCGGGGAGTTTTGATCTAGTACTAGTTCTATCGCTCTCTTTGTCCCACATTTGTTCCACCATCGATCGAGAGTATCCTCTCACACAGGATCCTTGTACTTGGCTGTTAGTTCCCTTGGTATTGACGTTAGGGGAGGAGTGTTCAGGAAAGGGATACGATATCCCTTCCTTATTATAGCCAACGATGACGCGTCTGTGTTTATAAGTGTCCAGGCCTCTCCACAATCCCAGGAGCCTGGCACCTACTGGTGCTTGGAGGAGAGAAGCTTCATTTTCCCTTTTTAAAGGGACGAAAGGCCGACCTACCTCTCTTCTCCGGAGCCTTCTTCTTCTGCGGGAGGTCTGGAGGTCGGACCACCTCGAAAGGGCTGAACCGATGTACTCGGTCCTTTCTTGTCAGATGTAGAAGCAGGCTTCTTCTTCCTTGCTGACTGCGTCAGAAGATCCTGAGTCGCCTTCTCAGTTAATGAATGAGCAATGTCCTTCACCAACTGAGAAGGGAACAAAAAGTCAGACAAAGGCGAATACAGCAGCGCTGCCCTCTGAGCGCATGGGGGGAGACTGCCTTGGTTAAAAAGGCACCATATACCGTCCTCTTCTTTAGAAGACCTGCTCCAAACAAAGAGGAGATTTCAAAAGAGCCATCCTGTACCGCTTTGTCTATACAAGACAATATGCACAAAAGGGCTTCCGGTTCGATTCCTTCCGAATCATGGGCTTTCTTGGACATCACCCCAAGGGACCAATCTAAGAAGTTGAAAACTTCCAATACATGAAAGAGTCCCTTGAGGAGATGGTCCAGTTCAGAAATGCCCCACGTAATCCGTGCCGAGTTGAGACCTTGTCGACGTGAAGCGTCAACTAAGGTCGAAAAGTCTGCTTCTGACGTAGACGGAGAGCAATACCCATATTCTCTCCCGTCTGATACCAAATGCCTCTTTACCAGCTAGTCTCGCTGGAGGCATGCAGAAGACCGTTCTTACTAAGTCCTTCTTAGACTTCACCACGAGTCTAAGGATTGTAGAGCCCTCTTCATTGAAATGGTGGGCTTCCATTTTGAGAAAAGACGAAGACTTCTTCGTCTTAGCACTCGAAAACAGAGAGTGCGGAGAAGGAGGAGCGGCAGGAGTCAATTCGTCTCCATACTCCTCTAGAAGCAAGGCAGTCTAAACTTTATAGTTCGACAGTCCTTCTCTTCCTTGATATTCTTCATCTGAGTTTCCTTCCAACTCGGGATCTAAATGAGTCTCCGCTCCCACCTCTGTACGTTCCTCCTCTGGAGGAGACAAACTCCTAATAGGAGAGGGGCTAAGGGAATGATATTCTTTCCTCTTCCCGCTTTAATAGCCTTGGAAGGCGCCAAAAGCTCAGGCCTTTTCTCTCGATAAATAGAAAAGAACGCTTCCCGCCTGGATGACGCTTCTCGTCCGCCAAGCGTCCTGGCTGACGCCTCCCGCTTACTTGGCTGCTGACGTCCGGATGACGCCTCGCGCCTGGAAGACGCTCCGCTCTCAAAAGGCGTCCTACTTGGCGCCAAAATATTGGTTGGAGCTTCACGTCTACCAACAGCTTTCAAGACGCTTCATGTCTAAAAGACGTCTCACGTCTCTCTGGCGTTACGTAACTTTCGTAAACAACCGATCTCGCTCTCGAACCCGAAGCTTCTGTAATATGTTTAGAAGCTTCACGTCCGCATGACGCTTCCTCGCTTAGCAGGGGAGAGAGGACGAGACTTCTTGATTGGAAGCGCAACGTCCTTCCTACGAGGCGCTAAAAACTCCCACTAGAGAGGCCAGTTGCTCTTGAACTGCCATAAATAATTCTCCTTGAAGCTTCTCCCACGTCAACTGCATGACGCCTTTCGTCTCAATCGGGGGAGAAGTAGGAAAGGGTACTTTCTGCGTACTCGTCGGGTGACGCTGACGCCACCTTCGCCTTTTCTAATAGAAGAGGGAGAGGGCTCATCTGAGAAACGCTCTGGGGCTCGAATCAATTTCGGGTTCTTTCATATGACGCTTCAGAGGCCTCTATAAATTCGACTCCTTCCACCCTCGTTTAGGTGAGGGAGAGGGAGAGGATGAGAAACACTCACGAAGGACGCTTTTTCTAGAGCGCCCTTGAGCAGCCTGCCACGAAACAGAGCTAGCTGAAGGGACGTCTGACCGTTGGGGGGATTCCCCACGACCTCCTTAAGGCTTTCGACTTTCCTTCTCCTCTGGGCATGGGAGCTTGGAAGAGGTCTAGGCCTGGGAGCGTCGCAGGGACGATCAAACGCCCCCTCCACAACACTGGGGGAACTCACTTCACTGTAATGCTCACTTTCACTAGCCTTACCTTGTAAGTCCGCCATTTTGGACTTCATGTCTCGAATCGTAGCTTTCAGATCGGCGATTTCCGAGGCCGATTCCGAAAGTACACTTTGTGAATGAGAAACATAGGGAGAATCTAAATCAGTAGGATTAGAATTATCAGTAAAAGGCTCAATAGGCCTTGACTCCACACCTTTCAGTACGTCTAACCCTATCCCTCTCTTAACTTCTTCAAATAAGAAGTTAAAGTCTTCCACTCTTCTGCATTTAATCCCTCGCATTCATTACAAGTATTATTAGCAGAACACTGAAACCCCCTACATTTACGGCATACAGTGTGAGGATCAACCGAAGCTTTCGATCCTCACCCCTGCAGCCTACATTCACACATTCTACACTCACATTTTGAATCAGACAATACTGATAAAAATCCAAAAAGCAATTCCAAAAACAGTCCACAGTAGCGAATGCCAAAAACACGATCCAGATACGTCACCAAAAAGCCGAGAAACGATGATCAAAGGATGAAATAAGAATCTAAGTCAGGAGGTAATAGCAACAATGTTGATACCACCGGCGACAGAGAAAATATGATAGAAAACGGGGATGGTTCCTAGTCCTGCCGCCCAGGGCAGGCCGGTAGATCACCTGACCTACCTGTAGCGAGTGGCGCGAAATTTGAATTTCTGTCGGGGACGACGGAGTCTTAGCTATGTATATATCTGACAGGTAAGTTGATTGTATGAAATTTCAACCTTCGGTCAACTTTGACTCTACCAAAATGTCGAAAAACGCAATTGTAAGCTAAAACGCTTATATTCTAGTAATATTCAATTGTTTACCTTAATTTTGCAACTAATTGGAAGTCGCGAGCACAATATTTCGATTTATGGTGAATTTATGAAAAAAAGTTTTCCTTACGTCCGCACGGTAACTCTTCCGAAAAAAATCATACATGCGATAGTGGTAATGTTTGCACCATTTTAAAATTAGCCGTTATATAAAGTTTTATATATGGAAATGTGCGCAATTTCATGCACAATACAACTAAAAACAACCCATGGTTGTAGCTTTTATCAGTTTTGAGATATTTTCATATAAATAACGATAATTGCCAAAATTTCAACCTTCGGTCTACTTTGACTCTACCGAAATGGTAAAAAAACGCAATTGTAAGCTAAAACGCTTATATTCTAGTAATATTCAAGCATTTACCTTCATTATGCAACAAATTGGAAGTCTCTAGCACAATATTTCGATTTATGGTGAATTTATGAAAAAAATAACATTTTCTTTACGTCCGCGCGGTAAATCTTCCGAAAAAATCATACGTGTGATTGTGGTAATGTTTGCACCATTTTAAATTAGCCGTTACATAAAGTTTTATATATGAAAATGTGCGCAATTTCATATAGAACAACAATAAATAATTGAAGATTGTTGCTTTTCTCATTTTTGAAATATTTGCATATAAATCACGATAAATAGAAAAAAAACCACGTTCGGTCAACTTTGACTCTACCGAAATGGTCGAAAAACGCAATTGTAAGCTAAAACTCTTACAGTCTAGTAATATTCAGTCATTTATATTCATCTTGAACAAACTCGAAGTCTCTAGCAAAATATTCAGATTTATGGTGAATTTAAAAATAAATCTTTCCTTCCCTCCACGCGCGGATTCTCCGCCACAAATCTCCGAAATACGTACGTCCCATTCTCGGAATATTTGCTCCATTTCATATTAGGCATTTCATAGAGTTTTATATATGAAAATGTGCCGGCAATTTCATGGTAAAACTAAAAAGAAAATCCATTTGAAGGTTGTTAGCTTTTCTTATTTCCGAAATAATTACATATAAAAAATATATATATAAAAAAATTCGACATTCGGTCAACTTTAACTCGTCAGATATGGTCGAAAACTGCAATTGTAAGCTAATACTCTTACAGTATAGTAATATTCAATCATTTGTCTTCATTTTGAAAGAAATTGGAAGTCTCTAAGACAATATTTAGATTTATGGTGAATTTTTGAAAAAAAATATTTGTTTACGTCCGCGCGTTACGAATTCATGCATTATTTTGTTATAATATTTTCTCTGTGTTGCTTTTATCGTTTTACAATGTGTTATATACCAAAATGATCGCAATTTAGTGTACATTACAACGAAGAAAAAAGTAACTTGTTACCTTTAACCGTTTTGTGCACAGCGCGATTTGAATACATTTATATATGAAATTTCGTTTTTGCGCTATCATATATCGCATTATTTATATATGATAATAATACTTTTTTTCATTTCTGATAATTGCATACTAAACTTCAGGCAATGACAAACAAAGGAGCCAAAAATGAACTCTTAATCTTGAAAACTAAGTGCGCTGTGATTTTTTGAAAAAAATATTTTTTCCGCTTCCGCGCTCACTCCGAAACCCCTCCGGCACAAGGGAGACAATTTTTTATTTACCGCTCCGGCGTAAGAGGGTTAAACAAACAAACAAAAGCTTCCAACCTTTTGTTTACATTCAGCACTACAAGTACCAAACAATCGCCAAGCAACCACTTTTACCTAGCACACAGTTTAGTAATCATAAATTTTCATTATCTCTCTTCAACTACTGAAACTACCAAACAGTATAATAACCATTCATTTCTATTCTTTATTCTATCTTTACCTAATAGAGATACCGAGTTACTGACAGCTATAATGAAACATATAATATTAAAACAGAAGAAGAATTCTAGAAAATATTTGTTGGCTTTGATGATAGCAGTCTGATTTATTTTATATTTTATGATATCTAATTCACAATTTTTTTTATTAAATGCATTGCATGTACTCATTTCAAATAATTATTAAGTAACCATTAAACTTAATAAATAAACAAACAAACAAAAAAAAAGCTTCCAATCCTTTTTGTTTGACCATTTCACACTAACGAGTTCGCGAATGATCGCCAAACAAACACTTTTTACCTAGCACACAGTACAGTACGTAATCATACATTTTCAATATCTCTCTTCAACTACTGAAACTACCAAACACTATAATAACCATTCATTTTTATTCTTTATTCTATCTTTACCTAATGTTTTTTTTAAATGTATTGCATGAATAAGTTTTTCAATTTACAGCATCCTTTCACCAATAGAATACATAGAGCACATGGGGTAGATGCTGACCAATAGGAGAGCAGGATCTTACGGTGGTGACTAGCATCAGGAACCAATGGGAGAGCGGGAGGATGGTGGCGAGTCTACTCAGTTGGCGGCACGCGAGTTTTAAAATTGTTCTCGGTGGTCCAGGCGAATCTCGGGACTTCACAACAACAACCTTTCGTAACCTGAACTATTTTCAGAGCTAAAAAAATCTTCGTATTTGCTTTCGTAACTTGAATTTTTCGTAAGCTGGGACTTTCATATGTCGAGGTACCACTGTACTTACGGTAGAAATGCAAAAATATTGTAATAATAGAGTAGTATTATTATATTATCTAGTCTTACTAATACAGTGGAACCTCAGTTTTCATACATAATCCGTTCCAGAACCTCCCATGAAATCCAGAACGCAAAAAACTGAAACAGTAATTCCCATAAGGAATAATGTAAAAACAATTAATGAATTCCAGACTCCCAAAAATATTACCAAAAAATACATTTTATAAAGAATAAACACAGTTTTACATACAGAAAAAATTGAGAAATAAATATAAATGACTAATGAAATGAATAAATGAACATTTAACATCATTCTCACCTTTATGGAAAACGCTTGTTAGTGTACAGAAGACAGAGACAAACTAAATAGAATTAGAAATGTTTTTACAAGTTTTGTGCTAATTTGTCACTTGAAGTGCCATACAAGCAATGAACAAAATTATGTATACTGTTATTTAATAATTCAAGGCTCACGCATACCTGATAAAGTTCCTGTGAAGCGTTCTTCACACTTCTCAAGGTTGGTGCACCTTCTTTGGAATCCAAGACTTCTTGAAATTCTTGCATACTCTCTGCCTTGGGTTTTCTGGAGTCACACATAGAAGGCAGCATGGATAAATCTATAGAAGTACAAGAAGAAAAGGATTATTACCTATCACTTCTTATAAAGCATATACATAACATACTGAGCTTGATGTTAGATGCTGACAACCAGTCTACAGCCATCAGCTGGCAGAAACAAACTCAGCTCTTTGCCAAGTGGTTCCTCTCTTACCCCAAATGTGGGCAGGGTTATTGTTACCTAGCCAAAACAAAGCAGCAAATCAGTGCAATCTGCGAATTTCAGAATTTAACTGCCGGGAATGTGAAACTCTTAACTGTATAATTACTGGGTAAGTCCCATAATTAAAAATGCACAGGTGCAAGTGGATGTGCAAAGCTAAGAACTAAGTGTATCCGGCTTGGATCACAAGAAAGAATTACCTCTGTTCAGCAAAGTAGGGAAAGTGCATAGCAACTGGCTTATTGATGATGAGAGGGAAGGGAAGAAAGTGGGTGTTGGTTGAGGGGAACACTGCACCCTGAACCAATTTCAGTCCTGTCATTTTGGTTGTCAACTGTGGTTACTGACTTTATTCTACTGAGTGGTATCAGTTCTGTGCTATACAAGCCATAGCTTTCTTTGGTGTTCCTGTGCTCCACTGGGGCTTATGTTTGTGCTTGTTTGTTTATAAGCTAATGCTATTGCCACCTGGTAAGAGGCAGAAAACTGAGTTGCCTTTGGCAGCACAGTTGGACATTCCTAGTGAACTAAGTGTCATGGTTGCAGACCAAGAAGTTGAAACTAAACAAGTAAGTCGCTATCATTGTTGTTTTAAAATACAGTCTGGTCCCGAATTATGCATGGTCGAATTGTGCGATTCCCCTTTCATGCAGTCGCTAGTTCTCAAAAATAGATTTTCTGTATCTGCGAAGCCGTTCAAATTCTGCGAGTCATGCGCCGCAAAATGTATCAAATCTATTGTATTTCAAGTATTTTAGATGTGGGGGGGGGGGGGGGGGGGTTGGGTTGCTGGTATCTGAAAGAAGGGGTGGGAGAATGCTTGGAGGAAAAAACTATTATTCCTCCAAGGGGGAATGCAAGAGAAAGATTTCCTGCTCACCCATTAGCTAAGACGGAAGGCTCTCCTCACGCACTTGTGACATCATATCGCAGTGTGTATAAATGATCGGTATCATCATCATCGCCATAAGTATTATTCAGATTATGGAGGAGTAATGATAGTTTATATTTGACAACATCTCCAAAGGTTGTGTGAGAGAGATTGATTGGTGGGAGAATGAATGGGAGTGGTTAAATGGCGGTCGGAAGCATGTCTGTTGTGGCGCTCTGTAGGCAGTCAGTGGAAGTCTGTTACGAGAGTCATAAGGAGTGAGAAGTCTTGTGAAGCTAGTGTCGGTTTTGGCAGCAGTTATCCTTTGGGGTTTGTTGTTTTGGTGTTATTTGATAGATTTTGGGGTTGTGAAGTTGTTGTGCATGTGTCTGTCTGGTTGTGGTGAGGTTAGGGAGGTTGGTGGTGCATTTTCGGTGTCTGTGAGTGGTGGTTGGGGCAGTGTTGGTTTTGGCGGTTGTTGTGCTGGGGGAAGTCGTGTAGTTGTCGTGTTCTTTTAGGCTATTGGTGTTCGTCTGCAGTGATTTGTCGGGTTATTGAGTTTTTGTGGGTCTCGGGTGGTTGGTTTGTGTTTGGTTGTCGGCGGTAGTTGTGTGTCGGCTAGCTTATAGCCTATATCCAGTGGACAGCACAGCCTAGCCTGAGTATCAGAAGCCAGAGGTGAGTACCTGTTTGTATTTTGTGTGCTTGGTATTTCATCGAACCAATTGTCCTGCAGGTTAAAGGTAACGTAAAGGGGAAAGTGTGAGTGTGGGAAATTTTGTTAGCTGGTACGATTAACGTAACTGTGGGGGGTTTACTTGTTTTTTGTGATACCGCCACATTATTTTTTGGCGCCCGAACAGGGACTGCTGGTGTGGCAGCTGCAGGACGATTGGTCTAGGCTAGTGTGTGTGAGTGGTGAGAAAGTTTGGGATGGAAGGATTGAGTGAGGTGGAGAGGCTGAAGGAGTTGAGGTTGGAGAGGGAAGTAAGAGGACAATTGGAAGTGGATAATGATAGGTTGAGGGTAGAGTGTGAGGAGCTGAAGAGCGAGTTAGAGGAAATGAGAGGAATGCTAAGGAGTGCAAAAGTGGAAATGAAAGAAGAAGTGAAAGGAGCGGAAGAAAGAATGGTTGAGAAAATGGATGAAAAATTGGGGGTGATGATGAATGCAGTGCAAGAGATGATGAAGGGGTTCATGGGAGAGGGAGCTGTAGGAGGTAGGCCTACTAGGTCTTGTGATAGGCCAGAAGTGGTAAAGACAGTGGAAGAGCGAGGGGATGAAACTACGAGTGACGAAGGTGACTTGGTTGTGATAGGTAAAGGAAAGAAGGGAAAGAGACAGGATAAGGATAACCCTGAGGACAAGAATAAGAAGGGGGCTGAGGAAAAGAAGACAACTAAGGGAAAGAAGGTTAGGAAGGATGACGGACAGGATGAGACTAGGACTGAATACATTGGGGAAAGGGCTGAGAGTGATTTGGATAGTGGTGAGTGGAAACAGGTAGGTAGAAAGAAGAAGGGTAAGAAGAGCGTGATCAGGAGCATGAATGTTAGTATGGAAGTTGATTCGCTGTATTCGGACGAGGTTAAGAGGGATCAGAATGGTGGAAGTAGCGAAAGTGAGAGTGAGCGGGAAGTACGAAAGGCTGTATATATGAGAGAGATACCTATGTGCACAATACGAGGAATATGATAGTAGGGACATAGGGGATTTTTTTTAAGGAATATGAGAGGTATTGTGAGGCAAAAGTATGGGGATAACAAGAGAGTCTGGGCAAGAGAGTTGGGTGGCTTTTTGACTGGATTTTTGTTGAATATGTATGGGGTAATGATGAGTGAATGTGCCTTATGAGAGTGTGAAAGCCAGGATTGTGGAAACAGGCAATAAAGAGGATAAGGAGTAGTGGTTAGATATAGGAGAAAACATGGTTTGATGAGGTAAGAATGAATGTTGGTGAGTCGTTGTCGATGTATGTGTGCAGGTTGGAAACATTAGCCAGGAAAAAGTTTGGGGATGAAGGATAAATGCGTGTAATAAGGGTTAGTAGGGTTAGGAATTGTTGGCGACTGTGCCTGAGAGGTGTGTATGGGTTTGTAAATCTGAAACGTAAGGAGAAATGCGATGGACGAATGGAAAGGTTGACATGGAACGACCATTTTGGAATAGTAGAGGATTATGAGTTGGATAGGTGTATGAAAGAGAGTAGAAGTGTTAGTGTTAGGACTGAAGTTGCTGATGTTATACCAGAGTTTAAGACCTATAGGGAGGCAGTTTTTGGAAGGGCCAAGGCGAATGGTAGAGCGGTGGTTGATAGGAGCGTTAGAGCAGTAACGTAAGTATGGTTAGCCCTAAGAGAGATCGGAGTGCAAGCGTGGAAGAGTAGGTCGGTTAGTCCGTGCACGAGAGCAGCAGTGTTACAGATGTGGAAAGGCTAGGGCACAGGAAGAATGAATGTCGGTGAGCGTTGGGAGCTGCTTCGGGTGTGGGCAAACATGGGCATTTAGTAAGCGAGTGTAAGAAAGATAGGGATATTAAATGTTACAGGTGTGGGCAAGTAGGGCATATAGCAAGTGGATGTCGAGGTACTCGTGTGACTGAGGTTTGCAGTAATTGCGGGAAGAATGGGCATTATGCTAGGATGTGTAAGGAACAGCGGCAAAATGTGTGAATGTGGAATGGAAGGTCATGTGGCGAGTGTGTGTAGGCGAAAGAGGATGAGTCAGGTTGGGAGTTCGGGAAACTAGGTACAAAGGGGATTCAGTTGGGTGGGTCCTCTGGTGTGCGGTCAGTAAGAGTGATGCATGTGCGTGAAGGATTGTTGCATGAAAAAGGTTTGGAGGAAGAGCTCATGAATATGAGTGTAAAGTGAGGTGCAAAGGGTGTGTTTGGTTGCTTTGATTGATACTGGCTGCAGTGTCATGTTCTTTTTTAAGATGGATGTGACAAGTTGCGGAGTGAGTGTGAAATTGGGAAATGTAAATGGGAGGTACGAGGAATAGGAAATTTAGGTATGCCTGTGGTGGGAATGTTGCGTGAAAATGTAGAAATCGAAGGGGTAGTGATGGATGAAGGTGACTTTTATGTGATCAAGGGAATGAGTGATAAGTATGATATGTTGTTAGGATACAGGTTCCTGAAGAAGTGTGGGATGGTGGTCCATCCGAGCAGGAATATGATTGAATTGCATAGGAAGGGGAATGTACATGGAGTGTACTTGGATAGGGATGGAGGGGTAAGCAGTAAAATATGGAAGGGAGTACCGTTGGTTACGAAAGAGAGTGTAAAAGTGCTGCGAGAAGTTGGAGAAGTTGTTAGTGTGAAAGTTGCGTGGCCTGATAGTCTTGGGATTGTCGAAGGTGACAAGTGTGCATATGTGGTTGAGGGTGTGGATGCGAACAAGTTGGTAAGAGCGAGCGTGTATTTGTACAACGGGATTTTGGATATGGAGAATCCTTGGGTTTTTGTGGCCTCATTGCCGAGTGTTAGGAAAAAGCGAGTGCGGGGTATACATGAAGGTGATTGTGTGGGGTTGTTGTATACGTTGGTGGATGTGGATGACGAAAGATATGTCAGGGTGCGGCGGGTGATGACAGGTAGCATGAAAGGAAGTGATGAGTGGAAGTATGATGAGTTGAGAGAAAGTCCCCGACACTTTTCTGCGCCTATTGCCCGAGAGATTGAGGAACAGTGTGAGGAACTTGAGAGAGTGGGAGTGATCGAGAGTAGCGAGAGTGCTTGGAATAGTCCCATAGTCCCAGTACGCAAGACAGATGGTAGTTTGAGGATGTGTGGATTACAGGAAGGTGAATGAAGTGACTGAGAAGGAGCGATTCCCGATGAATGTGGTGTCTGATTGTGTGTATAAGATGCATGGGATGAGAGTGTTCACAAAATTGGATTTGGTAAGGGGCTATTACCAGATGCCTCTTGAGGAAGGGAGCAGGCATGTTACGGTTTTTTCGAGTGGTAGCAGCCACTATCAATTCAAGAGGTTAAGTTTTGGATTGGCTAATCCGCCTGCTGCCTTCCAGAGGGCGATGAATGTAGTTTTTGGCTGGTTTTTGATAGAAGGAAGGTGACTGTGTTTATAGATGACGTTTTTGATTGCAAGTGAGACTGTTGAGGAGAATGTGGAACTGCTTGAGAAGGTGTTAGAACGGTTGGAAGAGGTTGGAGTGAAAGTGAAGCTGGAGAAGTGTACGTGGTTGGCTAGGGAAGTGGAATTTCTTGGTCATAAGGTGAGTGCGAGTGGTGTAAGGAAGAGTGAAAAGTTTGTGCAAAAAGTAAAGGAGTTTCCACGTCCCCGGACCGTGCGGGAGTTAAAGGGTTTTTTGGGTTTGATTGAGTTCGGGAGGAAGTTTGTTAGGGATTGTTCGGGTATAGGGAAGCATTGACTGAATGGACCGGGAAGAAAAAATTGTACTGAGCTGAGGTGGGATGAGCGAATGGTGGGAGCATTTTGAGGAGATTGAAAGAGGAGGCTGCTAGGACGTCACCTTGGCTTTTCCGGACTACAGTGAGGATGCCCAGTAGCTTGAGTTGTATGCTGATGCTAGTAAGTTTAGTATGGGAGGATGCTTGGTGCAGATGCAAGAGGTGAATGGGGAGGGACAATTGAGAGTGATTGCGTATGTGAGTAAAGCTTTTAATAAAGCAGAGCTGAAGTATTCGGTGGTTGAGAAGGAGCTTGCGGCAATAAAGTTTTGTGTGAAAGCGTTGAAAGTGTTTTTGTATGGGGTAAAATTTGTCATAAGGACAGATCATCGGCCGTTGGTTAGTTTATATGATCAAGAAGGAAAGTGTGAATGCTAGGATTGCGAGGGACAATTGAGAATTGAGTGAGTTTGATTTAGCTTAGGATATGCCGGGGAGTAAAAATGTGATTGCTGATACGATGTCTAGGATGCATGGTAAGGACAGTGGTGTTGTGAAAAGTGACTGGGATCTGAATATGGAACCAGAGGGGTTGGTTGTAAAAGAGAGGTTTGATGGGAATGACAGTGTGTGTGAATGTTTTCAGCATTGAAAAACTTGGAAGGTAAGGGTCTGGTTGAAGAGGTACCCGGTAGTGTGAATGAGTTGCGAGTGAAGTTGATGAGTGATGTGCAGAAGGAAGTGGCATATGCGGAGGAACAAGGTGGGGAATGAGAAATGTTGCATGAATTGTTGTCAGCAGTAGCTGAGTTGTTTGGAATAAAAGTGTTATTGTATTTTGGATGGGACAGACCGGTTGAGTGTCGAGGAAGGGTGAGTGCAGGTAATGAACGTGGGGTTTTGATGATTCAGTGTGGTGAACGTGGTTGTAATTGGTTGGTTACAAAAAGGGACTGTGAAGGGGATCTGAGTCAGAATTGTGGAAATGGGGAATTAACTGAGGATGAATGTGATGAGGAGGATTGTGATGTGGATAACCAGGTGGACATGGTAGTGAATGTGTGTATGCATGGGACTCGAGGGAAAATGAATGGTGACGTTTTTCCAAGTAAATGATAGTGAGTACTGTAGTTGGTTGACACAGGGGCACAAGTTTCCTTGGTGAGTGGGTCAGTGGTGAGTGAACTTGAGAGATGTGATTGGGAAGTGAAAAGGCAGTCTACAAGTGTGAGAATACATAGGTTGGGACAAGGAAGTGTTTTGGTATGGGAAGAGGTACGGTTAAAGGTTAGGTTGGGAGATCTTGAAGTAATGCATAACTTTATAGTTATAGGAGAAAATTATATGCCATCTTGCTTTTAACCCTTAAACGCCGAAGCAGTAAAAAAAAAAAAAAGTCTCTCGTGTGCCGGAGGTGTTTCAGAGTGAGCGCGGAAGCGGAAAAAATATTTTTTTCAAAAAATCACAGCGAGCTTAGTTTTCAAGATTAAGAGTTCATCTTTGGCTCCTTTGTTTGTCATTGCCTGAAGTTTAGTATGCAACCATCAGAAATGAAAAAATTATCATTATCATATATAAATAATGCGATATATGATAGCGCAAAAACGAAATTTCATATATAATTGTATTCAAATCGTGCTGTGCGCGAAACGGTTAAAGGTAACGAGTTACTTCTTTTTTCGTTGTAATGTACACTAAATTGCAATCATTTTGGTATATAACACATCGTAAAACGATAAAGCAACACAGAGAAAATATATCACAAAATAATGTATGAATTCGTAACGCACGGACATAAACAAATATTTTTTTCAAAAATTCACCATAAATCTAAATATTGTCCTAGAGACTTCCAATTTCTTTCAAAATGAAGACAAATGATTGAATATTACTATACTGTAAGAGTATTAGCTTACAAACGCAGTTTTCGACCATATCTGACTAGGTAAAGTTGACCGAATGTCAAATTTTTTATATATATATATTTTTTTATATGCAATTATTTCGGGAATAAGAAAAGCTACAACCTTCAAATATTTTTCGTTTTATTCTACATGAAATTGCGCACATTTTCATATATAAAACTCTATGAAATGCCTAATATGAAACGGAGCAAATATTCCGAGAATGGAACGTACGCATTTCGGAGATTTGTGGCGGAGAATCTGCGTGCGGAGGGAAGGAAAGATTTTTTTTTTAAATTCACCATAAATCTAAATATTGTGCTAGAGACTTCGAATTTGTTTCAAGATGAAGATAAATGACTGAATATTACTAGACTGTAAGAGTTTTAGCTTACAATTGCGTTTTTCGACCATTTCGGTAGAGTCAAAGTTGACCAAACGTGGTTTTTTTTTTTCTATTATCGTGATTTATATGCAAATATTTCTCAAAAAATGAGAAAAAGCTACAACCTTCAATTATTTATTGTTGTATTCTACATGAAATTGCACACATTTTCATATATAAAACTTTATGTAACGGCTAATTTAAAATGGTGCAAACATTACCACAATCGCACGTATGATTTTTTCGGAAGAGTTACCGCGCGGACGTAAAGAAAATGTTATTTTTTTCATAAATTCACCATAAATCGAAATATTGTGCTAGAGACTTCCAATTTGTTGCAAACTGAAGGTAAATGCTGAATATTACTAGAATATAAGCGGTTAGCTTACAATTGCGTTTTTTGACCATTTCGGTAGAGTCAAGTTGACCCGAAGGTTGAAAATTTGTCACTTATCATTTTTAATATGAAAATATTTCAAAATTGATAAAAGCTACAACCATGGGTTGTTTTTAGTTGTATTGTGCATGAAATTTTGCACATTTTCATATATAAAACTTTAGGTAACGGCTAATTTAAAATGGTGCAAACATTACCACAATCGCATGTATGATTTTTTCGGAAGAGTTACCGCGCGGACGTAAGGAAAACGTTTTTTTCATAAATTCACCATAAATCGAAATATTGTGCTAGAGACTTCCAATTAGTTGCAAAATTAAGTAAATGATTGAATATTACTAAAATATTAGGAGTTTTAGCTTACAATTGCGTTTTTTGACCATTTCAATGGAGTCAAAGTTGACCGAAGGTTGAAATTTTGGCACTTATCGTTATTTATATGAAAATATCTCAAAACTGATAAAAGCTATAATCATGAGTATTTTTTTGTTGTATTCTTCATAAAAATGCGCACATTTTCATATATAATACTCCATGTAACGGGCTTTATTTCTAAAAATGGTACAAAAATTATGTCAAAGTGACGAAATAATTTCCGAGATGTGTCACAGATACTTTTTTAGTACGGCAAGAAAGAAATTCGCGCTTGCGCGCCTGCGTACGATTTGTAAACAAAAAAACAACCTTGATCCGTGAACTCCCAGCACCCCCAAGGCACGTGATTCAAGAGTTTTTGGGCTGGTAGTCTAAAAGTATTTTTCCGCGAATTTTAAAAAAACTTTTGTATGTCGATGTAAAATACGTCCAGTCGGCACCCGAGAGACAAAAAATGTCGACGTAAAAGACGTCCAGTCGGCGTTTAAGGGTTAATAGGGATAGATTTTTTGAGGATCCACGATATAGACGTAGATATAGGAAATGGAATTCTTAGAAAGGGGGCCAGACAAGTAGCTAGGATTCAAGATGGTAATGTATTTGTAGCAAACTTTGTGGGTATGATTGATATTGCTAGGAGTGAGAATGATCTGTTGAGTGAGGAAGAGATTGAGGAAATGCAAAATAATTGCCTGAAGATAAGTGTGTTGCGACAATGTGTTTTGGGAGGAGTGCGTGTGGAAGACTGGCCATGTGAGTTGGATGTATATAAGAGGGTTGCTAAACGTTTTGTGGTATGCAAAAACATAGTGTACTTTTTGCATCAGGAAGGAGTGTATGACAGGGAAGTGTATGTGCCGGAGTTTTCTGTTGAGTCAGCTGTGAGTATGTGTTGGTTGGTGCATGATCGGTTTGGGCATATGGGGAAAAATAAGTTGTGGGAATGCATGAGAGAGAGATTGTATGCTCTTGGGTTGAATAAGATTTGTGTGGATGTGGCTGTCACGTGTGAAGACTGTCAGAGGGGAAAGTATCAGTGTGTGCATGCAAGTCCACCTGTATTGCGATTGCAGATGAAAGACCCGTTTGAAATGCTTGTGATTGATTGTGTTTCTTTGCCTAGGACTGCGAGAGGACACGTGGGGATGATTGTGATGGTGGATCACATGAGTAAATTTGCCTATGTGGTTCCCATCAAAGATAAGAAGAGTGAAACGGTTGCACAAATGGTGGGTCAAGTGATGTTGCCCATGTGTGTGTGTAAGCCGGCAAAAATGTTGAGTGATAATGGACCTGAGTTTGTGGGATGGGAATTTGAAGAAATGTTGAAGGAATGGGGTATTGTGCATGTATATTCTACTCCGTATATGCCAAGTGCAAATGGGTTGGCTGAAAGGACTGTTAGGACGATGACTGAGATTTTGCGAATGATGAGTAAGGGTGACAAGGATTGGGATATGTATGTAGGACGTGCAGTTTGGGCATATAACGCCACACTGCAGAAGAGTATAGGTATGTCTCCTTGTAAATATGTGTTGAATTTTGAAAGGATTGTCAGACCGCAGTTGGGTCTGTCAGAAGGTGATCGGGATTTGTGGAAGAAAGCGAGTGAAAGGTTTGAGAGTTTTAAGATTGGGGATAAGGTGTTGAAAGAGGTGGTTGAGATGGGAAGAATGAATGTGAATAAAGTAAGGGAGAAATTTGAAGGGCATTTTGAGATTTTGGAAGTGGGACCGAGTGGATTGAGTTATGTTTTGGGGAAATTGCGAGTAGGTGGGGGAATGGATGAGGTTAGGGCACACCATAACCAGCTCCATAAGTGGAGGGAAGTACCACAGTATGTTTGGAGAATGCAATGAGTGAGTGGTTGAGGGTGAATAAGTATGAGCCGACTGTCGGTGAAAAAATTGGTCTGGGAGATCGACAGTTGGTGTTGGTTGAGTATGGAAGAAAACAGAAGAGTGTGGAGAGAGTAAGTAGAAGGGAAAAGCGTGAACGGCATGGTAAGGGGGTTGGTGGTAGGGTGCAAACGGTTGATAAAGCGTGCGCTACGGATGACTGATATACCTTACATTTATATTTATTTATGATAGAACAAGAGAGTATAACTGGCTGTTATTAGTAACGTAACAAAGGGCTTGTTTAAAGTACAGCAGTTTTATAAATATGTTGTTATATTTGGTTGGTGATCATTTACCAAAGAGCAGTTAACATCAGTTAACATTTACCTCTGGCTACGTAAATACTTATCTCGCCAGTCTGTATATAGCTATTGGATTAAGAGGATTACTGTAGCTTCGGTTGAAGACAAATAAAGAAGATTTAAGAACATCGGTATTATTTCTGATTATTCCACCAAGTACAATTGGGATATAACAGATGGTAGCAGAGACGTCATCGAATCTCGAACCTGGTATACAAGTCAGAGAAGACATCGAGATTAACAAGTGTTTTCTTGTGATTAACAAGTTCCGAAAGTTTTGTGAAAAATTTTTGTAAAGTCTAAAATGCCAGAAAACATGGAGTAAAACACCCTTACCAAGGGGGGTGGAGGGGTCAACCATCAGCTATGTTTAGAAGAACAAAGGAACTTGAAATTTTCCCGCTAAAAAGCTCCCCCTAAGATGATATGCGGAGTGTAAGGTTCCTCATGTAGGAAGAAGACAACAAGAGGTATTACTTATATTACCAGTATTACTTCTTCTATTGAAAAGTTGACGCTGGTTGACATAGGTTGACGCTTCAAAGAAAATTCTGAGTGAGAAGTTTTACACCCAAGAAAATTTATGAGACCTCTAGTATGCGTGTATTTTTTTCTTGTAATTTTATACAGATAAATTAAGTTAAAATTTTCAAAATTAAACATTTCGAAAATTTAAGCTGAAGGTTGCCCTGAAAATCCCTCTGGTGTTTAAGAAAAATTAAATTAAAATGGATGTTATATACAGAGAAAGCATGGACTTAACAAAGAGATTTGTGAACTTGAAAAATTTGGTCATATTCAGAAAACCGATGGTAGTTTTATCTTTCATCATTGTAAAAATTGTGGAGGACCTTTGCTTGGCCACCATAGAGGATGAAAAGGATTGGTGACCCCAAAAATAGGAAATGGACCCAGGATGAAGTAGATATGATAGAAGATACTTTATCTGCACATGGAATGTTTTCGTAAATGTGGCATGTATGGACACAAGAAAAACGGCTATTAAATGTGATATATGTAAAAAGAATTTCATGAACAGGATGGAAAAGGAACAGCATATCAAAATTATGCATAAAGATATTTCGACAAGTGTGGTAAAGGAAGGTGCTTATGATTTAACAGCAATCATTACAATGGGAAAAACTATTGGTGAAGAAATTGCCAAAGGATTGGAAGCGAAAAGATCAACACAGATTACTAAAGCGAAACCTCCTCCAATCTGGGTTGGTCAAACTTTTGAAAAGTTTTTTCAAGAAGTAGAAGCGTGGAATACCTCGAACAAGGATGATAATTTTACCAAGTATACTGATTTAGTAGAGAGCCTGAAGAAAAATAATAATGTCAAAGATTATGTTGTTTCTGTGCTATTGGATAAAACATCTGAGGCTCTAAACAAAACAAAAAATGTAGCAGCAGTTTTGGAAATTCTTAAGCAAAGGTTTGCAAAAACTACAGCAGAGAAGTGTATTGATGTTCTCAGGTCAATCTTGGAATTTTCCGTAAAGGAAGAGGACACTAATGAAACTTACTGGGACAAGTTTGAAGTCTTGATCTGTGATTGTATGAGAGAGGAAGTTATTGTACATTTGTATTACTTGTTAGGTGTTATGATGGTAGAAAAAGCATATGATCGGGGGAATATTAATGCAGAAGAGAAAAGAAGACTGATGGATGCTATGGAGAACAATGATGGAACTGATAGGAGACCGCGAGAAGACAATGAAGTTTTTAATCTTCTGAAGATCGAATACAGAAAGTTAAAAAATCGAAAATAATAGAAATATTAGAACTAAATTTTCAGGATCATCTGAGAATTTGTCTTCGGTTCACTATGGCGAAAATAGAAGTAGATGGCAAAGATGGCAAAATTTTAAGCAAAGACCTGATTTTCATAGATTTCATAGATCAGATTCTAATCCAGGATTTTGGAGGACTCAGTCTGGAACATATAGGAGAGCTCCCTCGCGGACACCATCAAGACCAGGATCATCTTCGAGGCAATCGTCCAGTTTTAGACCATACTCCAATGGTAGGCCTTTTCAAATGGAAGATCATCTTCTAATAGTAACCTGTTTCAAATGATCGGAACAGCAGCAAAATTTGACTGAAAGAGTAATTATGGTCGAAGAAAATGTAGCAAAAATCTTGGAAAAGATTGAAGAAATGTCGAAGAAAGGAAAGAATGTGAATTTTGTAAGTATGGAAGAAGAATATCAGAGACAGTTGATGTAGAATATCAGCGATGTAATGTTGCTAAAGAAGTTACCGAAGTAGGAGCTCTGATTTTGGATACTGGTTGTCCAAGTAGCTTAGTTGGAAAAAGTTGACTAGAAATATATCTGAAGAAGAATGGTATTAAGAAAGAAAAATTTGCATAAAAGGAGTTGTTTCCAAAAATTCAGATTTGGTCCAAGTAGAATATATGAAAGTAAGGAAATTATAGAAATACCAATAACAATAAAGGAATCTGAAAAATCTGATACTTTCAGAAGGATTTTGCTTGAAGCTTTTGTGCTGGATGCCGAAAATGTGCCATTGTTGTGTGGTAGAAATACTATGAAGAAATGGAAAATGGATCTAAGTATGCATAGAGATAAAGTGACAATCAACGTCGACACAACCCGTGAGTTCGAATGTATGTATACTGCAGGAGGTCATATGGTTCTTCAGCTGTATGAGGATAGAGCATTTTGGACTACAGACGCGACTGTATTTACTTGAAGAAGAAGTAGATGTAGAGAGTTATGAGAAGGTGAAGAAGATTCATGAAGTAACCAACACAAGAATGAAAATCAACTACTTCATGCATATAGGAATGCAGGAAAACTTAATGAGAAAATGCGAGAAACAATAAAAGAAGTGTGTGAAAACTGCAATATATGTAAAAAATGCGAGATCCCAGGGCACACCTAAAGTTGCATTACCAATAGTTTCTGATTTTAATCAGATTGTAACCATGGGCTTAAAACAATATGGAGAGTCATGTATTATGGATGATCTGTTCCTTCACCAGATTTATTCA
Organism: Macrobrachium nipponense; assembly: GCF_015104395.2. Classification (NCBI taxonomy): domain Eukaryota; kingdom Metazoa; phylum Arthropoda; class Malacostraca; order Decapoda; family Palaemonidae; genus Macrobrachium; species Macrobrachium nipponense. The sequence continues at coordinate 76,342,870 of NC_061108.1, forward strand.
AGGAGCTGTTTTGAAGGAAAAAACCGCCGAGTCAGTGGTTGAATCTCTCAACACAGCATGGAACTGGAGGTTTGGGAGTTCCCGTTTCTCAAGGATACTGGGCAGATAACGGACCAGAGTTTAAGAACCACGAAGTTAAAGAGTTTGCTTCAAAACTAGGTTTTGAAGTAAAATTTGGTCCAAATTACTCACCCTGGAGCAATGGAATAAACGAACGTAACCATTATTCTGCAGATATGACGGTGAAGAAAATTCGAGAGGCAGATAAGAAAATTGATTTAAAGAAGGCTGTAGAGATGGCTGCTTGGACTCATAATACAAACACCAGTATTTTAGGATATAACCCTATGCAGTTGGTGACAGGAAAGGCTGTAACAATACCTGGAATTTCTACAGGACATTGTCGCCACTGAGTCGATGTTTGTCAGTGAGAATGTGAAGTTAATGATCGAGAGACATCACATGATCACCAAGCAATTCAGGGAAGCTGAATATTCTTCAAAGCTGAAAAGGGCTTCACAACAGCAAAACAATAAATTTAATAACATCATTTACAAAGAGGGGGATATGGTATTTTTACCAGATAAAATGAAAAAAGCCTGGTGTGGTCCAGTAAAGGTTTTCACACACAGAGGAAGAGATGTTTACATTTGGGCGAATGGAGATTTAAAGAAAGTAGCCAGTTGCAAAGTACAACTTTGCTCTCAAAGAAATATTCCTTCGGAAATTTCAAGAGAAGTAAACAATGAAGCAAAAGGCAAAAAGCAGTGGATTCTACTAAACCAAAAATGGCAGGAGAAGAGAAAATATCAGTGGATCCTCCAGCCGTAATCTAAGAATGAAGACAAGATCTCAAGATAATAAAGAGGAGGGACTGAGAAGGATTTCATTGGAGCATTCTTGGTTGACTTCAGAAAAAACCGAGTGTTTTTTATGATGAGGAAATAACAAGTTATGTAGTGGAATTGCCTGTTAAATATCACAAGATGCCAGAAGTGTTAGAAGCAAAGAAGAAAGAATATGAAAATTTGTTACATTTTGACACTTTTGAAGAAGTGGAAGATGTAGGGCAAGAAAAGATAGGCAGCAGATGGGTGATCACGAAAAACGAGAAGCATGACGGACAAAAAACTGATTACAAAGGGAGAATTGTCGCCAAGGGATTTCATGAAAAAGAAAAACCCCAAGCTGATTCACCAACAGCTATGCATGAAAGCATGAAAGTCTTCTTGTCCTTGGCTGCAAATGAGAATTTTGAGCTTCAGTCTATTGACATCAAAGCAGTATTTTTACAGTCAAACACACTTAACAGGAATGTATTTGTAGAACCTCCAAAGGATTTTAAAAAAGAAAACATTATTTGGAAACTCAGAAAACCATTACATGGATTGGATGATGCCAGTAGAAAATTTTGGCTGAAAGTTCAGCAGATTTTCAAGGAAGAAGGTCTGAAGACCGTGAGTGGAGATGAGGCATACTACTATCAGCAGAGTGAAGGAAATCTGATTGGTATGATACTTACTCATGTAGATGATTTTTCGATAGCTGGCACAAAAGGATTTGTAAAGAAAGTAACAGACTTGTGTAAAGAAAAATTACAAGTTTCAAAGATAGAAAAGAATAAATTTCGGTTCACAGGGATAGATATCATCAAAACAGAAACTGGAATAACAATCTCAATGGATGATTATGCGAGGAGTCTTGAGAAAGTGGAAGATATCAGGAAAGGAAAGCTAGTGAACTTTTGACTAGTCAGGAACTGAAAGTATTTCGCAAGTATGTAGGAAAGTTTAGCTGGTTAGCAGCCAATACAAGACCTGAACTTTCTATCACAGCATTGCAGATGTCCAAGAAAAATAGTAGTGCTACATTGAAAGATCTTAGAAAGATAAATTTTGTGATTGATAAGATAAATGAGAGACCAAATAAAGTAGAATTTACAAGAGTTGATAAAAAAGAATATTTGAAGATATATGGATTTACAGATGCTTCCTTTAATACACATGAGAGAAGCATAAGTGGGAATCTGATTTTACTAGGAAGTAAGAGAAATGGACGTGTGGTCCCTATTTACTGGAAGTCAAAGACTATCCAGAAGGTATGTCATTCTGCAAAGGCGGCTGAAACCAGAAGTATGACTAAGATTATTGATAACAGTCAGTTTTTTGCGAGTCAGATTGAACAGTTATTATTTGGTCAGTATGGAAAGAAAATTCCAATCAATTGTTCACAGATTCAATACCCATGCTAGAATCTGCGGGTGAGTACCAAGCAGGTTGAGGAAAGGCTTCTCAGGAACAGCATACAGGAGATGAAGGACATGTTGACTGAGGGCTGTATTGAGTCTTTCAGTTGGCTGGATGGACAGAAAGACATGATTGCAGATGTTCTAACAAAAGAATGCAAATGGAATGAAGATCTTGAAATGATAATGCAGGAAAATAAATTTAAGTTTGCAAGTAACGAGGATAATCTTGTGAAATACAAAGATGGAGAGATCATGTTAATTAACAAGACTGAAAAGCAGGGAAAGGAGTAGTAACACTTACTGCTTAGATCACACCTGCATTAGCTATTCAGAATTGGTTTTGCCTGATGTCTGGTGCAGTACAAAATTATGTAATAATGTCATAACATGTCTTTGTGAAGTATCTTATGTTATGCCTGTTTGAGTACCAGACTTTGCTTTTGAATATTAATTTGTAATATTCTTTAGTAAGTTTTATATAGAGGAAAAATAATTTTTTTTTTTTTTTAATAGAGCACTATTCAGATTTTGGATAAAATGTAAATACATACCTATGTTATCTGATACAAGAGTATTTGTGGAAAAAAAAAAAAAAAAAAATCCCCCCCGGAAATCCCCCCCGGAAATGATATACCTTACATTTATATTTATTTATGATAGAACAAGAGAGTATAACTGGCTGTTATTAGTAATGTAACAAAGGGCTTGTTTAAAGTACAGCAGTTTTATAAATATGTTGTTATATTGGGTTGGTGATCATTTACCAAAGAGCAGTTAACATCAGTTAACATTTACCTCTGGCTACGTAAATACTTATCTCGCCAGTCTGTATATAGCTATTGGATTAAGAGGATTACTGTAGCTTCTGTTGAAGACAAATAAAGAAGATTTAAGAACATCGGTATTATTTCTGATTATTCCACCAAGTACAATTGGGATATAACAATGACTTTGGGGGAATGAATGATACTTGTAGTGTATGTGGGTCTGAGTTGACAGGGACAAATAAGACTTCAGTGAGAAGGAAACTGCGTAGTGAGGAGGTAGTTGATAGGATGGATAAGTCTTTGCAGGAGTTTGACAGAAGTATGGATGAACTGAGTGGTTTGGTGGCCGAAATAGGGGAGATGTTGGAACCAGAGTTAGAAGGCATCCTTGGGTGTTGCGAAAGGCAATTTAGTGTGGATGTTGTGAGTGTAAGGAGATGTTGTCAAATGTAATGGGGGAGGTAATATGGAGGAGTAATGATAGTTTATGATTTGACAACATCTCCAAAGGTTGTGTGAGAGAGAGAGAGAGAGAGAGAGAGAGATTGATTGGTGGGAGAATGAATGGGAGTGGTTAAATGGCGGTCGGAAGCATGTCTGTTGTGGCGCTCTGTAGGAAGTCAGTGGAAGTCTGTTACGAGAGTTGTAAGGAGTGAGAAGTCTTGTGAAGCTAGTGTCGGTTTTGGCAGCAGTTATCCTTTGGGGTTTAGTCGTTTTGGTGTTATTTGATAGATTTTGGGGTTGTGAAGTTGTTGTGCATGTGTCTGTCTGGTTGTGGTGAGGTTAGGGAGGTTGGTGGTGCATTTTCGGTGTCTGTGAGTGGTGGTTGGGGCAGTGTTGGTTTTGGCGGGTTGTTGTGCTGGGGGAAGTCATGTGGTTGTCGTGTTCTTTCAGGCTGTTGGTGTTCGTCTGCAGTGATTTGTCGGGTTATTGAGTTTTTGTGGGGTTGTGGGTCTCGGGTGGTTGGTTTGTGTTTGGTTGTCGGCGGTAGTTGTGTGTCGGCTAGCTTATAGCCTATATCCAGTGGACAGCACAGCCTAGCCTGAGTATCAGAAGCCAGAGGTGAGTACCTGTTTGTGTTTTGTGTGCTTGGTATTTCATTGAACCAATTGTCCTGCAGGTTAAAGGTAACGTAAAGGGGAAAGTGTGAGTGTGGGAAATTTTGTTAGCTGGTACGATTAACGTAACTGTGGGGGGTTTACTTGTTTTTTGTGATCCTGCCACAAGATCTGTGAAGTGTATTCTGATCATCCACATCATGTAGATTTGATCATTTATTTTTTTCTATTGTTGAAATAGGTTTTGATGAAAATGACTAATAAAAGTAATTAACAGAGAAGCAGATGTGTTTGAGAGAGAGAGAGAGAGAGAGAGAGAGAGAGAGAGAGAGAGAGAGAGAGAGAGAGAATCATTCAATCTAAACTTTTCAAGAAACTGTCATTTCATGTTAAATTTTGAATTTTTATAATTCTTTTTGAGAAATTGTAATTTCATATAAAATTTTGGGAGAGAGAGAGAGAGAGAGAGAGAGAGAGAGAGAGAGAGAGAGAGAGAGAGAGAGAGAGAGAGAGAGAGAGAGAGAGAGAATCGTTTGATCTAAACTTATTTTTATCATTTCTTTTAAAGAAATTGTAATTTCATATTAAATTTTGAATTTTCATCAGTTCTCTTTTTATCGTAGAATAAATTTATATGAAAACGATTACATAGGGAACGTGCCGGACAAAGAAACTGAAACAGGCGCTCGTAACCAAGTTTGTTAGGCCTAATGAGAGTGAAGACACGCATGATCCCAGTACCTGAAACGGTTCACAAAGTCTTCCTTCAGCAGAAAAACTCTTCACGGAGGATGAGATAGAGGAGTTTGAAGGTTTTTTGGCAGAGGATAGGTAGAGGAAATTCCATCCAAAAGGTTTTTTAAAGGAAATGACTGTATGATACAGTCCACTTTGCACCCAATGGTGGCATTGTTTATGAGTGAGAGTTTTCAACATCCTGTGTGCAAATGGTCAAAAAACGCAATTGTAAGCTAAAACGCTTATATTCTAGTAATATTCAAGCATTTACCTTCATTTTGCAACAAATTGGAAGTCTCTAGCACAATATTTCGATTTATGGTGAATTTATGAAAAAAATATTTTTTTTACGTCCGCGCGGTAACTCTTCCGAAAAGATCATACGTGCGATTGTGGTAATGTTTGCACCATTTTAAATTAGCCATTACATAAAGTTTTATTTATGAAAATGTGCGCAATTTCATGTAGAATACAACAAAAAAATAATTGAAGGTTGTAGCTTTTCTCATTTTTGAAATATTTGCATATAAATCACGATAAATAGAAAAAAAACCACGTTCGGTCAATTTTGACTCTACCGAAATGGTCGAAAAACGCAATTGTAAGCTAAAACTCTTACAGTCTAGTAATATTCAGTCATTTATCTTCATCTTGAAACAAATTCGAAGTCTCTAGCACAATATTTAGATTTATGGTGAATTTAAAAAAAAAAAAACTTTCCTTCCCTCCGCGTGCGGATTCTCCGCCACAAATCTCCGAAATACGTACGTCCCATTCTCGGAATATTTGCTCCGTTACATATTAGGCATTTCATAGAGTTTTATATATGAAAATGTGCGCAATTTTATGTAAAATAAAAAGAAAAATATTTGAAGGTTGTAGCTTTTCTAATTCCCGAAATAATTGCATATAAAAAAATATATATAAAAAAATTCGACATTCGGTCAACTTTAACTCGTCAGATATGGTCGAAAACTGCAATTGTAAGCTAATACTTTTACAGTATAGTAATATTCAATCATTTGTCTTCATTTTGAAAGAAATTGGAAGTATCTAGGACAATATTTAGATTTATGGTGAATTTTTGAAAAAATATTTGTTTACATCCGCACATTACGAATTTATGCATTATTTTGTGATAATATTTTCTGTGTTGCTTTTATCGTTTTACAATGTGTTATATACCAAAATGATCGCAATTTAGTGTACATTACAACAAAAAAAAAGCAACTTGTTACCTTTAACCGTTTTGCGCACAGCGCTATTTGAATACAATTATATATGGAAAAAAAAAAAATTTCGTTTTTTGTTTTTTTGGCGCTATCATATATCGCATTATTTATATATGATAATGATAATTTTTTCATTTCTGATGGTTGCATACTAAACTTCAGCCAATGACAAAAAAAAAGGAGCCAAAAATTAACTCTTAATCTTGAAAACTAATCGGCTGTGATTTTTTGAAAAAAATATTTTTTCCGCTTCTGCGCTCACTCCGAAACACCTCCGGCACACGGGAGACGATTTTTATTTTACCGCTTCGGCGTTTAAGGGTTAAAAAGTTACCAGTTTTTCTACAGTACAGTATTGCAAACTTGATACACTTGCCAACTGGCTGTCATAACATTTCACTAATTTGACATAAAAGAATGAATAAATTGCACAGTAGCATATAAACATACATACATATACAGTATATTGCAATGTATTAACAGATTATAGTCATCCATTATGTTTCAAATTTACGTTGTGCATTACTTACCAGCTTTTAGTGCCAATGAACACACTTTTGTAATAAGTACAACAAAAAACTGAGTATAGTAATACCACACTAAGTGGTTAATTGGGCCCATGACACTTAACCCTCTTACGCCGACTGGACGTATTTTACGTCAACATTTTTTGTCTCCCGTGTGCCGACTGGATGCATTTTACGTCAACTTACAAAAGTTTTTTTTAAATTCGCGGAAAAATACTTATAGGCCTACCAGCTTAAAACTTTTGAATCACGCGCCTTGGGGGATGCTGGGAGTTCACGGATCAAAGTGTTGTTTTGTTTACAACCGTTACGCAGGCGCGCAAGCGCGAATTTCTTTCTTGCCGCACTAAAAAGTATCTGTGACACATCTCGGAAATTATTTCGTCACTTTGACATAATTTTTGTACCATTGTAAATAGCCGTTACATGAAGTATTATATGATAAAATGTGCGCATTTTTATGTAGAATACAACAATAAAACAATACTCATGATTGTAGCTTTTATCAGTTTTGGGATATTTTCATATAAATAACGATAAGTGCCAAAATTTCAACCACTTCGGTCTAACTTTGACTCTAAAACGAAATAATGGTCGAAAAAACGCAATTGTAAAGCTAAAACGCTTATAATTCAAGTATATTCAATCATTTACCTTAATTTTGCAACTAATTGGAAGTCTCTAGCACAATATTTCGATTTATGGTGAATTTATGAAAAAACTTTTTCCTTACGTCCGCGCGGTAACTCTTCCGAAAAAGGGATTTTGACGAAGGAAAAATCTATTTCTGGGTGATTGGCTCGTGTCGCCCTATGAAAGTAATCCTTAACATCATTCTTTCTAGGTAAAATTAGCCTAAAATTACCAGAGAAAAACAAAATTAAGAAAATGTCAGTAAAACTGACTCGCTCACTCTTAAAAAGAAGTGTCGGTATGATATAGGGGCGAGTGTGGAACACTACCACGAGACAAACACCAATTAGAACTTCCCTATCAGAATCCCCCCAAGAGAGAGCCGATACCAACGGGCGATGCAGCCTCTACTACTACTACTAGAGGACGCCACAGACAGCAGCGCCCCTAGCGGTCATCCTTAATTAAAACATAAATACATCTTGTCCTGCAAGGGGGGGGAAAACAAACCATAAAAAAGGGATGGGTTTCATAGGGCGACACGAGCCAATCACCCAGAAATAGATTTTTCCTTCGTTCAAAATCCCTTTTCTGGCTCAGCTCGTGTCGGCCTATGAAAGAGTACCAGAGAAACAGACAGATGGAAAAGGAAATAATGAAAAAACAGATTAAAATGATGGATATAATATAAGTAAATCAAATACAGCATACAAATTAAGCACTTAAACTAACTTATTACAATAATCAATAACAGAATGCTAGTAAACTTAAAGTACTTAAATGGTAGATAATAAAAATTATAAATATGCATGTAAAATAAGGAAATTTTTGGATTTACTTAATTAGAATATATAATTACAAATATATACATACATGTGTCCTACCCTAGCATAAAAATAAGGGTAGGTACACTCAAGTCCATCATTAATACAATTAATACAATTAATTCAAATATATACAAACACATTGTGACTGAAACTTATCACAAACCCAATGGAGAATTTATACAAACATATTGTGGCCTACCCTAGCATAAAAATAAGGGTAGGAACACTGAAGTAAATATTAGTACAAGGGTGGTTGTCCCTAGCAAAAAAATAAGGGACAAACCACTATAAGACACAACGGCTAAGGCTATGATGTTGAGTAGCCTGACGATAGGTTGAGGCATGTTGGTTGAAGTAGGTAGAAAGGAGACCTGGATCAATACTACAACTACTAAGCAGTATCAGGGGAAACTATGTTTCCCGCTGCTACTGCTGAAAACTTTAAAGATTCCAAGGACTTTAAATAATGCCGTTTAAAGACTGTCGGGGATTTCCATCCAGTATACTTTCTAAGATCCTCAAAGTTCATATGTTTGGAAATAATTAATTGAGGTGGCTACTCCCCTGATATCATGTGCTTTTGGGAATGACTCAGGGTTAGCTTGTTTAATGAAGTAAAGGATTTGTTGTCTAATGCCTTTAACTGATAAAGTACCACCTTTTTCTCTCATGAAGAGAGCACCCGAGGATCTAGAAGAAGTACGAGATAGAAAGGCTCTAAGAGTTGATACTGGCAGAGAGAAGGATCCTGTGGAAGTGGGATAACCTTCCAAGGAGCCCACCTTGCAAGAGGATCTTCATTTTGGCTAAAAAGCTACGATCCGGAGCCAGTAGAACTTCTCCTGATGGGAGGAATTCCACATGACCCGCATCCCTGGATAGAGCCGACAGTTCTGAAATTCTAGCTCCTGAGGCTAGGCTTAATAAGAATAATGTCTTCCTCAGAAGCATTATGAATGAACAAGATGAGTTGTCAGTATCTGAAGCTAGTTTGAGGACATCATTTAAGAACCATGAAACTGTAGTAGGCCTCTGAGGAGGTCTCAAAGTTCTAGCACAGGCTTTAGGGATAGATGTGAAATAAGAATCAGTCAAATCTATCTGAAAACCTACCTGAAAGATTTTCTTCAAAGCCGACTTATGAGTGGTAATCGTGCTAGCTGCTAAACCTTTTTCAAATAAGGATCTGAAAAAGGATATAGCCAAATTAACTGTCATGGTTGTAGTGTTCGATTCTCTCAAGAAAGATGCTAATTTTTTAACAGCTGAGTCATATTGTCTAATGGTTGACTCTCTCTTATCTGATTCTAGGAAGAGAATATTCTGTGGATCAATGTCAGCATCTTTATTAGCCGCAAACTTCATGAAGTCCATAAAGTTAGGGTCTGGAGAGTTCCTGAGGAAGCGAACACAGTCCTCATTTGTACTGATTGTGATAGTTTGGGATTGGGGATCCGTTGAGGTCGGAGACCCAATTCCAAAAGAAGAGGATACCAGTTGCTCTTGGGCCAGTCCGGTGCAATCAGAGCTACTATCCCTTTGAAAGACCTTAGTTTGTCTAGGACTTTCAAGAGAAGATTCACTGGAGGAAAAACATAAATTCTCCTCCACTGATTCCAATCCAACGACAGGGCGTCCGTGGCATAAGCCAGAGGGTCCAGGTTGGGGGCCACATAGCAAGGGAGCTTGTGGTTCGCTTGTGAGGCGAAGAGATCCACTTGGAGACTGGGACTCTCCGGCTTACCCACTGGAATGACCCGACGTCCAGAGACCACTCTGATTCCAGAGGAACTGACCGGGACAGGGCGTCTATCACATTCTTACTCATGCAGGTGAGTGGCAGACAGATGCCATTTGTGTTTGCTTGCTAATGCAAAGATGGCTATCATGACATGGTTCACATGCTTGGATTTGGACCCTCCTCTGTTGATGCAATGAACTACCACTGCACTGTCCAAAACTAGCCTTAGATGAGACTTCTTCGGGGGAAGCAGTCTCTTCAGAGTAAGAAATACTGCCATTGCTTCCAACACGTTTATGTGGAGCTGGCGAAATTGAACTGACCAAGTCCCCTGAAACCTGTTTGAACTGAGAGTATCCCCCCCACCCGGACAGGGATGCATCCGTGTGAATGGTTAACACTGGGAGGGGATATTGAAGGGGTACTTTCTTGGCTAAGTTCTTTACTTTTGACCAAGGCCGTAGTTGGTTGCGGAGGATCTGTGGGATTACTGACAACTTGTCTCGATATTTGGAGTTTGCTTTTGACCGCCAAATTCGATTTATATCTTTCAGCCTTGCTTTCAGAAGGATATCTGTTACCGAAGCAAACTGAAGAGACCCTAGGATTCTCTCCTGGTTTCTTCTTGACGTTTGTTTGCATTTGAGAAATTGCCTGACAGATTTTGCTATTTCCTTCCGTTTGACCACTGGAATTGATAGATTGTGGGAGGACAAATCCCATTGGATTCCTAGCCACTGAAAACGAGATTCCGGAATAAGTCTGGATTTCGTTTTGTTTATCTGGAACCCCAGATGTTCCAGAAAGTGAACTACCTTTTTGGTAGCTTTGAGACATTCCTCGACTGTTGGTGCCCAGATCAACCAATCGTCGAGGTATGCCGCTACCATGATTCCCTGAGCTCTCAATTGTTGTACAACCACTTCTGCTATCTTTGTGAATACCCTGGGGGCTACATTCAGACCGAAGGGCATCACTTTGAATGAGAATGTCTGATTTCCTAGCCTGAATCCTAGGAATGGGCGGAAGTGCCTGGCTATAGGGATATGATAGTATGCGTCTGTAAGATCGATGGAGCATGTGACGGCTCCACGCGGAAGTAAGGTCCTTACTTGCGAGAGGGTAAGCATCTTGAACTTGTCGCAGCGAATGAAAGAGTTTAGCTTTGACAAGTCTAAGATTACCCTTCTTTTTGTTGAGCCTTTCTTTGGCACGCTGAATAAGCGACCTTGAAATTTTAGATGTTTGACTCTCGCAATAGCTCCTTTCTGAAGGAGTTCTTCCGCGTAATCTATCAATTCCTTTGACGGTATCTGATGAAATGATTGATTGGAGGAGGATCTTGGATCCAGCTCCAGCCTAATCCTTTGGACACTATGCTCTGTGCCCAACTGCTGAACCCCCACCTGTGGCGGAAGAGGAACAGCCTCCCTCCTACCTGGGGAGCCTCATTGCTGATGGGCGGGTTGGCCACCACGCCCTCCTCTGAACTGCTTACTCCTTGTGCCCCTTCCTGCGCCACGGTGACGAAAGTAACCTCTCGCCCTACCCCTCGGTTGAGAGTAGCCTTGAGCCTCATAAGCAGGGTTAAAGGCAGGCGAGATAGCGTAGGAAGTCGAAGGTTGCGATTGCTGGGGCACCAGGAGGAAAGGCTGGGTTTGCTTAGATGTAGCAGGTTGTCCCTGTTGGGTAACTGGGACTGCCTGCACAAACTGCTGCTGATGCTGGAGTTTTTTATATGGCTGGAACCTCTTACCAGCCTTCTTTGGTTTCTTGCCAGCAGTGGGAACGGATTCCTGTTTCCTCTTAGAGGAAATACCCCACCTAGCTCTAAGGCTCTGGTTGAGTCTAGCAGCTTCGTGGTGGACTTCGTTCACTGCGGACTCTGGGAAGAGATCCGCTCCCCACATGCTCGCAGCCAAGAGTCTATTAGGCTCGTGCCTGATAGTGCACTCTTGAAGAACATGCTTGCGACAGTTCCTCCTGGCTTGGAAGAAGTCAAAGGCGTCTAACAGAACCGTCTGAAACTGCGATTTCGCCAGGATCTTGAACAGCGGTTCGTTAGCGTATGAAAGAGCAGCCATTTCCGTAACGATAAGAGAGTTAAGGGACCTGCCAAACCTAGTTCGCGCATCGAACTCTGCCTGGATTAGGGAATCCGGCAGCCTAGGTAACTTCTCACCGAACTGGTCCATAGCGCAGTCCGGCTTGAGTTTACCCAGCGTGAAAGTAGCTGGCAGGTTTTCCCATAACTCTCCGAAGGCGGGGAAGAGTGGAGAAGTAGACTCCGACTCTCTCAACTGTGGAACGGGCTCATCCTTGAGGACTGCCTGAAAGAAGCCTTCTCCACCAATTTCGTGGCGAACGGAAGAGAGACCTCCTCTTCCGTCGCGAAAATAGTGAAGGGGCTCTTATAGGCCTGGAGTCTAGTGTTAGTACACTCCCAGTCCTCAAGGCAGTGAACCCATTCCCGTTGGGCGTGATCTCTACTGTAGAGGACTGACTCCTTCGAGATCTTGTCCTCTCTCGTAAGAGCCGTTGGCGTCAGCCTAGCATACCCGATGAAAGGCTGTGACAGACCCGGAGGATAGAACTCGAAGTCCTCAATCCTTCGAGTGCCAAACTCCGGGATCGAAATCATCCCGTCCTTAAAAGGAGCGTAAGCGCTACTCTCCATGGATTGTCCATAGAGAAAGCTGGCAAGGAGTCGTAAGGCGGAAGTTGGATAATCCCGTGCTAGAAGCAGGGGAGACTGGGGGAGGAGCCTGGGATAGCCCAGCTACCCGATCCTCATTCTCTCTCATTCTATTAGAGAGTTCCTGGACCGTCTGTCCAGTTTGAGACAGACTGCTCGACAATTGCGCGAACATCTGCTCAAAACGTGTTCCCCAAGCTGAAATTTGGGAACCTACCATCACTCCTACCTGCTCCATCATTCCTGGTGAGACAGGAGAGGGAACGCAGGAGCTGGTGCTTGCCACCCCTGCCGGCATAGCCGGAGAGGGGGCAGCGGAGGCGGGAGAAGGCAGCGACTCGGAGGTAGCGCGAGCCTTCTCCTTCGAAGCCTTGCTTCTGGAGCTCTTCGACTGGGAAGAGCTCGGCTTAGCCTTCACCGCGTCGGCGTATGAAGTCGATGACTTCCTGGCCGAAGAAGACGAAGACGACTTCCTAGAAGTCGTCTTAGACAAGGTCTTCGGTTCTCTCTTTCCCTTCTCCTTAGGAGGTACAGAGAGAGCGGGAGTGCGGCTAGGGATCTCGGATCCCGGAAAGCCTTGGAAAGAGGCGGAAGAAGAAGGGACAGGAGAAGATCCAGGAGCGCCCAAGGAAAGACCTTGGGCGCCCGACAAACCTACCTCAACCAACAAATCCTCACTTACTACCGCCATCGGCTCGAGATTCAGGTCCAGGGCGGCGACGTCCGGAACTGACTCCTGGGAGGCTACGACCCCAAACGAATGCTGGAGTTCTTGTTGGATGGTGGCTATCACGGGGGCGGCGGACAAGGGGTCGACGTAGCCCGTCGACTTGCCCGCAGGGAAGATCTGGATGGCCAGCTTCCTATCCAATATGTAGGGCTGGCCCTTGGCGGCGTTTTTCCCAAAGCCGCCCACCCACGCTTTCAGGGTGGCGAGGGCGACTTCCCTCACACCGCTAGCCTGAAAGAAAGGCTGGATTAGCTACCAATTGCGGACAGGGTTAACAAACTTACGAACTAGAAGTTGTTAGTAAATTCATAAGTAACCTCATAATGGACTTACCCCATCCCCCAGCTGAGCGACCAGGTCGTAGCATATAGCGCAGGCCTCGGGGTGCCAGACGATCGACTCGTTGTACGAAGTGGCACACGGGGCGTGAGACCTGCACTCGTCATGTCCACAGGGGTCATACAGCGTCGCATTACAGGCGAGGACCTGGCAGTTGGTAGCCTGTAAGTGAAAACGTACATGAGTACAGAGTAAACACTTACAGCCTAACATATGCTCCGCTGGTGCCGGAGCGATAAAGTTAGATAAAACCAGAGCCCCGCTAAAATACATGTGGTAACCAGGTTGGAAGATAGGCTATGGCTCCGCCAATGGCGGAGGCACAAGAATCAACCAACTAGGAGTGATGGTAATGGAAACCACGACGGATAATGGCGGGGATGGTTGATAAAATGAATAATAATAATACACAATTCATTGTAAAATATCTTATAATAGGGTATATATCCTTAAAGTAGCAAAATAACAACATTAAAACAACTTCTCTCCACCCGTCTACTAGAAGAGTGCGTAGGTAAGGGTAAGCTCCCTTCCGTAGCGTGGGGGGGGGGGGGGGGGGGACCGAGAGATATAAGGATATAGTAGGCAAGCAATCGACCATCCATAGCACCCACCCTGCCCGCTAGCGGAGCCAATATCCTATAACCAAAGGGGCCCCGGCTGCGACGGAAGGCTCCTTTCGTATCGTAAGGGAGGTGGCTGAGTAATGGGGAGGGGGGGATGGAGGTCCCGGCGAAACACGGCGGGAGCGAGGAAAGGGGGGAGGGATGGCCTACTCCTCCCCACCTCACCAACTACCCGTATGGAGACCCGGGACCTCAAAGTGGTCGCCCTATACCCCCTGCTGGCGGAACCCCCCCGGTCACCTCCGAGAGTGTGAGAGAAGGCGATGAGGTTGTTATGACAACCAAGGGGTCCCCCAGCTCCTCCCTACATCAGAGGGGGAGGGAAGGGGCAGGGTAAGGTGCTATAGTACACGTGACCGCAAGTGGCCTAGGCCGCGAGCAACACAACCGTGGTAGGGCCACGTGAACCAAGCTGTACCAACATGTGGAACAAGCACCTAGGCTAGCCTAACACCCTAAATAAAATCATACATCGAAAAGGGGGAAGAGACACTTTTAGTAAAAGAGAAAGAAGCCCAGGAGGAGGCAGACTGTTCCGAGAAACAGAAGCCTACTCGGAGCCAGCGATAGCCGATGTAGAGCAAGAGCCGGGATGCTGGGCCGAAAATAATAATAATAGCCCTAAATACCAAGCTAAGAGAATGGTAGGAGGGCTGAACTAGCTAAAACTCGATGTAAACAATGAATGTGAAAAAGTAAGCCCATAAGCATAAGAAGTCCCAGTATGGAGGACCGGGAATTCTTACGAGGCGGCATGGCCGCCACGAGACAACCGAGGAACCGTATTTGACCTATAAAAAGGAAAATACTGGTACCCGGAAGATAAAATACAGTAAAATGTTACTTATGAGTTACTTAACTTAGCCGTGGCGATAGCAGAGCGTTCCATGATTCCAAAACGGATAATCCCAAGAAAAAACACGAGCACAAGAAAATGGCGACTTGTCGCTGGTGCTAAAAATTAAGGATGACCGCTAGGGGCGCTGCTGTCTGTGGCGTCCTCTAGTAGTAGTAGTAGAGGCTGCATCGCCCGTTGGTATCGGCTCTCTCTTGCGGGATTCTGATAGGGAAGTTCTAATTGGTGTTTGTCTCGTGGTAGTGTTCCACACTCGCCCCTATATCATACCGACACTTCTTTTTAAGAGTGAGCGAGTCAGTTTTACTGACATTTTCTTAATTTTGTTTTTCTCTGGTAATTTTAGGCTAATTTTACCTAGAAAGAATGATGTTAAGGATTACTTTCATAGGCCGACACGAGCTGAGCCCAGAAAAAATCATACATGCGATTGTGGTAATGTTTGCACCATTTTAAAATTAGTCGTTATATAAAGTTTTATATATGGAAATGTGTGAAATTTCATGCACAATACAACTAAAAAAACCCATGCTTGTAGCTTTTATCAGTTTTGAGATATTTTCATATAAATAACGATAATTGCCAAAATTTCAACCTTCGGTCAACTTTGACTCTACCGAAATGGTCGAAAAACGCAATTGTAAGCTAAAACGCTTATATTCTAGTAATATTCAAGCATTTGCCTTCATTATGCAACAAATTGGAAGTCTCTAGCACAATATTTCGATTTATGGTGAATTTATGAAAAAAATAACATTTTCTTTACGTCTGCGCGGTAACTCTTCCGAAAAAATCATATGTGCGATTGTGGTAATGTTTGCACCATTTTAAATTAGCCGTTACATAAAGTTTTATATATGAAAATGTGTGCAATTTCATGTAGAATACAACTAAAAATAATTGAAGGTTGTAGCTTTTATCATTTTTGAAATATTTGCATATAAATCACGATAAATAGAAAAAAAACCACGTTCGGTCAACTTTGACTCTACCAAAATGGTCAAAAAACGCAATTGTAAGCTAAAACTCTTACAGTCTAGTAATATTCAGTCATTTATCTTCATCTTGAAACAAATTCAAAGTCTCTAGCAAAATATTTAGATTTATGGTGAATTTAAAAATAAATCTTTCCTTCCCTCCGCGTGCGGATTCTCCGCCACAAATCTCCGAAATACGTACGTCCCATTCTCGGAATATTTGCTCCGTTTCATATTAGGCATTTCATAGAGTTTTATATATGAAAATGTGCGCAATTTCATGTAAATAAAACGAAAAATATTTGAAGGTTGTAGCTTTTCTTATTTCCGAAATAATTGCATATAAAAAATATATATATAAAAAAATTTGACATTCGGTCAACTTTAACTCGTCAGATATGGTCGAAAACTGCAATTGTAAGCTAATACTCTTACAATATAGTAATATTCAATCATTTGTCTTCATTTTGAAAGAAATTGGAAGTCTCTAGGACAATATTTAGATTTATGGTGAATTTTTGAAAATAATATTTGTTTACGTCCGCACGTTACGAATTCATGCATTATTTTGTGATAATATTTTCTCTGTGTTGCTTTTATCGTTTTACAATGTGTTATATACCAAAATGATCGCAATTTAGTGTACATTACAACAAAAAAAAAGTAACTAGTTACCTTTAACCGTTTTGCGCACAGCGCTATTTGAATACAATTATATATGAAATTTTGTTTTTGCACTATCATATATCGCATTATTTATATATGATAATGATTGTTTTTTTAATTTCTGATGGTTGCATACTAAACTCCAGGCAATGACAAAAAAAGGAGCCAAAAATGAACTTTTAATCTTCAAAACTAAGCGCGCTGTGATTTTTTGAAAAAAATATTTTTTCCGCTTCCGTGCTCACTCCGAAACCCCTCCGGCACACGGGAGACAATTTTTTATTTACCGCTCCGGCGTAAGAGGGTTAAGTAAAAAAATTACTTAGGTTGAATAAGAGCTTTACAAAAGAACCTAGAAATCTCATAAACCTTGTGCTGGCAGAAATCTTGAAAAAAATTATACCAAGTTGCTCACTTATTATCATGAACTGAACAATTCTGTATGTGCTCCAGGGTAGTAATACAATGAGGGAGCCTTCTCTTACAGGGAAGCAACAGGTCATGACGAGATGTTTCCTTCCCATGCCGAAGGCTGAACCGACAAGCATGGTTCGACTACTATCTCAGCACTTGTAGAGATGAATGAACGTCTTCCTTAAAGGGTGATCATCTACAATAAGTAGGAGTGGAAGAGTGATTCCTTCTTTTTGGAGAGGAGACAAATAATTGGGTAATTCTATGGAAGCTAAATACCATTTGCTTGTAAAACATGCAAAGGGGGTTGTTTTTCAAGTGAAGCTGAAACCAAAAGCACAAAGGCTATGCCTAAAGCAGAAGACAACAAACATTTATGTGAGCTCTTACAGTGCTATTAATGTTTCCTGCTACCAAACAGTTGCCAGTGATATGATCCTAAATACTTTTAAATTGGAGTTGCCAGGTTCAGACTTTTCCAAATGTACCTCTTTGCAGACAGTACTAAAGTTTACTGAAGCATCCCTTGTAATTGTCATATGCTCCCATAAGTCTCGACCACCTATAGTGCTCTTACTTAAAGAACTTCATCTTGCCCTAATTTGTATCTCTAATTTAATAACATTATCTATCTCCAATTTTCACTTCTAATTTAATAGCAAATTGTGAGCCTCGACATGTGACTAATCTACAATGAAAATATAACAGTCAGCAGATAATAACATGAGCAATAACAATATAATAAAGATAAAGTGCAGAGGCTTACCTACAACACAGCTGCAAGACCACTCCAAAATACATGTTTTTTCAGCCTGAAGAGGTGGAATGTTCTTTTTCTCTAGTCTTCCTTTCTTTCTCGAAAACTTCTCCAAATTTGATAACTTGCAATTAATGGCATCATCTTTGATCATTTTGAAGAAAGATGCAAATAACACTGGAATTTTCAGTGCTGGAATTTCCAGATAGTGCCTGAAAGAAAAATTGACTTTACCTTAAAATGAGCAGATAAAGGTGTCCAGTATCATAGTCAATGCAAGTAATCATATGTAACTTTCATTCTCAGCTCCCAAATTTCATAAGACAATTTTCATAAGATAATTAAATTTCAAAAATTCATGAAGTTTCATGTTATTCATAACTACCCCATCAGTCTTACTCTGCCCACTTCATGATCAACAATGATCCCTATAATAACTCGCAGTCATCTGTTAACAAAAGATGAAGAAAAGCATTTTGGCCTTATACTTAGACCCGTCACCTTATATTTTGTGAGTCTGCTGCGCTGGTAACAGCGCTGTGGAGTGCTCCTCAGCTTGTTTTCTTCAGAAAACAACATTATTTTCAATTTTCCCCTTGAGATTATATTTGATCTTCAAACTGATCTGTTCTAGCTTTTTTCCCTACCATGTTCTTTTAATAAATGTAGCAAAAAGTTTTTTAAAACGTTTAAGTAGATATAGTACAGATCAAGTTTGCCATGTACATGGTAACTACCTGTTGGTAATTACACATTCTTCATTTCCTGTATATCTCACTCTTGACTTAGCATAGAAAAATTCAATAAATGGGCAGCTTATTTAGGTTTTTGTATATTAATGATTCATAGATCTCAGGTCTTGCTACGTTACACAGATTGGTATCTTGAATATTTTGTTATCGTTATATTTTTGTTTACCCTTATTTTGATTATAAAGTTTGCTATTTTGAAATTATTATCCTGCTGCATGTTCTGTGCTTATGAAACATCAACAGATGGTTTTGTTATCACTAGGACAATAAAATTCACTAACAGAAACTCTAAATCTGTCAATACTGGATTTGAAGTCAACAATAAATTTAAAATCTGACCCAGTGTTCTTTTATGTGAGCCATAAAAATTGAATGAGTTTTCACCAATATAATATTACTCTTAAAATTTGTTACACCATTTGCAAATATCCACTGCTGGCTGTTACCTTGAAAGTAAGAACTACAGTGGTCCCCCCATATTTGCAGGGGATGTGTACCGCAAATAGTTAGAATCCACGAATAGTTGGAACCCCTATAAAAAAGCTGAAAACTGCCTTTTTTGTTGGTTAAAACTCAAGAAAGTCTCACTAAAAATTTTCATACTTGGTTTTTTAAGTTTTATCACAAAAAGTGCATTTTATGATGAAATTGATAAAAAAACCAGAAATTTCTGGATATTTCTCATAGAAAAATACCACGAATAGGTGAATTTTCCGCAAATAATGGGGGGAAATGTTCCCCAGAGAAATCCGCGAATGTGCGAGTCCAGGAATCTGGAGAACGTGAGTGCGGTGAGTCCACTGCACATACATTACTCACGAAAATGAAAATTCTCGTCAACTTTTTGACATTAATCCTATAAGGTTGGCTAGAGTCAGAGCATGCCTCATAATATACCTAAAATAATTATCATTATCAGCAGTTTCAAAAACAAAAGAACTTGGTAGTCTTTATAGTTTATACCACTACTAAGCGATGGAGGACTGGCAGTGGAGATCAAGATGAAGCTCTCAAGCATTAACCTGGAGACTGGGAATCTAAAAATGGTTAAGATCCCCTGTAGCTAGTTTAATATTAACATGGCACATGGCATCCAAAATCCTCAAATGAATTGGGGTGTATGATGATTATATCGCATACTCATACATAAAAAACATTTTACAGAACAATGGTCTTGTACAAACCTTACTGTCTACACCCTATGAAGTAACATTGAGTGTGGGTTTCCACCAAAGAATGACAAGAGCCTCCTTACAGCAGTGGTCTATGTTGTCTTTGAGGATTGGTATTGGTATAGATGAACAGTGATCCTCTTCACTAGGCAAGTCATGGTCATACGTGTGCATGATCATGGTCATACGGGTGTATGAATGGTGGCATCCATTCTTTGGCACAGTATTTGGTAGACTGCTCCTCTCCTCTTCATGGGGTTGCTGCTGACAGCGGGGATATTCTCCATGAGGTACTGGGGAGTCCTATGATCCTTATAGTAGATCATAAGGTCAACTGTAGTGTCTACTTTAGCCAGAGTCACATGAGTCCATATGACATTTTTCAGGGCTGTCTCATTCTTCTTATAGTCAATATTCATTTTCTGGGATCGACCTGTGTCGGCCGGTGAAAAATCCCTGTAGCTCATTTTTCAAGTATAAATACTTCTAGATATACCAGAGAAAAAGCTAGCGTGTTATGCTGAAGTTACTACCCTCAGCGCAATCACCCCGAAGGGTGTCGGTATAAGTAAAGGGGCGTTGTGGAAACCACAATACACAGGGCCTTCGCCACTTAGAAGATTCCTTCCCAAATTCCCCTTCCGCGGTGGGAGCCGCTATAACGAAACCCACCGACAACTCCTTTCGCCACTACTACTAATACCCACGCGCTCTTCTCATTCCTGTACTAGAGATTGTGTGTGATCCACGCTCTTTCGTTGCTCCAGGATTTTTCCCCGTATTCTCTTGTTGATGGCTTCGCAAGGTTCTTCTGCTTCCAAGTTGAGTACCCCAATTTGTGTTTTCATATAGCATTTAGTTGAGAATGATATAATTTTACTGCCTCGGCCCCTCAAAGATGTGTTGTGGGTGCCACCGGCTGAGCGGCCATTTTGGGTAGTCAGTGCAGTGCAAGGGAATTTCACACACCAATCTATTGAAGATATAAATTATGTTAAGGTTAATTTAAGATGGGACTGACACTCGTCCCAACCGTGGATTCGTTCGGTTAAAAGAAGTAGTTATCTAACGTGCACTTTAGTAAAAATTCACCCCATGAGTTTGCATAGGAGACGGGCATCAGTCCCCATTTTATTTACAGTTATACTGTAATTAGTATTATATAGTTTATTATATTTAAGTGTTATTCATGTAGTACATGACCTAATACTAGAGGCGGTTGAGTTGCCCCTATTCCTCTCCCTCAAAGCCAATCTAGCCTAGGCTAGGCTTGGCGAGTAGCCTATGTGTTCCTTCCTAACACCTCGTACATAGTTGGACTTAATTTCTGGCTGGTCTAGACTGATAAGTTAGTCTAGTAGGTTTAGTGGAGTTCATTCCCGCCCTACCGGTCTGGGTCGAAAAATTCATCCTAGTAGGTTTGGTCGAGGAACATCGTCCTTCTTAGTTGGCCAAGGGGGGCTATAGGCCTACATTGCCTAGTACGGTGGTAACCCAGAACACTGATAATGACCTCAAGTGGGGTATCGTTCCTTTTTCCTTACCTAATTCTCGGGCAACTCTTCCACAAAACCTCTTTATGTGTATTTGTATGAATATTAATTGTATGGCCGGTCGGTTAAGCCTGGCCTACCTGGCATAGCCTCCTGATTGGGTGTGACCACTAATAATCGCGACGAGCCATGGCCAGTCTGCGAGTCTCCAAAGGAGAGGTAGGCTATATAGCCTAGAATTAGATCCACCCCTGATCGGGTGGGAGCCAGGCGATCACGACCGGCCATGCATACTAACCCCTCCCCTCCCCCTCCTTCCAGAAAGAGGGGAGGGAGGAGGGGTTACCATTATCCATGTAGACTTGACCCATTACGCTCCGTGATGTTGCTCCAACGACCCTGTGGTCTACCACCACATCAGTCGTTTGGGTTGCGCCGAACGTGGCATGACAGCAACTTCGGGCTGAAACGTCTCGCTCTCTGTATCTCTACCGCTCCGGTAGGGGCGGGGGTAGAGGAAGGAACAATCCTCCTACTATATAGCTAACGGAGCCAGAGGGAATCTCCCCCTCCCGGCCCATGGCTTTACACCCCCCTGCCCCTTCCAGCATATACAGGGAACAGGGAACCGATTCGTTGCCTAGGCGGAGCTCCAGCGATAGTTCTACTTACAGCTCCGGTCTCGTGAAGGACCGGTCGAGTGGATTACTTCACACTCGCTGTTCAATTACTAAAATTAGTATGGCCGAAACTCAATTTCATCCCTTTCCAAGCTCTGGCAAGGAAGGGGAATAAGCATGTTCGTCTACGGTATGCGTAGCCATATGTCTCCGCCGTATGTGCCGAATAGAAATATTTATACGAGGAAGAAGGATCCGTCCTACCCTTCTGGCATAGGCGGATGGCAGGTTTTACAATAACGAACCTGGACATTCTCCAGGGATGGGAATGAGACTAGACCATACAAACAAAAGTTAAAAGTGTACTTTATTCTTTGTAGACATTATCATCTATACATCTAAGTTTAACTACTAGAATAAGATGCATGTACTCTCCGGAGTTATCCCCGTTACCGAAGTTCGGGACTCATAAACACATTGCATTACAGATGGTCCGTTGTCAGTCAGAGGGTTGCCACGATTCGCTGGGCAACTCTTATGGCCACGTAGTTTCCAGATCTCATGCCAACTGCGCAGTGCCGCTGGATAACTACGTGGTCTGGCACCCGGACGCCTGCACCATTTGTTATGAAATGTTGATGACCTTTCTCTGATGAGCAGGCGAGTAACGCTTTTAATTAAAGGTGTTATATGCTTAACATGGTATTATGTATTAAATTATGTATTTAATATAATCCTTCCTTCCAGCCGAAACACTAACATGAGTTTCTCTTAACAGGCGGACCCAGCCTCCCGCCACAAAGCAAGGGTAGCTCTCCGGAAGTGGGTCGCGGGGTTCGGTAAGAACGCGTCTAAGGGACAGCCATACGTGCTGGATACTAGGCTGTGCTCCCTGCTTTTTTCGGGAGCCACAGCAACAACGGCCGTTCCATCTAACATCGCCGAACCCCTCATCGAGGCCATTCGAGTTGCGACGATGCCAGGACCTGAGGAGCAGGAGGACTTAATGGAAGAAGTGGCAGCCATGAATATCCATTCTGAACCTATGGCCACGGACAATCAGGTAGGTGGGGAGGTAAGTGAGCAGAGTCTGTTCGACCTAAGACTCTAAAGAAGGTCTCCAAACCAGCTCCGCCAGCGGCGAAGGAGTTGTACTCGGCCCCCCAGCCGTCGACATCCTCCGGCCCATCGCCTGCTGCCAGGAACCCTTCCCCTACTATGGGGACAGTAACAACACCGTCTGTTCCTATGGCGGCGGAAGACAGGTTTGACCCCGAAGCCTTCACTAGCCTTCTACTGGAGAATTTAGTGGAGTCATCGACCAGAGGCTCTCTCCTCGGCCCCGGACTCCTTCGGCCAAGCTTTCTCGTCACTGACGGAAAGAATTAAACCGGTGGAGGAGATGCTTTCCGGACTTCTCCACTCCGGAGCTCCGGCCCTCTCCATGATAATGCTGGACGCATCTAAGCTGCCCGTGTTCGATAAAGAGAGCCCATGGAGACAGGCTCTGCTTGCTCCGTTTTCAGACGGAAAGTTGACAATTGAAGGTTGTGGAACCCGGCCAATAGAAGATTTTTAATTCTTCCCTCCCGGACTTCAGTTTCCCTTCCCAGGATTCGTGAGGCTGGCGAAGCATGCTCTTGATAGGGTCGATAAGGTCCCTAAGGAAACGGTCATCTTTCCTAGGGAGCAGGCCCAAGCAACTTGGGTCCGCTCCCTCACTGATTGGGGCTGCATCAACACAAAGTTGACGCCTCACAAAGGCAAGTATACTATTTTCGTGACCCCAGACAGTGTTCCGTCACCTTGTACCTCCAAGGTGGCGGAGTTAACACTGCTAGCAGCAACGGATGACAAACCGATGCCAGTGCTAAGGGATACAGAGGCTACCTCCCTCTTGCTACCCACTGGAATGGACTTTTGGGCGGACGCTCTGGCCACGTTTACTACTGGTAAACTAGACCCGGATTGCGCCTCCGACCTTTTTTCTGAAAGACTGCCGAGAATTCCGGATCGCTTGGTGAAGGCGGAGTTCGAGGCCAGGAACAGGCTGGCTAGATCCATCAACTCCGTCACAGCGGCGGAGCTAGTAGCCACCACTTACGAAGAGGAGCAAGTCTTCAGAGTCCTGGCGAAAGGACTGCTGCAGACCTTTCAGGCGGAGCTGT
The DNA here is from genome assembly GCF_015104395.2 of Macrobrachium nipponense. Lineage (NCBI taxonomy): Eukaryota > Metazoa > Arthropoda > Malacostraca > Decapoda > Palaemonidae > Macrobrachium > Macrobrachium nipponense. The sequence continues at coordinate 76,366,906 of NC_061108.1, forward strand.
ACGACTTCGCTATAGCCAGAAGGGCTTGTAGGAAGCACGTACTGGCGGGGGCCTCAATCAAACATGAGCCCAATACTCATAAGAATTCGCTGGGGTCTCCCTTTCAAACGTCAGTTTGAAGGACCCTCACAGCAAGGTAGGTCTAAGAAGAAGGCAAGGCGGTATAACCCCTACCAGACGGCCCGACCACAAACATTCATGCAGGCGATGCCTGTGTCGCAGGTCGGTAAGCCTTCTACTTCTAAGGCTCCTCCCCAGCAGTTTGTCTTAGTACAGACCCCCACAGCTCCTCAACCTTCTACTTCCACAGCAGTGGTAACATCCCCAGCCTTCAAACCAACCTATGAAACAAAAGATCTCTTTCGGTCATACAGCAGGCATGCTGGAAGTAGCCGAGCCAGAGGCAGATCACGGTTACGAACCGGTTCTAGAGGCAGGGGCTTCAGGGGAGGTAGAGGCACCAGACCTGCTGCCAACCCGTGAGAGATCTCAGGTAGAAGGGAGGCTATATCTACTCCGGGACTGATGGACCTTCAGTCCATGGGCCCACAGTATAATCTCGAAAGGCCTAGGCTGGAAATGGGAGAAGGGCCCTCCTCATCCAGTCAGTTTCTACCAAAAACCCATGGCGGACCTTTTGGACTACACCAAAGATCTCCTAAAGCGGGCCATAAGGAAGGTGAAGAACCTGAGATTCCAGGGATGATTGTTCAGTGTCCCAAAGAAGGCCTTGGACAAGAAAAGAGTGATACTGGACTTGTCGCGTCTCAACTCTTACATTCACTGCGACAAGTTCCACATGCTGACGATCTCGCAGGTACGGACCTTACTTCCCCGTGGAGCCGTCACCACCTCTATAGATCTTACAGACGCATACTATCACGTTCCAGTAGCCAGGAACTTTTCCCCGTACCTGGGCTTCAAGCTAGGCAAACAAGCCTACTCGTTCAAGGTCATGCCCTTCGGACTCAACATTGCGCCCAGGGTATTCACCAAACTAGGAGAAACTATAGTTCAGGAACTAAGGAAGAAAGACATTTTGCTAGTAGCCTACCTAGACGACTAGCTGATTTGGGCAACCAGCGTTGCAGAATGCCACGAGTCAACCACCAAGGTACTAGGATTCCTGGAATTCCTAGGGTTCCAAGTAAACAAGGACAAATCCAGGTTGACTCCAGCTTCCAATTTCCAATGGCTGGGAATTCAATGGGACCTGAACAAACACGAGCTATCTCTCCCGCCCAAAAAGGCCAAAGAAATAGCAAAGGCTACAAAGCACTTTCTCAAGAACAAACGAGCTTCTCGGCGAACCCAAGAAAGGATCCTAGGCTCGCTTCAGTTCGCATCAGTCACAGACGTCCTGCTAAAAGCCAGACTGAAAGACAGCAATCAAGTCTGGAGATCAAGAGCCAACAACAAGCTCAGGGACAAGGTTTCGGTTATCCCACCTATTCTAAAAAAGAGGCTCCGCGGAGCACCGGAACCTGTCCAAGTCAGTACCTCTGCAGTTCCCTCTGCCAACACTAACCATCCACACAGACGCTTCTCTGAGCGGTTGGGGAGGGTATTCGCCACACAAGAAAGTCCAGGGAACATGGTCAGAGACATTCTGCCAGTTCCATATCAACATCCTGGAAGGAATGACAGTCTTCTTGGCCCTGAAATGTCTGTCTCCGGCCAAAAAGATCCACATACGGATAGTTTCGGACAGTCTCATAGTGGTACACTGCATAAAAAGAAGAGGCTCCAGGTCCAACAAAGTGAACCATGTATTAATAGCAATATTCTTGTTGGCGGAAAGGAATCAATGGTATCTTTCAGCATTTCATCTAGCAGGAGTGAGAAATGTTATAGCTGACTCCCTGTCCAGGACAACTCCTCTGGAATCAGAATGGTCTCTACACAACAAATCCTTCAATTGGGTTGCAAATCAGATCCCGGACCTTCAGGTGGACCTATTTGCCACGGAAGCCAATCACAAACTGCCTTGTTATGTGGCTCCCAACCTAGACATTCGAGCTTTCGCAACCGATGCAATGTCCCTAGACTGGAACAAATGGCAGAGGATTTATCTCTTTCCGCCAGTGAACCTTCTATTGAAAGTGCTACACAAACCAAGATCCTTCAAAGGAAAAATAGCTCTGATAGCCCCCAACTGGCCGAAGAGCAACTGGTATCCACTTCTCATAGAATTGAAACTCAATCCCCAGCTGATACCGGCTCCGAAGCTGACGCAAGTGGTACAAACTCAGACTGTGTCAGCTTCCTCAAGAATTCTGAATGCCCTAACTTTATGGACTTCATGAAATTTGCGGCTCAGAAAGACGCAAGTATAGACCCTCTGAACATTCTATTTATAGAATCTGATAAGAGGGAGTCCACAATTAGACAATATGATTCACAAAGTTTCTAAAGGACTCAAATGTTCACGAAATGACCACGAATTTGGCAATCTCTCTCTTTAGGTCTTTATTTGAGAAAGGTCTAGCTGCCAGTACTATTACCACAGTGAAATCAGCCCTAAGGAAAATCTTTCAAATAGGCTTTAATATTAATCTTTCGGACGCCTACTTTTCTTCTATCCCAAAAGCATGCGCCCGTTTAAGACCAATAGACCGCCCTCAGTCAGTTTCGTGGTTCTTAAATGACGTACTTAAATTGGCTTCAGACTCAAATAATGAATCATGTTCCTTCTCAACCCTATTGAGAAAGACAATGTTTCTAGTAGCACTGGCATCAGGAGCTAGAATATCTGAACTATCAGCTCTCTCCAGAAACCCAAGCCATGTCGAGTTCCTCCCGTCAGGCGAAGTCCTTCTCTCACCGGACAGGCAGTTTTTAGCCAAAAACGAGGACCCACAAAATAGGTGGACTCCTTGGAAAATCCTTCCCCTTACGGAAGATAGTTCTTTATGTCCTGTCTATACTCTTAGAACCTTCCTAACCAGGACTTCTCAAATAACTTCAGGCCCTCTGTTTGTTACCTTACCTTACAGACCTTACATCTTGTTCGGGTTGCCCCAGGTCCCTCAGTGTGAGGCACCTCTAATGTCTACCAGAGAGTTGCTAGTACATCTTCCGGTATATTTTGCATCTTCCAATCTTGGATGGTCTGGGATGCAGTTTAGATATTTGTCGAGCTTATTCTTAAACACATCTACGCTCACTCCTGATATATTCCTCAGATGAGCTGGCAACGCATTGAATAGACGCTGCATTATCGATGCTGGTGCGTAGTGGATTAATGTCCTGTGTGCTTTCCTTATTTTTCCTGGTATAGTTTTGGGCACTATTAATCTACCTCTGCTTGCTCTTTCTGATATTTTTAGTTCCATGATATTTTCTGCTATTCCTTCTATCTGTTTCCATGCCTGAATTATCATGTAGCGTTCTCTTCCCTCCCTAGACTATATAATTTTAAGAATTGTAGTCTTTCCAGTAGTCTAGGTCCTTAACTTCTTCTATTCTAGCTGTAAAGGACCTTTGTACACTCTCTATTTGTGCAATATCCTTTTGATAGTGTGGGTACCATATCATATTGCAATATTCAAGTGGACTACGAACATATGTTTTATAAAGCATAATCATGTGTTCAGCTTTTCTTGTTTTGAAGTGCCGTAACAACATTCCCATTTTTGCTTTACATTTTGCCAACAGAGTTGCTATTTGATCATTGCATAACATGTTCCTATTCATCATCACACCAAGGTCTTTAACTGCTTCCTTATTTGTGATGGTCCTCATTATTAGGTCCCTTATATGCATATAGCTTTCTTTCTCTGTCTCCATAATTTATTGATTCAAATTTATCAGAGTTAAATACCATCCTATTTACCTCTGCCCAATCATATACTTTGTTAAGGTCTCTTTGTAGAGCGTTCCTATCTTCATCACAAGTAATTTCTCTACTTATTCTTGTGTCATCTGCGAAACTACTCACTACCGAATCCTTCACATTATTGTCTATGTCTTCAATCATAATAACAAACAGTATTGCAGCTAACACCGTACCTTGCGGCACACCGGATATTACCTTGACTTCATCCGATTTCTCGTCGTTTGCAATAACTATCTGTTTTCTGTTGTGTAAAAATCCTTTTAACCATCTTCCTACTTTATCCACGATATTGTGTTTTCTAATTTTCTTCGCTAATATATTATGGTCTACTTTATCAAAAGCTTTTGCAAAGTCTAAATAAACCACATCAGTTTCATTTCCGCTTTTCATATTTTTGAATATGTTCTCACGGTGGACTAACAGTTGGGTTTGTGTACTTTTTCCGGGTACGAAACCATGTTGTCCTTTATTAAACAAATTATTTTTTATTAAATGTTTCATAATATTTTTCTTCATTACCCTTTCATACACTTTCATAATATGTGATGTTAGACTCACAGGCCTATAATTACTTGCCTCTAGTCTTGATCCACTTTTGAAAGTAGGGGTAATATATGCTAATTTGTGCTCCTCATAAATCTTGCCTTTATCTACACTTTGTCTTAATAATATTGCAAGTGGCTTTGCGATAGAATGAACTACTTTCTTTAACAAAATAGCAGGAATTCCATCAGGCCCTGCAGCAGCTCCATTTTTAATTTCATTAATAGCCTGCACAATATCAGCTTCATTAATATCTATGTCAGCTAAATATTCACTATTTTCATCCCTTACTTCTATATCATTATCTTCATTATCTATTCTAGGGGTGAATTCTCTCTTATATCGTTCTGCCAGTATGTTGCAAATTTCCTTTTTTTCATTCGTTAATCTCCCTTCAATTCTCAGAGGGCCTATTTCTATTCTTCTTTTATTCATCTTCTTCGCATATGAGTATAATAGCTTGGGGTTTTGCTTGATATTTAATAGGGTTTTTTCTTCCAAGTCCCGTTTTTCATTTTCTTTTGATTGTATAATCTTTTGTTCTGCATTTTCTATCTTACTTTTTAGTTCTATAACTTTCCATGCATTTTTTTCTTTTGCAAGACCTTTTTTCCACTTTCTGATTTTCTGGAACAAGATCCTTCTGTCTCTTGGTATGCATGAAATGATGTTTACTTTCTTCTTCGGTATATATTTTTCCACTATTTTCTCAATATTTTATATAATATCTCCGTATTTACCCTTATGTCATCACTTACGAAAATGTTATCCCAATCTTTGTTTAATTCTTCATTAATTTCTGACCATTTTATATTTTTACTGTAGAAGTTGTATTTTCCATATCCTTCCCACTTTTTCATTTCTTGCTTATCTCTATTTTCACTTGCTTTGGAATGAACTGTTAATTCTATGACATTATGGTCTGAAATATTCGCATTATAAACTATTATTTCTTTAACATAATTCATCTCGTTCACAAATACTAGGTCTAAAGTATTTTCCTTTCTTGTTGGCAGGTGATTTATTTGTTGAATGTTGTATTCTAGTAGCATATCTAATAGCTTTTCAAATTGCCTCTTATCTTCTGCACTACTATTACTCTCTTTTTTATTTATATGTATAAGTCAACCACAATCTCCTATTCGTTCTTTCCATTCTACGAAAGGAAAGTTGAAGTCACCAGATAGGAGAATAGTCCAGTCCTTGTGATTTCTACATATATCATCCAATTTTTCAATTATTAAGTCAAACTCTTTAGTATTAGGAGGTCTATATATTACTATGTTCATCAATTTTTCAGATTCAAATTCTACCGCTATTAGTTCACATTCTGAGTTACTATATTTCTCATATATTTTTCCTTGTTTTTTGTCTTTCCATATATTGCGGTTCCCCCTTGATTCCTATTTTTTCTATCTGATCTATAAGTTTGGAACCCTTTTATTTGATCATCATTCCCAGTCTCTTGGGAATACCAGGTTTCACTTATATTCATTATATCTATTTTCTTTTCATTTTGGGTTAGTTCTTCTAAGTACTCTATTTTTCTTTTTGAGTTACTCGTAACTAAACCCTGCGCATTCATCACTATGATGGTTTGCGTTTTCTCCTTCATTTAATACTGGTAGTAATAAGGATTTTCCCATGTCTCTTTCCTGTTCTGGTATGTTGTTCTTTTTTTCATTTCCAGAAATTCTGACATTAAAAAATCCAACTTTTCCATAATATTTGATCTTCCTTCATCATAATTATTCATTTTGTGTCTGAATCTGCAATTTTCTCCGTTTCTGCAATATCCTCTTGCATAATAAATACAGTTATTATCTCTTGAGTAGAATTTCGGAGCTGATGCTTTGAAATTTTTTGCTGACACCTCTGCATATCTCATTGGTGGTTTGCTTTTCTCTTTTACCTGATATTCTTGATTTCTCTCTTTATTTGTTTCTTTCTTATTTTGGATTTTATTACTTGGTTGGTTATTTATTTATTATGATCATGGCTACAGGGTGCATATATTTGCATTTTTTGTCGAACTTACATCCTTTTCCTTCTTTTAGGTTTTTACATATTTTTGGATGCAGATCTCTGCAATCATCCCCATATCCATCTAAGTATGCACATTTACCATATATTTCATAGTTTTGACATATCTTAGAGAGAAAGATGGTACAATCACCTTAAAAGGCATCAGGCAACAAATTCTTTACTTCATTAAACAAGCCAATCCGGACTCAGTTCCACATGTCCATGACATCCGGGCAGTTGCCACATCTATTAATTACTTTCAAAATATGAACTTTGAGGACCTGAAGAAATACACGGGTTGGAAATCTCCGGCAGTTTTTAAACGCCACTATTTGAAGAACCTACAGGCCCTTAAATTCCCAACTGTGGCGGCAGGAAGCATAGTCCTCCCCGAAGATCAGGGTTGACATCCTACCTTTCCCTTCTGTTTTTCTTTCCCTTTCACTCTCTCCTACCTACATGACTCGCTCGTACTTCCCACCATCCTCTTCTCCGGGCTGGGTTAGACCTGTTCATCCAGCCACCGGAGCTTATATATAGTGTAAATAGTTACTTGATAGTGCCTTATTGGCCATACCAATTGTGTCTTGCTTAACTTCCAGTTTATTTGACTTCACAGTCTTATAATTCATATTATATTATGATGTTAGTTTTAAGTAGATTAAGGCTTAATTATAGTTGAAGTAGATTAAGGCTTAATTAGTTCATAAGTAATTCTATTTTTATACAACTTTAGTAGTAAATAATTTCTATTTAATCTTACTTTGGGTTTTATTAACCCCCTTTTGGAAACATATCTGTTAAGCTTGGATATAATTCTCTGTTATGTTTTCACCGGCCGACACAGGTCGATCCCAGAAAAGGGATTTTGACGAAGGAAAAATCTATTTCTGGGGGAAGACCTGTGTCGCCCGGTGAACCCAACCCTTTATTATTTTTTACATTCCCTACCCTGGTTAATCCAAGCAAAAAAGGACTACTCCAGGAATGAGAAGAGCGCGTGGGTATTAGTAGTAGTGGCGAGAGGAGTTGTCCGTGGGTTTCGTTGTAGCGGCTCCCACCGCGGAAGGGGATTTTGGGAAGGAATCTTCTAAGTGGCGAAGGCCCTGTGTATTGTGGTTTCCACAACGCCCCTTTACTTATACCGACACCCTTCGGGGTGATCGCGCTGAGGGTAGTAACTTCAGCATAACATGCTAGCTTTTTCTCTGGTATATCTAGAAGTATTTATACTTGAAAAATGAGCTACAGGGATTTTTCACCGGGCAACACAGGTCTTCCCCCAGAAATAGATTTTTCCTTCGTCAAAATCCCTTTTATATCCCATGTAAACAACTTATGGTCATCACAACCTACCGGGGAGCACCAGAAAAGTAAAACATTCAGTTCTGTCTACAGAGTGCACTGCAAGGTACACTATAAGCATTATCCCCCAAGGTGTGTCTGCTGTTAACAAGAGTTCCTCTGCATATAGGAGCTCCCTTGAGGCCTAATTAATTCATTAATTTTTAGCTTCGTCCATTAGTATGATAAACAACAAAGGACTTAGTGCTGATCTGCAACAGTCACCAATAATTCCTTAACTTACTGAGTGCTCCTGGCACCCTCTGCTTTTATAATGCCCATCTAACTGCTTGTCTTTGCATACACCAATATTTGCTTCAAATTCTTCTAATAAACCTGCCATTCTTCCCTGTAGATCTGATGTTATAGCAAAATAACACAAAAAACTTACTGAATTTTGGTAGTACCCACTTCTTTTGTAATGCCCAGTTAATTGCTCTCCTTGGCACTCAAGTTTTTCCCTAAGATCTACATACTGCATATAGTTTGTAGTATAACCTCATCTTTTACATGGTACTTCTACAGTTTCCTCATTATACCTTTTATCTGTTACATATTCCTGAATAGGAATACTATTCCTCATAATTACTGTAGATAAAAACAATACACTGACTCAGATTATGAGAAAGATGAAGTAAAATAAGATCACTGGGCAAATTCCTCCACTTTGAACACATTTTCTTTTCTTTGTATCCTCCAGCAGTATATTTTACACCCACACATTTCATGCTTTGTCTGTGGACATTGTAAATAATGAAAACTATCTGATTAATAATGCAGCTGAGGATGATGGTACAGGAGATCCCCATGGCCTAGAAACAAAGGAAATAAAAAAAGAACGGGGAAGGAAGAAGAAGAGTAGGAACTTGTGTATATATTAGCATTCATGCATAAGTTTCAAGAAAACAGCAGTACAGATTATCCCAGAATTATGACCCACTCAATTTGCTTCCATCCACAATTACAAGTGACAAAATTTTTCAGAAATAAAATTACCACACTTTAAAAATAATTAGAACTAATTTTGCAAATTAAATATAAAAGGTAACATTTCAAACTGTAATAACCATTCATATGATATACTTAAAAGATAAAACTTAAAACTTTATAAATACTCTGAAATTATAATTAATTAATAAAATGTAACATAGTATAAGTAAAATAGCTGCTCTTTTCATGTTCAATCCACTTGCATCTAATGGTAAAAAAATTACCTCTCAACAAGTCTGGGACTTTTTTACTTACCATGGTGCATATATTGCTAATCTGTCTTCTGGATGGAGGTTAGGAGGCATATTATCTCCAAAATTGAAGTATATATAATACTTGAGTGACTCTGCCAGTTTGAACTGTTGAGGACTGCTGTTAATATCTTCTTTAGTACTTTTAAGAAATTCATTGGAATATTCTCCACAAGTCTCACATAGTGCAGCATTACCTTGTAATATGCCAAGTTTCAAAATTTTAACTGTGAAAATTTTTTTTTCTTCAGTTTTGCATTTTATATTAGTCTCACAACCAACAGAACTTTGGGAACTGTCTATATCAATTTTATCTTTTTTGACAGTGTGCAATAAAGATTTACTTGGTTTTTCATAATGAAGCTCTTTCTTGATATGACTTGTGGCACTTCCAGGAGAAAATATGTTCACTGAAGTCTCTCCTATCTTAGGTGGTCTTGTTTTAAGGCTACTGACCGAAGTTTCATGTAACCATACTTGGACATCAGACTGCCAAGAATTAATAAATCTTCTTAGTCGGGCAGCTTCTCCATCTCTGTAATGACAATAATTACAGGATAACAACAATAACAACAGTAAACCATTTCGCACACTGATGACATATATAAACATCATCCAAATTGAAGTCCTTTGCTTACAGATGACATACACAAACGTGAAAAAATAAGACAAAAGATTACATAATCCCGCAGACAATATGAGGATCATTTTCAGCGAGTGCTCCTGACACAGCCAGTCCCTGATTATTGGTCATCTGGTTTTATGGCACTTGTCTAGCGCCGAAATTCACCAATTTCCAGTTATCGGCGCCATTACATTCCTCACAGAGCTGCCATTAATTGGTCATCAATGCCAAAATCCGGTTATCAGAACAGAACCCCTGCCAGTAATCAGGAACTGCCTTATTTTTCATATATATACAGGCAGCCCCCGGTTATTGGAGGACTCGGTTAATAGCGATCAGGTTTTGGTGCTTGCCTAGTGCCATAAAATCGGCAATTTATGGCGCCATAACAGGCCAAGTTTTGGTTATCAGCACCATATGGTGCCAATAATAGAGTTATGGTGCCATAACATACCTAACAAAGGCACCATTAACCAAAACTTGGTGCCATAAATCACTGAGTTTCGGTTAATGGCAGTTTTCACTTATTAACACCCTGCCGAGAATGGAACCCCCCCACCAATAACCAGGGACTGCCCGTATATGTAAAATGTGTATTCATTCAATTTGTATAGCTTTAAGTTTTCATTCTATATTAATCTTTTTTCTACAAGGGATTGAGAGAGAGAGAGAGAGAGAGAGAGAGAGAGAGAGAGAGAAATTTTCAATAGTATATCCTTTGACCCCAAGATGACAGCAATTATCAGAGACTCACTAAGATCATAACACTCCCCCAACCTTGCTGTCAGGTTTCTTGACATTTGTGACAGCTCCACCCTCATTCCTCTCTCAAAGTCTCTATGTTAAAAGACTGGGTTTTCCTTCATTCTTACATAATTCTTTGATTTATAAACTCAAATCTTACTAATTCACTAAAGTATTTGCTTTAATGATTCCATATTATTGCTGTTTGCATTAATATTATTTAAAAATTAGTAAATCATTTATTTATCATGCAAAAAACATACATCTCAGTATGAGAGAGAGAGAGAGAGAGAGAGAGAGAGAGAGAGAGAGAGAGAGAGAGAGAGAGAGAGAGAGAGAATTTTTATTATTTAATATCATTTAATCTTAATAAACTTATACAGTATTAATCAATATTAATATTTGAAAATTAGTACGTAAATAATTTTTGTATCATGATAATGTATTTAGTCATAAAAATAACATCATAATACACAAAATTAATATTTATCAATGGGAAAACCCGCAAATGAGCAAGTCCATGAATCTTGAGAACACGAATATGGGAATTGACTGTATGTCGAGTTCTAATATGGTCGAGGACCTGGGTTCTACTGTACTTCACTTGACTGGTATTTTATGAGGTCAAGGACCTGGGTTCTACTGTACTTTGCTTGACTGGTATTTTCTGGGCTCAGCTCGTGTCGCTGCGCGAAATATCCTTTAATCTATTATTTCTAGGGTAAATGTACTAACACATACCAGAGAATAAATAAATAAAGAAAAAGGTCAGTACAACTGACTCGCTCACCCTCCAAGAGGGTGTCGGTATGAACACTATGGCGAGTGAGACCACTACCACGAGCCGCTTGCCAATAGAAATCTCCCACTACAAAATCCCCACAAGAGGGGAGCCGACCCACAGAGTGGGCAGCAACTACTACTACTCCATCCCATGCTGCCGACTGCTGCGCCTCTGGTGGCCATCCTTTTCAGTTAGCGCACACTGTATACACGTGCCCTTTTTTGCTCTGTGTTTTTGTGCCCTTATTTTTGGATTTACTCATCATGGAGCGTGCAGCCATCGCAGCAGCTAAGTTAAGTACAATGTTTATTGCTATTTGGTTTTTTCCGTCCTTGAGTCAGTATTTGCCGTTTTTTAGGTATAAATACGAACTCTAGGTCGGAAGCATGGCAGCATGGTTCTGCCTCGTGGCGGGTTCGTTCTTGGTCTTCCATACCCAGAACATTCCCTTACTTTAGTACGCTCTATTTTTAGTCATCCTATTTGTTTTAGGGTACAGTCTACGCGGTTTATGTCATGCATGCATGTCTTTTTACCTTACGTAGGCTTCTTCTATCCAGACCCTAGCCACGGCTCTTAGTATCGGCCCCGGCTAGCTTTGAGTGGTAGACTTTCTTTCGGGTTAGTCGTACACTCCTGGATTTTTTCTCCTACTAATTTGTTTTCTTTCTTTCAATGTTTTATTTAATTTATTATGTTTTTGTTAGTGTAGGCGTCTGGCTTCATCTAGCCTAGGTTATGGCCCATAGGGCCCATGCGCTACCGCTCTTCAGTTCGGTTGCTTCCTTATAGCTTCTCTCTGATCAGCCGGTTGTGTATTCTAGGCCTTATCGTTTCATTGTTTTGTTGTTACCGCCCCGTGGTCACTACGTGATCACGGAGCAGCCAGACGCCTGTCCAGTCATCTTCCCTCCTCCCGCTCTTCCATAGGGCCGGGGGGAGGGTTGGTCTGCCCACGCTCGCTCCGCATACCCGAGCCTGCCTCCCTCTCCCCCAGGCGGAGGGAGTAGAGGGACGGGACAGACCCAGACTGGACTCGACCTCTCCAGCTTCTCGGTCCGGCCGGATGGCTAGGGGGGGGGGACTGGCCTTTCCCCCCTCCGTCGCTTCTCCGTCGCTCCGTTGCTAGCGCGAGTCTGTGTGCCCTCTCGCCCTTTCCCACCTTACTGGGGCTCCTTTTCTACCGGAGCTCCGGCATCCAAGTGGAAAGGTGCTAGTTCACCCCGCAGGGTGGACTGAGGCATACAGTTGGTCTCTACTAACCCCTCCGTCGCGCTGAGGTCGCGACACGCTCCGCCACGCACTGGACTTAGTCCGGTACGTTCGATTTTTATAGGTTTAAGAATTAGTTATGTTAAACTAAGTAAGTTTATCTTAAGCTACCTTAAACCATCCCCCCTCCCTTGTCTGCCTCACCGGATCTCTCCGGGTTATAGCCTATTCAGGCGGTAAGGGAGGGGTTATGCCCAAATTTTTTCCGAGCTCCGGCATGCAGCGGAGTTCTTCTGTCCTTTAGCCTGTAAGTGATAGCCTTTAAGATGCTCATGTGTCTTTTCACTTACAGACCACCAAACTGTGAGCATCCGGGATGCACCGCCACGCTTCAAGACCCCTGTGGACATGAAGTTTGCCGGTCCCAAGCTCCATGCGCGACTCCGCACGGGGACCTCCAAGTCTGGTATCACGAGACATGCACCATCTGTTATGATCTGGTGAGCCAGCTCTTAGACGGGGTAAGTATTTCCAACTCCGTTAGCCAGTCCCTACTTCGTTATAGTTCTTAAGTTTTAAAAAATTCTAATCTTTCTTAAACTTAAGATAAAAATACAGGGGATTTCGCATCCCCTATAATTTTAAGTTAAGCTTTTAATTTAGTTTTAGTTTTAAGTTTGTTTAATCTTAAAAAACTAATAAATACCCTCTCTTCCAGGCTCCGGCTGTGAAGGACACCGCACTGGCAACCCTGCGGGCCTGGGTCGGCGGTTTTGGGAAGAACGCCGCCAAGGGTATGCCCTACATTCTCGAGAAGAGGTTGGCGGTCCTGATCTTCCCCGGAGGCAAGTCAACGGGCTACGTCGACCCAGCAGAGGCGGCCCGACTATTGCGTTCATCCAACAACAGCTCGCTGCCTCGTTGACGGATCCAGGCCAGGACATCTCCTCGGAAGTCGCGACGTTAGATCTAAACATTGAACCCATGGTAGGTGTAGACGACCTGTTGGTCGAGGTGAGTACGTTGGACGCCCAAGGGATGCCCTTGGGTGCCACTGGATCTTCTACCCCTGCAAACTCTCCATCCTTCCAAGGCTTTACAGGTACAGAACCTTATACTTCTCCTGATGCTTCCGTTAGACCTAAGGTCAAAGGACAAGCAGTAAAAACCTTGACTAAGACGTCGTCGTCGTCTAAAAAGACGGCGTCGGCGTCATCATCATCTCGTAAGTCTCTGGCTAAAAACCCCGGAGCAGAGAGGTCTAAAGCTTCCGGGTCCGGCTCCAAATCCTCTAGGAGTAGATCCTCCAGGGAGAGATCACACACTCCAGCGGAGTCAACCGTTCCACTACCTTTGGGTTTTGGTTTCAGAGCCGGCCCGTTTTCCACCTCCGCAGCCAGCTCCGGCTTTGGATCCCAACGCTGGCCTGTTGCAACAAGTGGGCGATCTGGTGGGGTCTCTAAAAACCAGTATGGAACAGATGTTCTCCCGGTTGTCTGATAGGATCAACTCCCAGGACAAACATTATCGCCGGACTGAGCCAAGCTCCGCTAGCTTCTCCCCCACCCTTCAGCACAGGGGGAGCGCAATTGCCTCCGTATGACTCTACCTCCGTTCAGTATGAACAATCCTTGGAGAGTAGCGTCATACGCCCCCTTCCAGGACGGGCTTATTTCTATCCCGGAATGTGGAACTCGGAGGATTGAAGACTTCGAGTTCTACCCGGAAGACCTTCAGCCTCCGTTCATCGGCTACGCCAGGCTCACCACCTCTGCCATGACTCGAGACGATAAGGTACCTAAAGAAACAGTCCTCTATTCACGAGACCAGGCTCAAAGAGAATGGCTCAGGTGTTTAGGGGACATGGACTGTTCGAACACGAAAATAAAGCCGTTTAAGAGTCCTTTCACAATCTTTACAATGGAAGAGAGTACCCCGCTCCCTTTCTTGACAAAGATTGCTACGGTTACCATTCCAGCAGCCCAGAAGGGGGATTCGTTGCCTCAGCTGAAAGAAGCGGACCCTACGTCTCCTTTACTTCCCTCAGCCGGTGAGTTGTGGGAAGATCTGCCCAACACTTTTTCTGCGGGCAAACTCAAACCAGACTGTGCTATGGAGCAGTTTGGTGAGAAGCTGCCTAGACTTCCAGATAGCCTCATTCAGGCAGAATTTGATGCCAAGTCTAGGTTGGCCAGATCTATCAATACCATGGCCATGACCGAGGTGGCTACCATTTCCTATGGTTCTGAGCCACTTTTTAAGCTGATCACCAAGTCACTGACTCAAACGGTGCAGTCTGATATGTTCGAGTTCGCCACGGCTAGAACAAACTGTAGGAAACATGTCTTCCAAGAAGCAACGATTCGGCATGAACCAAATAAGTTGCTTGCATCGAACATCTGGGGAGCAGACCTCTTCCCAGATGCGATGGTGAAGGAGGTCCAAGCAGAGGCTACAAGGCTTAACCAAAGCCTTAAAGATCGTTGGGGTCTTACGGCCAAGAGACGCCAAGATCAAGTTGTCAGAGGTAAGGCTCAGAAGAAACCCAGACGTTTCCAGCCTTACCAAAAGAAACAGCCACACTTTACCCAGCCTGTTCCAGCTGTCCCGTTGGTGCAAGCAGCCCAACCTTCTACCTCCAAGGCTCAATCGCAGCCTATCTATGTCATTTCCCCCCAGCCTCAACCCTCCACCTCTTACGCTCTCTCCCCAGCCTTCAATCAAGTCTTCGAGGGCCAGGCTTCCCAGAAGTATGACCGCTCGGGTAAGGGAGGCAGAGGTAAGCGATCCTTTCGTCAGAGAGGATCGGGAGGGTCCTTTAATAGAGGAAAGCATTTCAGGGGAGGCCGCGGAGGCTACCAACACCAATGAGGACTTTCAGGTAGGAGGGAGGCTGTTTCACTTCCGCCACCGGTGGAATTTCAGCAAGTGGGCGCAAAGCATTGTGTCAAAAGGCCTGGGTTGGAGTTGGGTAGCGAACCCGCCCCATCCAGACCTTTCCGCCAACTTCCATCCAAAGAATTGACGGAGTATGCGGAGGACCTCCTTCAGAAAGGAGCTATAGCGAGAGTCAACAGATTAAAGTTTCAAGGGCGCTTGTTCAGCGTTCCAAAGAAAGGCTCACAAAAAAGAAGGGTAATCTTAGACTTGTCCCGCTTAAACTTAGCCATTCGCTGCGACAAGTTCAAGATGCTCACGATCTCGCAGGTACGGACCTTACTTCCCCGTGGGGCCGTCACCACCTCTATCGATCTTACAGACGCTTACTATCATATCCCTATTGCAAGGCCCTTCCGTCCGTTTCTGGGCTTCAAGATAGGAGATCAGGCATTCTCCTTCAAGGTAGTTCCTTTCGGGCTCAACGTAGCACCCAGGGTGTTCACGAAGTTGGCGGAAGTGGTAGTTCAACAACTAAGATCGCAAGGGGTTATGGTAGTAGCGTATCTCGACGATTGGTTAATCTGGGCTCCAACAGTCGAGGAATGCCACAAAGCAACACTGAAAGTGATTCAGTTCCTGGAATATCTAGGCTTCAAGATAAACAGGACCAAGTCAAGACACTCCAGAGTCAAACTTTCAGTGGCTGGGCATTCAATGGAATCTATCCTCCCATACTCTGTCGATTCCATCAGCCAAGAGGAAAGAAATAGCGAAGTCAGTAAAGCAATTTCTGAGTCACAAACTTGCGTCAAGAAGAACCCAGGAAAGGATCCTGGGTTCACTCCAGTTTGCATCAGTGACAAACATCTTGATGAAAGCCAAACTGAAAGACCTAACCAGAATCTGGCGCTCACGAGCAAATGTCAGGTCCAGGGACAAATTATCCTCAGTCCCTCAGATTCTACGGAATCGACTACGCCCGTGGGCAAAAGTCAAGAACTTATCGATATCAGTGCCCCTTCAGTTTCCTCCTCCGGGGATTACCATCCACACAGACGCTTCGTTAAGCGGTTGGGGAGGATATTCTCAGTTCAAGAAAGTTCAGGGAACTTGGTCACCTCAGTTCCGTCAGTTCCACATAAACGTACTGGAAGCAATGGCAGTGTTCTTGACTCTAAAAAGGTTACGTCCGCCGAAGTACTCGCACATAAAGCTAGTCTTAGACAGCGCAGTGGTAGTCCATTGTATAAACAGGGGAGGCTCCAAAGCACGTCATCTAAATCATGTCATGGTAGCCATCTTCTCCCTGGCGGACAAGTTCAGTTGGCACCTCTCCTCCACCCATATAGCTGGAGTGAGAAACGTCATAGCAGATGCTCTATCCCGATCAGTACCTCTAGAGTCGGAATGGTCACTGGACAGCAGTTCGTTCCAATGGATTCTTCAGAGAGTTCCAGGCCTACAAGTGGATCTCTTCGCATCCCAAGCGAACCACAAACTCCCATGTTATGTGGCCCCCAACCTGGACCCTCTGGCCTATGCCACGGACGCCCTGGCCCTAGACTGGAACAACTGGGAGAAGATTTATGTCTTCCCTCCAGTGAATCTTCTCATGAAGGTACTGAACAAACTCAGGACATTCAAGGGTCAAGTGGCTCTAGTAGCCCCAGACTGGCCGAAGAGCAATTGGTACCCTCTAATTCTGGAACTGGGTCTTCGCCCTCTTCGAATTCCCAGTCCCAGGCTCTCCCAGTCAGTGCAAACGAAGACTGTGTTCGCTTCCTCAGGAATTCTCAAAACCTAACTTTATGGATTTCATGAAGTTTGCAGCGAAAAGAGATGCGAATATTGACCCTCAAAATATTCTCTTCTTGGAATCTGATAAAAGGGATTCAACTTTGAGACAGTATGATGCTGCTGTCAAAAAGTTAGCAACCTTCCTGAGAGAATCAGATATTAGAATCATGACAATCAATTCAGCTATATCCTTTTTCAGATCTTTATTTGAAAAAGGCTTAGCAGCTAGCACCATTACGACAAACAAGTCAGCCTTGAAAAAGATTTTTCAATTTGGTTTCAACATAGACTTGACAGACTCCTACTTCTCGTCTATTCCCAAGGCTTGTGCTAGACTTAGACCTTCTGTAAGGCCTACGTCAGTATCATGGTTCTTAAATGATGTTCTAAAGCTGGCTTCAGAAACTAATAATGACACAGGTTCATTTATAATGCTCTTAAGAAAAACTCTATTTTTATTAAGCTTGGCCTCAGGAGCTAGAATTTCAGAACTGTCGGCATTATCCAGAGATCCGGATCATATTCAATTTCTTCCCACAGGGGAAGTGCTACTTTCTCCGGAACGTAGTTTTATAGCAAAGAATGAAGATCCTTTGATGAGGTGGGAACCATGGAAGGTTGTACCCCTTCCACAAGATATATCTCTTTGCCCAGTATCGACCTTACGAGCCTTTCTGTCCAGGACCTCCTCATCCTCATCGGGTCCTCTCTTTAAGAGAGAAAAAGGTGGTACTTTATCTATTAAAGGCATCAGGCAGCAGATCCTGTACTTTATTAAGCAAGCCAATCCTGACTCTTTCCCAAAAGCACATGATGTCAGGGCAGTAGCCACCTCAATTAACTATTTCCAACATATGAATTTCGATGAGTTGAAAAATATACTGGATGGAAATCGCCGACAGTATTTAAGCGTCATTACTTAAAGTCCTTGGAAGCTCTGAAATTTTCAGCAGTTGCGGCGGGTAACATAGTTTCCCCCGACTCTGCTTAATCTTTAGTAGAAGATCCAGTCCTCCTTTCTACCTGTCTCACCCAACAGTTCGTCTATGCCTGTCATGTTCATCTACGTTTACCTTGGGTCTTAGCTGCTCTTATGGTGATATGGTGGGTGTCCCTTATTTTTTTGCTAGGGGCACTCACAATCGATTGTATGTATTGATCTCTTTGATGTGATCCCCTTATTTTTATGCTAGGGGATACATCTTATTTACAATGGTTACGGGTTTTGTATATTAAGTCATATACATTCCCTTCATATATTATTATTATTGAAGTTTGTTCTGTTCAAGTTATTGTTATAATTGCTTTTGAGTTCTTTGTACATATCTATACACAGATACTGCTTTTAACATATATTCCATGTAAGCCCTGTATATATGTAAAAATTAAGTTAATTTTAAGAAATATTATTAGCATTAAGTTTAATTTAAGTAATATTTCTAATTTTGTATCATTGTGTATATGTATATTTATTAGCAATTATATTCCTTCTTTTTATGTTATCTTTTATTTGAGACCTCTTTTTGTTTAGTTGAATTTTCTTTACAATCTTGTGCTATTTCTCTGGTACGATTTCGCGCAGCGACACGAGCTGAGCCCAGAAAAGGGATTTTGACGTAAGGAAAAATCTATTTCTGGGCGATTGGCTCATGTCGCCAGCGAAATCCCGCCCTACCCATCCCATCGCTCAAGATTGTCTGCTAACTTCAGGATGGCCACCAGAGGCGCAGCAGTCGGCAGCATGGGATGGAGTAGTAGTAGTTGCTGCCCACTCTGTGGGTCGGCTCCCCTCTTGTGGGGATTTTGTAGTGGGAGATTTCTATTGGCAAGCGGCTCGTGGTAGTGGTCTCACTCGCCATAGTGTTCATACCGACACCCTCTTGGAGGGTGAGCGAGTCAGTTGTACTGACCTTTTTCTTTATTTATTTATTCTCTGGTATGTGTTAGTACATTTACCCTAGAAATAATAGATTAAAGGATATTTCGCTGGCGACACGAGCCAATCGCCCAGAAATAGATTTTTCCTTACGTCAAAATCCCTTTTATGAGGTGAAAGAATGCATAATTGAGCACAATTTCCAGAGCCTAACTTGGGGACTAATGAACTCTTGGACAGAACAGAGTGCAATGGAGTTGGCCAGAACAGGCTGTTGCCACATCTGTGCAAGTACAACATTGAGCCTAGGCACTCATTATAGGACAGAAGATAGAGTCCTCCTGTCCTGAATCCTTTATATGCTATTATATGCTATCACTGTGCCAACAAGTGCTATATCGGCTGAGACCAACTATAAGAGAATTCTTTGTAAATTGGTTGGTCTGTCTTATGGAGCCCGGGGTAGACTATGAAAGTGTAACTTGAATTTTTGAAGTTCTAATTGAACATCATCATCAGAAAACTGTCGCACAGTCCAATGGTGTGAGGAATAAAGGACCTCAGGACCCTGGAACTGAGAAGTTTGACAGTGAGGCACATTTATTGCATATTGGTGATGCTATTCAGCAAATATGGTTGCTACTGTTAGGAAAAGGGGATCAGGGATCAACTGTGAATGTGAATGATCTTTACTTAAATATAACTAATGATGAGAAATTGGCAAACATGTCATAACTGCTAATATTAGGAAACAGAAACCTACCACCAAGAAACAGCTAATATTAGGAAACAGAAACCTACCACCAAGAAACACTCTACCTAAAAGAGATAAATCTCTGGCAGAAGCAGACATCAACACTGGAGAAAAGAATTCTAATAGTAATGGAACCACAAATGACCTAAAACAGGTTGCCTTACGAACAATAACTAACTTTCGCAGAGGATTTTCCGAAACTTTCATTAGATGTTTCTCAAAAGTAAGATGCGAGTCAAAAGTTACGCCTAGAATAGTCAAGGCTTCTCTTATTCAGCAAAGTCCCATCCACCAGAAGGGAAGGAAGGGGTGGAAAATCTGCATGAGATTTGCTAATCAATAGGGACAATGATGGTTTTACAAGTCCAACCCCTGCAAAAGAGCAAAACTAGTGGAGATCCACATCCATCCCATAAACCTTTATCATTCACTTGTTTTTTTGAGTTCCATCCCATAAACCTTTATCCTTCACTTGTTTTTTTGAGTTAGCATACATGACACAAAGAAACAATTTACCATACATACAAGGGGGTATAAAAGATTCACCTTGAGCATAGCATACAATCAACCACCGGTATTAGCGGGGGATGGGGACCAAAACCACCTGCAAATAGCTAAAATCCACAAATACTTGACATCCTCCTCTAAAAATGCTTATAATTGGCTATTTAAATAGTTCAAACACCAAATGTATACCTTAAACTAGCACCCTACACAGAATATACCTTAAACTATCACCTAAAATGATACATTGTTTAATCAATTTGTATTTTTTATAGCTAACAAACCTGAGGTCTTAACAATAGGACAATCTTCTAGCGCCAAGCTGGAAACCAGTTAAAAACAATCAAAGATTGTAAAACAAGGAATCTGTGGCATCTGGCAACTCATGCGTATACGAGGTGGATATTGATCACTGACCAGGCTTGGAAACTCGTGATGCACCAGTCTTTCTTCCAACCCAGGATATGAGAGAGGGGGCAGGCTAGAGGTGGGCAGTTAACATTAAGACTTTAGGTTTGTTAGCTATGAAAAATACAAATTGATAACAAAATTTGTCATTTATTCATATGCGGAACAAACCTTTGGTCATAACAATAGGATAGACTTATACTTGGAGGGAGGTACAAGTATCCTGAATCGGCTGGGGTTCAGCCCACCTGACCACCCTTCCTAGAAGGTAAAGTTCTAAAGAAGGGGGTCTGAGCCCATGAGAGAATAGATAAACGAGTATCTAAAAACTCAACTTTCTTGGTTGAAATACAATGAGAGATGTCCAAATTCATTAAATTAGAGGAAGGTAAAAGGAATTCTGTTGGAGAGAGGAGTAAGTGCTACTGAGAAGCAGATTCGTTTATTGTATATGAATGAATCAAATAACTGCAGCCAGTATGGCTGCCACACTCACCTGTAAAAGCTTATGACGTGTCCAATTCTTCAACTCATCTGCAGGAAGAAGAAATGGCAAAAGAGAAAGGAGGAGACCAGCCATCTCCCTCATTCTCTCTCCCACACAATCATCTTAGGTAAAATACATACTGTCCGGCTGGGGGCACTGGATGAGCTACATAACTTGATGGGCAGCCACCACCGGACCCAAGGGAAAAAGTGTCCAAGGACCTGTGGGCAATGCTCTTCAGGAAAAGGAAGTGAACATGGTATGCTAAAGCCAGGAACCAGCATTCAAAACCCCAAGAACAGACAAGCTCTTCATAATTGTCAGAGGAACTCATTCCTCTGATGTCATATGCTCTAGCCTCAACAGACTCTGTAATTCTTCAACTCATCTGCAGGAAGAAGAAAGGGCAAAAGAGAAAGGAGGAGACCAGCCATCTCCCTCATTCTCTCTCACACACAATCATCTTAGGTAAAATACATACTGTCCCGCTGGGAGCACTGGATGAGCTACATAACTTGATGGGCAGCCACCACCGGACCCAAGGGAAAAAGTGTCCAAGGACCTGTGAGCGATGTTCTTCAGGAAAAGGAAGTGAACATGGTATGCTAAAGCCAGGAACCAGCATTCAAAACCCCAAGAACAGACAAGCTCTTCATAATTGTCAGAGAGGAACTCATTCCTCTGATGTCATATGCTCTAGCCTCCATAGTAGGTGGCTCTCTTGCCCTTGTAAACTGCTGACGAAAACCTCCTGAGATAGCTGCACATCTGGTCTGCTGCCTCGCAAGAAAACCCTCTAGCTCTCACGAGATACTCAACCGTCTCCGGTTGTGAAGCAACACATATTTTACCGACTGGTGGAACATTTCCACATTAGGCTGGCAAGAGAGGCCCAATGGAGGATTTCTCTCAGAATTGCTGACAGAAGATACAGAAGTTCTGGGAACCACTCTGCCTGTGTACACTGAGGCAGCACCAAGGACACACTGAAATTCTTGGGCTCGCAAGTCTGTCCAGGACTTGACGGATACGGCAGACTTCTCTGTCCAGGACCTGATGGCAGAACTGAGGGAATGCATACCCTGGAGATTGTGCCAAGGATGCTGAGGAGCATCCTCTGCCTGTGGAAGAGGATCCTAGACCTCCAAGAAGTAGACCTTCAGCTTCCTGTTGAAGTGAGAGGCAAAGAGGTCTGTCTAACATGGGTCTTCCCTAAGGATAAAATGGCAAACCACTACATCTTGATGCAGAGACCACTCCATACATAAGACTTTACTCCAAGGTCTACAGCATCAGCCACCACATTCCTCCTGCCTTAAATGTAGCTTACCATGAGTTCCAAATAGGTGTCAACCATACACTGGTGCATCTCGATTGTTAAATGAGTGGAGCTGGCAGCAGAAAGGAGTTTTCATGAATAGAAGACCTCTAGAATCCATCATCAAGAAGAGGTCTAACAAGGCTTCCAAGGCCAAAAAGACTATAGGATGCCCCATGGGGATCTCCTAAAACAAAAATCTCAGTACAGATATGTTCAAAATCTCCTACTGTCAACTTTTGCATGACAAAGTAATTGCACTGTAGAACCGATAGAAGTTCTTAATCTGCCCAGGAAACATACATCTTCAACAGTTGAGACTTCCTCTGAGGTGATTCCTTATTATGACATAAACAGAGGTAAACTGGATCCTACCTACTTCGAAGATAAGACCACCAGAATGAGTTACATTACTGATCTTGTCATTCATATGAAATAGAAGGTTAAGCTAGGAATTGAACCTAACCCAACCCAAAGCTAACTTCTTAAGGAATGTGAAAATCTTACACAATCAAGATGTAAAACATCTGGGTATTTGAAGATTATGCCCAAAAATACATAATCTCAAACCAGCAGGCTAGGCTGAGAACTCCAAAACTTAGGCTAGCAGAAATATGGAGAAATATGTTTGCCCAATCTCGGCTAGGCCTAGGACCCAACCACCTAGACTAGGATAAATAGGCAAGGGAAGGTTCAACTGGTGCACCCAATTAATGTTATTCTAAGTTAGCCTAATTCTTGTGTCGCAGGCCTATATGGATAAGCACTTAGGCTAAGCTAAGAAGGAAAGGAAGGTTCAAACTAATGAGACTAATTATGCTAGTTCATGAATTAACCAGTTCCAACTTTAAGAACTCAAATGTATTTAGCTAAGCTAAGAACTCAACCCTTTATGCTAGGTGAAGGTAGCTTTGACTAGTTAAGTTAGGTTAATAACTCAACCACTTAGGCTAGGTTAAGGTAGCCTTGAACTAGTTAGGCTAGGCTAAGAATTCAGTCAATTAGACTAGGTTAAGGTAGTTTTGAACTAGTTAAGCTAGGCTATGAACTCAACCACTTAGACAAGGTTAAAGTAGCTTAGAGCTAGTCAGGTTAGGCTAAGAACTCAACCACTTAGACTAGGTTAAAGTAGCTGTGAACTAGCTGGGCTAGGCTATGGATATGGTAGCATTGAACTGGTTAGGCTAGCTAAGAACTCAGCATTTGTTAGGCTAAGAACTCAACCACTTTGGCTAGTTTTAGATGGCTTTTGAACTAGTTAGGCTAGGTTAAGAACTCGACCACTTAGGCTACATCACATTAGTTTTGAACTACTTGCCTGGTAAAAATTCAATTACTTAGGCAAGGCTAAAACAGAAAGGCCAGCATTTCCTTACCTTCCTCCTCCTTGTTGTTTCTTGGCCTAGACCCAACTATCTAACCATAAAGTAGGCCTGAATCCTAAAGAAAGCCGGATGGCATGACTGAATGAATCCATCGACTGTCATTTGCACAGAAGTACCTGATGACCTCATAGTAGGTCGTCACCTCTTGCCAGAAGAACTACGCTCCCAAATATAATGCAACTTGGAAAGGAAGACACTGGAACATGGTCGTGCGACAAACCACGTACATTAAGGTGGTATACAGACGTGGGCTTTGGTAAACGTACGTGGACTCTGGAATACAGCCATGGACGTTGATACATGGGCATGGGAATTGGTACACATAAGTGGACATTGTATACAGCAGTGGATGTTGGTATACGGACGTGGACATTGGTATATGGATGTGGACATTGGTAAACGTACGTGGGCATTGGTACCAGTACGTGGATGTTGGTATACGACCATGGATGTTGATGTACAGACGTGGAATGAAATGACAAATCAAGCAGCTGGATGTTTGGTGAATCAAGCACATGGACAAGCAATGGGTCAAGTAAACGGACGAGCAATTAACCATGTACGCAGACCAGTAATGACACACATACACGGCCGTGTGATGTGGAACGATACAAGTGGGAACATCGGGGAGAAAATCGCTCCTGCCTAAGGCGGGTCAAGTACATGGACGAGTGATGAACCATGTACACGGACCAGTGATGACACGTACACAGCCGTGTCATGTGGAACGATATAAGTGAGAACATCAGGGAGATCACTCCTGCCTAAGGTATCCCAACTTGACTTGGAAAATGAACAGTAAGAGTAGAACCTTCATCATGTACATGGGCGAGTGACTTTGCACGGCCATGTTTACCTTCTCCCCCTAAATTGGAGACGTCTCATTATGCGACAAACTCATACAGGCCGAGGGGACGAAGAACTAGCCTGCGAACTCTGATACAAGTGGAGATCAACACAGACTGGAACACGTTCACATACTTGAAGGGAGAGTCACGTCCGTACTGGGAAGATAGAGAAACACCTCTCTTACTCTCAGAAGACCACAAGACTCGAATTCCTGCAACAGGAGGTGTGGGGGGAGGAGGAGGAAAGGCAACGGATGTCTTGCCCTATGACACCTCCTGCTAGAAACTCTGGGACACCTACTACAAAACACAGAGCCCATCCAATAAACCAACTCCAGGAAGAACATTTCTGATGGGTGTACAACCGACCGCAATGGCATCCTGGACGGCAATGGAAGTCATGTCACAGCAACAGGCGGAGGAGAGACGTCACCGAAGCGGACATTACAGGCAGAGATGTAAGAGAATGATGTAACCACATTCGGATTGGTAGCCCAAGTCAAGGGCCTTGGTGACAGCTAAGTTGGCGAAAAAAAGACCTTCTACCACCTCCTGCAGCAACCAAAGGGCCTCCCCAGGACACTTACATGTGACGGATAGTGAAGAATTTCCATGGAAATCCATCATCGAAGAAATAGGAGAGATCGTCTTTCAGTCAACGCAATGTCAACTATGTAATTGGCAGAACCCGTGACGTCACATGCCCGTCTATGTCACATAGCAGATTACCATTACAGAGAGAGAGATCATTGTGTGTAGTGCAGAAAAACATTAAACACAACAGTTGTGCAATTATATCATAAGACAAAAGGGTACCAAGTCGAACATCATAGGTAAACAATGTTTTTTGCAGTCATAATGTTGGAATCCCACCATGACAACACTTTATTGTTCAGCAGGAAAGGGTCTCCAAAAACAGCAAGGAACACGCAGCCAACAGTACTGACTGCTTCTAAAGTCTCACTTCTTCACAGCACAAAGACACAAATAAAAAATTAGTGAAGAGGCATCTCTGTCAGAGGGAAGCGAAGCAGAGAGCTCCCAAGTTCTGGGCGACCACCACCACTGATAGACTTCCAGACGAGAACCAGGGCTGACAACTGCAGAGCCTGTAAAAAAAGGTAATATGTATTCTTTCTCCCTCAGAAAAGAAGATTTCTATCCTGAGAGAGAATAAAAGGATCATATTTATGTGAGGGTGAAGGGAAAGACAGGAGTGAGCCGTACTAAGCTGTATAACCTATGCCCCACTCCCACCAAAATTATGGAAAGAGATTGTACGGCATCAAAATTTATATTGAAGAAGTGTGGGAATGTACTCCTATGCCAGCCAGCTGAATCCTGGCAGAAAAATACTTGTCTGCAACACAAACCCTTATGTCTCTAACATCCGAAACACAAACATTCTGAAAGACTAAAACATTACAAAGTTCCCAGAAATATGTGAGAAGATAAAAGATACATAAAAACATTAATGTCAATCCAAATGTTTTCAAAATATCTTAAAATGAAAGTAAAATACAACAAAACAAAAGCAACTGGGCCCTGTCTCCCTGAAGGGGCAATACTCCCTTGGGAAGATGAACCAGCATATCACTCCAAATGCAAGCTATGATGATGCAGAGGAAAAGTCGCAGCTACTGTAATTTGCATCTGTCCCTAGGAAGGTCAACACGGAAAACAAGGAAGCTGTCTAAAAATGTTGACGTCCACATAACTTCTGGGCTGAATATAATGAAACAATTCACAGACAATGATTAAAAAAACCGGCTTGGGAAAAGAAGAGCAAAGCGAAACACAACTCTCCAAGGCAGTTGAAGAAAGACTGGTGCATCACGAGGTTCCAAACTTGGTCAGTGACCAACAACCACCTCATATAGGCATGAGTTGCCAGACGCCACAGATTCCTTGTTTTAAATCTTTGATTGTTTTCAACTGGTTCCCAGCTTGACGCTAGAAGATTATCCTATTGTTTAACCGAAAGTTTGTTCTGCGTATGAACAAACGCTTTAATATTATTTCAAAATCATCTTACAACATTACCCTTAAAAATATATGGCTTAGGTAAGTGTGAAAACTATTCAAGTTAACCCTAATTTAAAGTATATCCATTTTCTCTCACACAGTATTGAAGCAGTCCCGTTTTTGTTTTACCATATGTGGAGAAGTAAGTATATCTTAGTTTTACCAGACCACTGAGCTGATTAACAACTCTCCTAGGGCTGACCCGATGGATCAGATATTTTTACGTGGCTAGGAACCAATTGGTCACCTAGCAACGGGACCTACAGCTTATTGTGGGATCCGAACCACACTATATAGAGAAATAAATTTTTATCACCAGAAATAAATTCCTCTGATTCCGCATTGGCCGAGCCGGGAATCGAACTTCGGACCACTGGATTGGCAGCCGAGCACGAAAACCACTCGTCCAGCGAGGAACTACCATACATGGAGAAACACTTGGAAGTTAAGTACTACTGTATACAGTACTTTAATATTTAATATGTAATAAAAAATATCTTAGATATTTTGCTGTTTACATTAATATCAATATATTTGAAAATTGTTAAATTATTTTTTATCTTAAAAAATATTCAGTCACTAAAATAACATGAAAATACAGTAATTAGTGAATATATCTTGACAAACAAATCTGCAAATTACCCATTTTTTTGCAAATAATTCGCAGATAAGTTTCACAGAAAAATCTGCGAATAGGTGCAACTGCAAATAGGCAACGGTCGACTGAACTATGTTTTCCCTCAATAAAGGTCAAAGAAAAAACTGGCTTACACAGATGAGCAACATCCTACCAATATTGGTATCAAGTTACAATGACTGTTTCCAGTTTGCTCTGCGGAATACTCGTACGTACATAAAAGGGAATAGTTTGTATTCCCCTAGAAACAAATGCGTATCAATGAATAGGAAATTCATATTTTTTCATTATACAAATAAAATTTATATTTTCATTCATGTACAGTTTGACTTTAAATCCAGCACTCTGTGGCCCAGCAACCTCCATGGTCTGGGATCTTTTTTAAATCAGCCACCAATACTTCTTGAGCAGCATGAGGGCAGCACCACACGTTTCAGTTTTTGGATTTTTTTGGATTTTGGAACTGAAGCTTGCTCCATAAATACACAAGCATAGTTTATTTCCAATGAAAACATCTGTGAAACTCAAAAATATACAGCATACAAGAGAACCATAATTTGCATATAGTACACTTGTGTATCAAGCGATCATTAACATTTCGTCCAAAAACATGATTTCATCGTATACATCGTGTATACATAGTGCGAGATGTATTTTCAGTATATTATACCTGCTATGCTTTCTATGCCTGTCTCAGTTTCCGTAATACTTCTGCTAATGCATATTATATCTTCTGAGTGAGTTTTTAAACTAATAAACCTAGAAAAAAAGTTTAATAGTTTAAAATAAAAATTTTTGAAAGTAAATTGTATTTTTCCTAACAATACAAACCAGAGGTCCTTTACATAAGAAATTACTTTCACTGTAGGCTGGAAATTCGGTTGTAAGATTCTAATAACAAGGTAGTTAGGCAGTAACTGCTTGTCCGATAGTTGGGAGTCCCGCCTGACTGCGCTTAAACATTCCACTTTGCTATAGGCCCAGGAACAGATTGAGGGGTGACATGAGGTGGGCCTATATGTGAAGGACCTCAGGTTTGTATAGTTAGGAAAAGCACAATTTACATTCAAAAATTGTGATTTGTCCTTACACGTTATTCAAACCCTTGGTCCTTTACATAAGGAAGACTCACTGATTGGTGAGAGGAATCTGAGTCTTGTGAACAGACTGGTATTCGCCCAACCAAGGTTCCCTCCCTGGTCGTAAGAGCAAGGGGGGGAACCTTCCCTCTGTCCATAGATCGGAGTGAGATCACTGCAAGACTAATGGCCAGACCTCTGGACCATTTCATAAAAGGGAGGCATGTGTAACCTCTTATGAATAGCAAACAAGAACTTATAGTCAGAAGCAAGAAGACAAATATATAGTATTGGGTTTGTCTCTTGCTGCTGTCCACTTTCCCCCCCTTGTTAGGGAAGGGACAGATACATGCTTCCAAACCCTAATGAAAAGGAAAGAATGGAGCATAGTCAAATAGCTTACCTACATCTGTCGCCCTCTCCAGCATGCGACAACCGTCACTCCTTGCCCGAAGGAAGAGAAGAAGGAAGGGGGAAGAGAAGCAAGTCACACTCTCATTCACTCTTCATTCACATGGTTACCGCAAGGACGAAATGCAACCTTGTCCCGTTAGAGGAGCTGGGTACGCTACACAACTTGTTGAGCAGTCACCACAGGTCCCAAGGAAAAAAGTTTCAAAGGACCCGTGAGCAATATCCCAAAGGTAAAAGGAGGTGAAGGGGGTCTGATTGGACCACACCCCTGCCTTCAGCACCTGCGATACCAACAAGTTCTTGCGGAACGAAAGGGTAGGACCAATACCTCTAACTTTGTGGGCTCTTGGACGAAAGGTACCAGTATTGAAATCTCTTTTGGAGGAGTACGCTTTCGTGATTACCTCACGAAACCAGAAAGAAATAGTGTTCTTGGACACTTCTTTCTTGGTCACCCCAGCGCTAACGAAGAGGTGTCAACACTCAGGCCCGAGATGACGAGTTCTCTTCAGATAGCACCATAGCACTCTAACAGGATAAATTAGCATCTCTTCAGTATCATTACCAGTAAAGTCCTCTAAGGAGGGGATCGTAAAGGACTATTGTCAGGGACCGAGGGATTCTGAGTCTTTGCTACAAAACCCAGGAAGAAATCAAGCATAACTGATCCCTATCCCCTCGAGTGTTTAACATCAAACGAGAGACCATGAAGTTCCCCTACTCTCTTTGCCGATGCCAGGGCCAGAAGAAAGATGGTCTTGAGGGTCAGATCCCTGTCTGATGACTCTCGGAGAGGCTCGTAGGGTCCATGAGTCAAACTACTTAGGACAAGAGTCACGTCCCACTCAGGGGGCCTGAGTTCTCTGGGTGGTTAAGACCTCTCAAAGCTCCTCATAAGGAGGGATATTTCCATGGAAGAGTAAATATCCACACCCCGCAGCTTTAGGACTAGGGCTAAAGCAGCCCTATGTCCCTTAACTGCCAAAACGGAGAGGAGCTTCTCTTGGTGAAGAAAGACTAGGAAATCCGCTACCTGCTGAAGAGTGGCTCTGAGCGGAGAGAGACCCCGTCTATGACACCAACCACAGAAGACGGACCAATTTTCCTGGTATACCGCTGAAGAAGACTGTCTGAGGTATCCTGCCATCTCTGATGCTGCTTGGCGAGAAAAGCATCTCACTCACAAGAGATGGTGGATAACCAACAGCCCTGAAGACACAGGGAATGTACTGCCAGGCGGTACCGTTCCATGTGTGGTTGGCACAGCAGGTTGTGCCGTGGGGGAATCTCTCGCGGTGCCTTGGAGAGAAGAGCCAGCAGGTCCGGATACCAAATGGCCTGAGGCCATTTGGGAGCCACTAGAATCATCCGAAGTTTACTGGTGACCAGCCTTGCGAATCAGACAGAACGGGGGAAAGGCGTACACTTCGAGGTTGTCCCACAGGTGTTGGAACACATCCTCTGCAGCTACCCATGGGTCCAGCACGACGGAGAAGAAAACTGGAAGTTTTCTGTTGTGCTGGGTGGCGAACAGATCCACTACTGGGCGGCCCCCACAGGTCAAACAGCCTTTCCTGATTCTGGCGGCTGAGCTTGTCTGCCACTACATTCCTCTTGCCTGGAATGTACCTGGCTGACAGCTCCACCAAGTGGGCTGCAGCCCACTCATGCACCTGCATGGTCAACTGAGGCAATGGGAGAGACAGTAAGCGCCTCTGTTTGTTGACGTATGCCACTACCGTGGTGTTGTCACTCATCAACACCACAGTGTCCCATCGCACGTTCCAGAAATTCTTGGAGCACCAGAAACGCTGCTTGAGTTCCAGGACGTTGATGTGAAGGTGCTTGTCACACTGATCCCACATGCCTGAAACCATCAACTCTTCCAGGTGTGCATCCCAACCCTCGTTTGATGTGTCCGAGAACAGAAGCATCTCCAGAGGGGGAGTGTGCAACTGCACTCCTATTAAGAGGCTCCTGTCGTCCAGCCACCAGGCTAAATTCATCCCTCACTTCCTCCGTGAAAGGAACTAGGAAGGATTGCGGATCCCGAGCCTGTGACCAACACTCCTTCAGTCTCCATTGCAGAGACCACAGGTGAAGACACCCGTGAGGGGCTAACTTCTCTAGGGACAACAGGTGACCAATCACGACTTGCCAAAGCTGAGCTGGTTGTTCCTGTCATGACAGAAACCGTTGAGCTGCCTGCCTGAACCTGCTGATCCTCGAGTCTACAGGGAAAACAGTGCTGCTACCGTGTCAATCAGCATACCTAGGTACTTTATCCTCTGCTTGGGGGAGAGATCCAACTTCTCGAAATTTATCATGATCCCCAGATTGCGACAAAAGTCGAGGAGGCGATCTCTGTCCTGTAGCAACTGCAAGCAAGAGCTTGCCAAGACCAACCAATTGTCAAGATACCTCAAAAGATGTATCCCGATTGAGTGGGCCCAAGCTGACACCAGTTTGAACACTCGCGTGAACACCTGAGGGGTGGTTGAGAGTTGAAAGCAAAGTGCCCTGAATTGGAACACTGTCCCATCGAGGATAAAGCGTAGGTACTTCCTGGAGGACCGATGGATGGGTATTTGAAAATATGCATCCTTCAGGTCCACTGAAAGCATGAAACATGCCGTTTCCATCGTGAACCTTGTCTGGCGAATGAATCGGTTCAAAAGAGAGAGATCTATCACTGGTCTTCAGTCCCCCAAAGACTCCACCAGGAAAAGCTGGCTGTAGAAACCCGGTGACAGTTCTCGAACAATTTCCACAGCTCCCTTGCTCAGCATAGTTTACACTTCTTCCTTGAGTGCTACGTCCCTGGCCGAACCGGGAACGTACGTCTGGTGATGGACCAGGTGAGAAGTGAGGGGTGGCCTCAACAAAAAGGGGAGAAGATATCCCTCCCAAAGGACATCTACTACCCAGGTCTCGGCTCCCTACCATTGCCATGTTGCCCAATGGCTCGTCAGGCCACCCCACACTTCCAAGAGCAGGTGACTGGGAACGCCGTCCCTAGTGTTTCCCTTCTTCCCCTTTCGCTTACCTCCCTTCCTGTGAGAGGAGGAGGGCTGAGAGGAGGGCTGATGCTCACCTTTCGAAGCGAAGGAGGAAAGCTGGGTCTTTCCCTGCGCCCCCTTCGACGGAGCAGAGGTCTTGGGGGCGGGGAAGTGCTAGCTTGGTTCTGAGGCCTAGTCGCATTTGAATGAGACAGCCCAGATGTCTTCATAACTGCCTGGTGTACTAAACGGTCGCTGTCTTCAGCTCTCCATTTTTCCACTGCAGTGTCCACCATCTCTCTAGGGAAAAGAGAGGAGGTACCCAGCGACGGTCCATTCCTTAGACCAAATGCCAACACTGGGCCAGCCGACCTGGATACTCGATTCAGGACGGCGTCCCTCCTTTTAAGCACCAGGTTGGCCCACAGGCTGGCAGTCTGGTGGGCCAGGTAGGAGATAGCCCTACCCCCAGACTGACAAAGTCTCCCAAAAGCTGAGTCTCCTCCAGGGGCTACCTGTCCCGACAGCAGGTGTTGTGGAGGCAAGCCATGAGTTAGACGAGCTAACTTTGAGTCAACCTGTTTGGTTGGCAAAGGGTTCTCCAAAGGCACATAGAAATGCCGCTGACAAGGCAAAGGAGGGGGAAGCAGCTTGTCCTTCTTAGGCCCCCAGAATGACTAACCAGGAGGGGCAGTTAGAGGGGGCAATTGATCCTTCCCCAAGATGACCTCCGCAAAAGACCTCTGTATCTCTGGAGTGACCATCAGATCCATCCAGGCCAAGTCCCTCCCGAAATTCTCTTCCTTCACCAGGAAGAACCTCATCAAATCCCCTGTGATCTCCTCTGACCACTTGAGCATATGACCTCTCGGGTCCTAAGACCGAACCAGGCACATGTGCTCTCGTGGACGGACCGTGAGGAGCGCACTCCTCACGGTACCACCTAGTCACCTCGCTCCTCCTGGTGTATCCTGAGGAAGTTGAAGGGACAGGTGAGGCAGATCTGATGCTCCCGCTCTGTCTACCAGCAGAACTGGTGGATGGACAGGGCTGCAGGCGATCAACAACCCACAGTGATGACCTGTCTACAGGTCTATAACGAGCGTTCTCCCTGTGGAGAAGCACTGGTCTGAGGACAGTAGCATTGATCTCTCGCATCAGGGGAACCGCTGCCGGCTGTCCAGACCGTCCGATCACACTGGTGTGATCGACAGTCGGGTCACAGGTAACGTCCACCAACACGACGAGAACGAGCACCATCCTCTCGATGTGTCACAGTCCCAGAAGCACTCACATCGTGTATGGTCCCGTGGGACCGTCACGTCTACCCTGGGAACCGGACATTCATTACAGGAATGATCACCAGCTAGGCGAGAATCACCTGGGTGACTCCCACCTTCCTTCCATCCCGTGCCGGAGTCCTGACAGGTAGTATAGTCAGCGCCACGGACCCTAGCTGCACGTTCACCGGTAGGTGACCATACACTCAGTGAAACTTGCTCACGAGTACCCAAGATGGTTCCCGGTCCAGAGGCAGAGCCTTGAGAGCCAGGAGCAGAAGTACCGGCAGTAGCTGGTACCTCTGCGGTCCCCGCCCTGCTCATCCCTGTGGATGGCGAGGCGGTTACCATTCCCGAAGTTACGGGAGGACCAGCGGAAGGCCCACCTGTCTCACCAGAATGATGAGACAGGCCCTTAGAAGTCCCTAAACGAGACTTCTTACGGGGGTCGAGACCACCTTCTTCTTCATTGGCTGGGCAGCCTCAGAAGGAGAAGTGGAGGAGGTGGCAGACGACAATGACAATGAAGACGAATACAAAGATAAAGAAGACAACGATGACACCTTCTGCTTCTTCTTAGACTTCTTCTTCGCCAGCTTCCTCAGAACAGCAGAAAGATCCCCCACCAGGACGGTGCTGCAGCAACTGCCGAAGCAGCAGGCTCCAGCACGGCCTGGGATGGAGGAAGTGACGCTGCAGAAGCACTCCCACGGGCAGGAACAGGGGCGACAGGAACGGCAACAGTAACAGGAGGGAAGTCCAGGGGTGAGCTCTTTGGGTACTCAAAATCAGGAGGGGGAGCAAGGACAGCATAGCCTGGAGGAGGATGTAAGAAATATTCCACCCTTGAAGTATGCGGCACCGGTGCAACCACAGCAGATGGAGTGACCGATATTACATGCTGGGTATACACCAGATGTGGCAGTGCCACATACCCAGGTGTCGATATGGTCGTGGTTGTCCTCGACTCGATCCCATGAGTCACTGGGGCTGCTGTGAGATGGCTCAGCAGTCCCTGAAGAGAAGGAGGGCCAGACAGATTCAAGGTTCACCATACCTGCCGCAGATCCCCATCTGCGGAGTCAAACGTACCTGAGGGAGCAAAAGTCAGGTTAATGGGGGGGGGAGTTCTTGAGCAAACAGAAGTTCCCGAGTACAACTCCAAGTTGGCATGCCTCCCCCCATCTTCTGCACTTGACATGTCGAGAGAAGAAGTGGAAGGAGAGATGTCCCCCGCAGGGGAAAGAGCGAGATGGGGTAGTTTACGTAGAGGAAGGAAAGAAGACGACGTATCAGTGACCAAGGGAGTCAAAGGAGAACCCTCCGACAACACCTTGGAAGACTTACACGGCTTCTTCCCTCGTATCTCTTCTACTGCTCTTCCGACCAAGAGATACAAGTATCACATGTATTAGTTCTATCACAATCACGCTCTCGGCACCTCACATAAAAGGCGTGAGAGTCAACATCAAAACTCAGGCAAAATGCTCCACATTTCCTGCCCCCTACTTCAGGGCACAATCGCTGATTCATGGGTTTGCATTATCAATATATACAAACACATAAAACAAACACAAAACAATCAGTTATAATAATCAATAGAAAGTTTGGAAAGATCTCACGACAGGTGGGCAGAGA
This sequence comes from Macrobrachium nipponense, assembly GCF_015104395.2. Taxonomy (NCBI): domain Eukaryota; kingdom Metazoa; phylum Arthropoda; class Malacostraca; order Decapoda; family Palaemonidae; genus Macrobrachium; species Macrobrachium nipponense. Next base: position 76,401,591 of record NC_061108.1, read on the forward strand.
GAACGTCTGCACACACTGGCAGTCGAAAGCAAAGTGGAACGTTTACATGCAGTCGGGCAAGACTCCCGACTAACTACGTACCTTGTATTTAGAATCTTATGACCAAGTTTCCAGCTGTGCTGAAAGTAATTCCTTATGTAAAGGATTGATGGTTTGTATAACGTGTAGGAACAATATGAATCTTCACAGTACATTAAATCAGGCTTACAACCATATGACTTGTCTAAGAATTCATCGCTTTGTATTTCTTATAATTATCAACTTTGTATAAGACACTGGCATAAACAACAGCAAGTACTGACATAAACAATCAAATTAAGAAACAGCTGTTCGCTGATTTCAGCTACTGTAACTAGCACACTTTCATTCAGGGTTGTATTACATATAGTTGTTGACTTATTAAAAATTTGCTAATTTTCAATGGTGACTTCCATACATAAGAATAAAATAATATTTTATTCACCCTTCATGCACTGGAGAGGAAAGTGTTATGAAAGTGTGCACTAAATTTACAGCTGTATCTGTTGGCAGAACCCAACAATGTGCGGCCACAAAACACTTTGGAAAGAGGCAAAAGCAACATCCAATACTGGTGAAATCAAACATTTTCTTCATTTAATTTACAGCATTTATAAATAAAGTTGCATTTTTAAACTCGGTTTTGATAATTTATGTCAAAAATGAATCTTCGAAATGAGTTTCATATAGCCACTAATGGCTGGGATGATATCGGTAAAATGCAATCAGATGCTGATTTTAAGAATGTAAACAGCAGAATGCATAAATTATAATACTGTACTACTGTATTATGACAATAATGCATATAATATAATTGCATACAGTATATAAAACAAGTTTTATTTGACTTTTGCAAATGGGTGTAACAATCTAATCAGGGCTAATAGTGGTCTTTCTCTCTCCCTCTCTCACACACACACACATGCAGGTTTAAAGAATTAAAAGTAGCAGACTTTTAGGTATTTGCTGAAAACAAAAACCACAAATGTTTGAAATGCCAAAAAACACTGAAGGGTGCCAGATCAGAATCTATAGAGGTTTAAGCTCCAACATAGCTAAGGGGTAAGGATTTCCAGAGATGCTTATGGAGCAGGGCAGAATTTTCCTAGAACTAAACCCAATGAATGACAGTGATTATTAATAAGCTTTGTTCTACTTTTGATAACAGCGCTATAAACTATGTGGAATGAACTGGCACAACTGTTTAGATAGGTTTTTTACTGGTAATTTCTGTCATCTGGGATTTTCTGTGGTTCACCAGTGGCCTGGTCCCATGGGTGGCGCTTTTAAGAGATCGGGCTGTATTATTAATTATCAATTTACAAATTTTAAAGAAATTTCTGTTCACAGTTAACTTCAATGCATAATTTTAACTACATACAAATAATAGTTTTGCTTTTAATTACTCAAGATACTACAGTAAAGTATGATTAACTAGCTTCAATATAAGATCAAAGCCAGCATTTTATCACAACAAGAGTGATAGCAATACAAGAAAATTATTTCAAATTTAGGCTCGTAATTGGTAATACAGAATAGCATTTGTTTTACTAAAAATTAGTTTTTTTACCTCCCAAAAATCTCAAAAGGTTGAATAACTCTGATAACTATATGATTAAACTGACATACTGAAAAATTACTGTTGAAGAATATATATCATATAGTACAGAAATATAGTTACTGAATAATTACTTCCTCTCTTTCTTTTTAGTGGAGTCCACAAACTCTACAGGTTTACAGGCCTGTTTCTCTGGAGTATGCTGTTGCAGTGTCCTAACCCACCGAAATCCTACATTTTTTGAAATTTCATCAGCACATTTTACATTCTCTTGAGGAGATAATGTGGATTCGCTTGTGATACTAGGGTCAACACTGCCCTGTAATAAAGTAAGAGAAGAAAAAGTAAAATAATTCCAAACTACCATTTATATGAAAATAGTTTAATACAATATAACGAACACCTCTTCTGTATACATATCAGACATATCAGACTTAATTAATTATCTCCTGAATTATTACAGTAGTACTAGTTTTTCAGCAAGTTTATTACAGTAGCACTAGTTTTTCGGCAAGTTAACTCTATAGACATAATACATTTTAAAAAACTCTTAACTTGAATGGTAAGAGTAAAGTTACAGTGTAGCCTTCTTATAAATAAATCTTTATGTAAGCATGTTTGTGAATAAAATCTTAGCATAAGTATTAGTTGTATAAATGTGTGGTTGTATGTATATGTGCATCTTAATAAGTAAAGGTTCTAGGATAGTTTTATTTGTAAACCTACCAACATCTCTACGGTGCACTCAAACAAGTTGAAAATTTTCAGGATAAAATTATTTGGATACTTACCTATTGTTAAAGTTAGCTTCTATTTTTGTGCCATTATGTGCGATCGCCATTCAAAATAAAACAAAATAACACTTTGCTAACCCACGATGATTGTATCTGTAATCACCTGTTTCCCACTAGGTGGCATTGGAATGTTTACTTTCTTATCAGAATTCTTCATGACCACCCACTCAGATGTGGGGAGGCTGGGTGAGTTTCCACTGTAACAGAATACAGGCAGTCCCCGGGTTACGAAGGGTTCGGGTTACGACGTTCCGAGGTTAAGGCGGTTCTCAATTATATTCATCAGAAATTATTTCCAGGGTTACGATGCCTACAACACTCATCTGGCAGATGAACTATGACACCAAAAATCCAAATAATCAATATTTTAAGTTTTTTTTATGAAAAATGCAATAAGAATGCAGTTTACATAGTTTTCAATGCACCCAAAGCATTAAAATTAAGGTTTTCTTAGGATTTTTTACGACAATTTTCGTAACCCGGGGACTGCCTGTATAAGTATCCAAATAGTATTTAATTTTTTTTCATTATTTGGAATAAATCTTACCTACTATTAAAGTTAGCTAACTACAATACCACAATGATTAAGGATGGTGGGTTAGTGCAGACTTTCACTTCTGTATCTTTTCTCTAAGCAATGAAAGAAGAGAGAGGTTGCCATCAGAAGAAAGCCCACTTACAAGGAAGGGCTTGAAGCCCACTAACACACTTTGCCACTGCAAGAGCTAAAAGAAAGGTGTCATCAAAGTTCTTAAGTGATACCTTACCAAAAGGCTCAAACTGAGGTTATGTTAAAATCTGGATGACTACATCTAAATTTCATCATAAACCTTGATAGGAAGATTGAAATTTCCAGCACAAATGAAAGAAAACCTCTTCAAACTTTAAATCATGAACATTAGTTGCTGTGGTATATGCTTTGATCGCTATGACAGAAAACTGCTTTGCATACCTGAGATACTGGTATAATTGAAATCAGCATATCTAGTGAACAGGTGCTGGATATCACCCTGGACAAGCACCAAGATCAATAAACTGACAACTGTTATTGATAAACAAGTCAAATAGTTGAAGGCCTCCTAGACTTGGGGATTGCTTCCTTGGCCATTCTAGAAATGCCCTTAGCTCGTAACTGACAATGACAATCCCCACACAGTCAGTTGAGGCGAGGTTTGATGGAATCTTCTCAAATAAAACTGTCTGAAAAGATTTTTTCCTAAATGGAAGAGGACAAGGAACATTTACTGCCAGGATAGGAAGTTACGGGAACAGTTCCTCTGGGGCTACTAAAGAGCTATCGAAATCATCCTTGTTCTGCAAAGCTCACAACTTGTTGAGTATTTCCTCAAAACAGCAAACAGAAGAAAAACATAAAGGTCTAGATTCGACCATTCTTGAGGGATGGCATTAACTGTCCATGCCTGAGGATCCTGGCATGGATAGCAGTAAACTGGGAGAGTAGTGCTTTGGGCAGTCGTGAACAAATTGGCGCTTGGGTATCCCCAGACGTTCCACAACTTCTGGCAACCCTAAGGAAGAGACCATCTGACTGAAGACCTTGCCTTTTCAGCTGAGTTCATCTTCAAGAACAATGTTTTTCTTTAAGTCAAAAGGAGGTAAAGGAATGATGTTGCTGGGATCTGTCCAAAGGAGAAGGAAGTTTCTTTGCTAGCTTGAACAAATCTCTTGATGTGTGTCTTCTTGTCGTCTTATGTGAGAATCGAGAGGCTGAATTGTCAGAAAAGACTGATTATGTTGTCTCTGACTAGATGTTCTACTAGCATAAGACCACTCCAAACTGCCAGGAGCTGTAGGTTGTTTACCTTCCAACTCCTGACAACAGATGTTTCTCAGAATGGCCCCTAATCCACCTTTGAGACATCTGTGGACTGTGTAAAGGTTCTTGAAGTCTACAGGCCAACCCATTAGTTCTCAAAAGTGGTAAAAAAATTGTCTCTCTGTCTCTCTTGGAAAAAAAACCCAAAAAAGAGAGCTAATCTTCATCCAAAGTGAAACAATTGGCTGGATCAGAGAAGCACAGATTAGTCAATATTAAACAAAATGCCCAGCTCTGAGGTTACACATACAACGTAATTCTGCACCCTCAAGTTTGTCAGAAACAAACTGGTGAAAACAAACGTCATCCAAAACAGAGAGAACTACGTACTCTGATACCAAGCAGATGAATCCATCCTGCTAAAAACTCCAACACGCAGGAGAATACTTTTTTTCAACTGAAGGTGTACCAGGACGTGGAAGTACATTTCCTATATGTCAACAGATAACATCATTTGCCCTTCTGAAGGGCTGCCAGGAGCAAACTGAATGTCTCATCAAAAAGGGAGTAATATGAATAAACTTGCTGAGACTGGAAATGCCCATGGCTCAATGGCCGTGTGGCATAACAACTGTCCCATCTACCCCTCCCAACTCTGAACTCCTCTGTGTGAAGGGCATGGAGAGAAAGATATCAGAAGTTGACAGGGGTTAAAGTATAACAAAAGGTCCAAAGTATCCTTCCCTGAGAAACATCATTACTGAAAGTTCTCCTTGACACTTAGCCAGACACTTCCGAAACTCTGCACACTGCCTTCTAAGAATCCACAGAGACTACTTGAACTGGGAGTTCAAAACAAGTCATGGTTTCAT
>NC_061108.1:76411609-76424109 GCF_015104395.2 Macrobrachium nipponense
CGTGTTTTTAGGTGGAAATATTTACTGAATATGTCTCGTTTTGAATGTGGACTACCTTTTATTTTTCGTTAACAGATTACGTTGACGGCATGTGTATTGCGTAAAAAATTACGTGATTCCATTCGCAATTCTCCTTTATATCATCGTAATACGAACTTTACGTTATTTATCTTATATCGGCATGAAACCAACAGTAAAAGGTGTTCTTTCAGGCACAGTAGTTTTGATTAAAATGATTTTATCCCAATTTTATCTACGGTTGTGTTGATGACATACGTTTACTGGAGTTTTATCCTTGTTGCCGATGTACGATAATAGTCATTAGCAGCTTGAACAGTTTTCTCAGCTTCAGTTATAACTAGGTTTATATTTAACAGTATATTTCCCGATTGATCTTTGATCTATATTGATCTTTGATCTATAGCAAATAGTTGTTACATTAAGATATCTCAGTTCTATTCTATACATAATGCCATTTATAACAACTACGGTAATAGTGTACTGTAGTACGATGATTGAAATACAAGCCCAACGGATGTTATCCAGTTTGATTGTGATTAGAAAAAAAAAAAGTCGTTTCTCGTTCGGTTGTTCATGGCTGTACACGTTCACGCAACGAGTATAACGTTAAAACCATACTTTCATCATTCTTTTTTGCTGTTATTGAACTTATGTAACTAGAAGATGGATAAAGTTAGGCCATTGTAATTTGATCTCTCATACAATCGGACTATCGTAAGACTAATGATCTTAACTTGGAACACTACAGCTACCTGTACACTGTATAAACTTTATTATATCTTTACATACTCTAGACACCCAAAGGATTAAAGCTAGGCTTTTTTCACTTTACAGCATTTACAATGCTATAATGTACTGTACAGTAAATTCTATAGTATACTATACTGCATAAATATAATTTTACTTATTGCGCCATTGTGGGATTACGGCGCCTTTGACTGGTCTAGAGTTTCGAAAGAAGGTGTTCGGTGGCTGTAGGTTTTAAAATCGCTTAGCGTCGAAAATCACTTAGCGTTGGCACCAAGGAACGGAACCCCTGCCGCTAACCGAGGGCCGCCTGTGTATATATATATATATATATATATATATATATATATATATATATATATATAATATATATATACGTATATACATATACATATATTCCTAATGCCAGTTTTCCCCTAAATGGTTTCATTTAAAGTGATGAAAACCCCTTCCACAGTCCTCCTAGTGGTCCTATCTGCACTCATATATAACTTCGCCTCCCTGAAGTCAATGGCAATACACACACACACATTATATACAGTGTTCCACCCATTTTGCAGGGGATGTGTACCAGACACCCCCTGGAATTGTTAAAACCACCACTAAAAATGCTAATAACTGCCTATCTTGAAAGTTCAGATACCAAATGTATACCTTAAATAACATGCAACTTCAAATATACCAAAAATTACTAACCTATTACTGTATTAATCTTTGAGGTTATATTATTAATTCATTTCAAAATCATCTTAAACATTTTACCATTGAAAATATATACCTTCAGCCAATAACAGAGAGAGAGAGAGAGAGAGAGAGAGAGAGAGAGAGAGAGAGAGAGAGAGAGAGAGAGAGAGAGAGAGAGAGAGAGAGAGAGAATAACTCCTAGACTCTGACTCCTTCCCCTCTGCCAATAGTATAATCAAACTGCCATTTACTCCCCCCCCCCTTCCTCCAAGTGGATAAAAAGATTGAGAATCGCTATTTTTTTATTACTTATTAATATTTGAAAATTAGTTATAAAGGTAAATCATTTATTTATATTAAAAAACAAATAAACACGTAGAGAGAGAGAGAGAGAGGAAGAGGAGAGAGAGAGAGAGAGAGAGAGAGAGAGAGAGAGAGAGAGAGAGAGAAATGTTATTGTTTAATCTCATTGAACTTAATATCATTTGAAAACTATAGTCGATTCACATAAGGTAGATTAGGGAAAAACTCTCTATCACGAGAGTATATATAATGTTCTAAAGGGTCCACAATAATACAAAGTGTTAAGAGTCCATGTATAATTTTTAAGACTTTACAAAAAGCTTTTGAACCTTTCCTTGGGTTCATCTTCAGTCCTGAACAATTAGTGACAACATGTACAGAGGTGAATTTAAATACAAGAGTCGTTGAAGATCGTTGACACCGGTCGATAGCTCGTTAATGGGCCAGGTGATGAAGAGGGCAGTCAACTCCAACTAGGTGAACTGCCCTCTTTCTTCATCACCTGGCCCATTAACGAGCTAACGACCAGTGTCAATGATCTTCAACGACTCTTGTTTTTAAATTCACCTCTGTACAAGTTGTAACTAATTGTTCATTTGGACTGAAGATGAACCCATGGAAGGGTTCGAAAGCTTTTTGTAGTCTTAAAAATTATACACGGACTCTTTAACACTTTGTATTATTGTGGACCCTTTAGAACATCAGGTAGATTCTTGTGCCTACGAGACGTTTGTTTGGCGGCCTCTGATTGGCTGGCAACTGGAGGTAGGCCGCTCGCTCAGTGTCATATTTTTGTTTTTTAGCTTAGAAAACTAGCAATATGTTTCTATTTCTTCATTTATCTCACGTTTTCCAAAAGACAGAACAGTTTTTGTCATACCATAGGGTTCGGTATTAATTGTTCAACTAAGTCCGGTATTAATTGTACAACTAAGTCATCTTTTCCTGATATCAATAAGATAAAACAAAGGAATTACGAGTAAAAGTGGAGAGAAGCATTTAATTCTTTATACCTGTTTTTACTTATCATCGGATTTTGCATCATTAACGTGATCAAGATAAAGTAAAACTTGTGTTTTCATACAACATATTCACCCTGACTACGCTGGTGCTTTCAGATTTTAGATGTGTGTAATATGTGAAGAAAAAATGAAGAATATGTCTTGAAATGTTGCTTCGGTACTTGACTCGGCCTGACTCAATCTTTCTTAATTCTTTGTTGTTTATTACTTCACTAAGATTATCCTTTCATATCACTCAAATAAATCTCCGATATCTTTTTCTTTTGAAAATATATTCTTAAAATAAAATTAGAAACAATATTCTGAAACAACCTGATTAAAAACTTAGGCTGAGTTGAAAAGTGCAAAGTCTGTCCACAGAGTTCAACTTCTTTGCTGGATGAATTCCACGCGGCCTGCCTAGATCTGAGCTAACAATGCCAGATGCATCCATCTGATTATTATTATTTTTTTGTTATCAGATATATCCAGACACACTAAGTGATATTGGATTGAAAATGTTCATCAGTCATAATGGGAATCCTGTGTATTTAATTACAGAATATGTAATGATATAGCATGCAAAATATTGTCGAAACTGCAACCTCTTATATCACTAATTGGCAACTCAAATCTCTTGCTGAGACGAACACCCAATGACGCCTTGCAGCTCTCACTCTCTCGGCATACCGTCAAACTTGAATCATTTACAGATGCAACATAATAAGACATATTCTTCATTTTCTCTTCACATAATGCACGCACCTAAAATCTGAAAACACCAGCGTATTCAGGTTGAATTTGTTGATCCAAAATCCAATGCTAAGTAAAAACAGGTATAAAGAATTATATGCTTCTCTCTTCACGTTTACTCTTTGTAATTCCTTTATGTTTTATCTTATTGATTTCAGGAAAAGATGACTTAGTTGTACAATTACTACCGAATCCTATGGTATGACCTAAACTTTCCTATCTTGAGCAAAGCATGAGATAATTGAAGAAATATAAACATATTGCCAGTTTTCTAAGCCAGAGACGAAAATAATGAGACACTGAGCAAGCAGCCTACCTCCTGGTAACAGCTAATCAGAGGCCGCCAAACAAACGTCTCTTAGGCACAAGAATCTACCTTAAATGAATTGACTATAGTACTGTATATTATTATTTTACCATAAAATGTAGTAATGCCCTTAAAGATATACATACACCTCCAGCCCAAACAGAGGGCAAGAGTTACCACTATGACATATATATCTTGTGTGGCAAGAGAGAGAGAGAGAGAGAGAGAGAGAGAGAGAGAGAGAGAGAGAGAGAGAGAGAGAGAGAGAGAGAGAGAGAGAGTTATACTTATTTAAAAGAGTGAAATGGATAGATTATTGTATTTATTTAAAATACTATCACATGAATTTTGAAATTAGTTATACTATCATAATCATTATGCGAAAATATTAACCCTCTTACGCCGATTGGACGTATTAAACGTCGAGTCAAAATGTCTCCCGTATGCCGATTGGACGTACCATACGTCGACTCAAAAAAGTTTTTTTTTAAATTCGCGGAAAAATACTTACAGGCCTACCAGCCGAAAACTTTTGAATCACGCGCCTTGGGGGATGCTGGGAGTTCACGGATCGAGGTGTTATTTTGTTTCAAAGCGTGACCCAAATGTGCATGCGCGGAATCCTTCCTTCTCGCTCCAGCCAGCATCATCGTAGCATCATCCGTCAGCAATCTTTTGCCGCAATCGTGTTTGACTGAGCTTGTGCGAGACTTTGAACATTTGTGTTGGTACAGGACATTCATAGAGATGTCTGAACGTCGTATGACACGCGAAAGGCACGTTTTACCCGTCGGAAGGGATCGTGTTAGAAGAGTTTTGGACTTGGATGCTGGCGAAGGACCCAGCACCCAACCTGACCTCGCTCCTCCACGCCGTTCTGTGCTACCACGTGTCGATGAAAATGCTTCGAATGTCTCATTTGCCGTTAGTAACCCCAAGGAAGCATCGTGCCGTCCTTAGGGGCATTAGTAGGAATTTGGGAGGGCTCAAACCAAGGGACATTGACAAATATTTATTGGAGCTCGATCGAGAGCATTTGGCAAGTCCTCATTTTGATGGCGGTTGGTCATCCAGTGACGAGGACATAACTCCCGATGATAGTGATGACGAGGAATATTTGCCCCCAATGTCCGTTCGAGGGTCACATCCCGAAAGTGAATTAGAATTTAGTAGTTTTAGTGCTTATGAGGGGGAATCTGAGGAGGGGGAGGACGATGATTTAGGATCAAGTTTTGTTGCCGATGATGATGGGGATACAGAAAGCGAAGGCTTGAGTGAGGGAGACGGGCCAGTGAGGGGGGTTCGTGTGGGAAATCGTGCCCCCGCGCGCGCATGCAGGGGCACGTAGAAGGTCAGATAGTCGCGCTAGCCAAGGGTCGTCTGAGAGCGACGATGGGTGGACAGAGGACCCCACACCACCTAGCATGCATCCATTTACGGCAAATCCTGGGCTCACCGTACCTGTTCCCCTGACTGCTCTGGGTTTTGTTCAGCTTTTCCTTACGCGGGAATTGCTGGAGTACCTGGTAGCAGAGACGGCGGACTATGCCAGGTATTGCCGTGATGAACTACGCACGACATTATCATATCACTGGCGAGGCTGCAACCTCCTTGACATGGCGCATTTTTTGGGGCTCCACGTTTTTTTTGGATTGATTCCTGCTGCCAACGTCAGGATATATTGGAGGCGTAATTTTTTTTTAAGTACGCCCAATGTGCCCGGCGTTATGCCCCGTGATACTTTCCTGGCATTGGAGAGATATTTCAACGCCTTCAACCGAAGGGCCATACCCCGGAATAACTCTGATCGCCTCATTTTAGTGCACCCAGTGTTGGAATATATTCGTGAACGCTGTAAAACTCTCGTGATTCCTGGAAAGAACCTTTCTTTAGATGAGGGGATGATGCCTTACAAAGGACGTCTAAGCATCAAAGTGTATAACCCCAAGAAGCCGAAGAAATATGGCGTGAAATTTTTTTTTTATTACCGAGGCCAACACTGGCTACGTCGTGGACTTTTCGGTGTATTCCGGGGTCTTCTCCACGATGCGTGAAACTGTTTTCGGGCTTGTGGATCGTTTCCGTAACCAGGGATACCACCTGTTTATGGATAATTATTATAACTCGGTATCCCTGGCCCAGGAACTGTATGAAGCAGGTGTTCACGTCAGTGGTACCCTTCGGTTGGTGCGTGGGGCCCCGAATTCCCTCAAGAGGTACGCTAGCCATCCGCAACATCTGGTAAGAGGAGAGACACAGTGGCGGCGGAAGGGAGCTGTCTTCGTCATCTGTTGGAAGGGTGTCCGACTCGTCCCCATGATTACGACGAGCCATGAACTTGTCCAAGAGGAGATCGTGCAGCGGAAGAAGACGCGTCGACAGGGCCGAGTTGTGTATGAGCAGTTTCGTGTACAGCGCCCTACCGTCATTGGGCACTACAATAGGCACATGGGAGGAGTTGATCTCTTTGATCAACTCATCCAATATTATCCCTTCGCCAGGAGAACCAGGAGATGGACCCAAAAGCTCCTGAAATACATTCTGCAGTTGGCCCTCCAAAATGCCTACATACTCTACTGTGGGTACTACGGTCCCGATCTACGGAGGATGAGCCACTTACAGTTCCTCGAGGCAGCCGGGGAAGCCCTCATCAACTTTGATCCCGATGAGTGGCCTTCCATGTCTGCCCCCCTGCCCCGAGCTGTAGATCTACCCATAGAGGAAAGGGCAGACCTTAGGGGTGCCTACTTCGGTCATCCTGCTGCCGCCGCCCTGCTGCCGAGCCCCCCTGCTGCCGCCGCCCCTGCTACCAACGCCCCTGCTGCTGCCGCCCCTGCTGCCGCCGCCCCTGCTGCTGACGCCCCTGCTGCTGACGCCGGGCCCGCCCCTGCTGACGCCCCACCCGCGCCCCTTTCTCGTCGGGTAGTGGACCCTTCATGTCGGCTGATGCCAGGGGATCACACACTGGATCTCCTAGAAGGGCGCAGGCAGAAACCGGGTGCCGGGTGTGCCATATGAATGGCAGAAGGAGAGACACCCGGTTCTTCTGTCGCACCTGCAAGATAGCTCTATGCAGGTTCGGGGAGTGTGACCGCAAATACCACAGTGCGGTCTTCTATTGGAGTGCGACTCAGCGGCGGTCAAGGGAGGGCGCACGGGACCGCGCCCAATCCCAGCGGCCGTAAGGGCGCGCGTCTCCCTCCTCCACCTGTACCTCGTCATGTCGAGAGGAAAAAATGCAAGACTCTTCAATGGAGGAGGGAGAAAACAAGAATAGAACGAACAGTCAGGATTAGGAGTGAGTATTCTGCATTTGTTTTATATTTATTTTTTCATTTATTTTCAAGTTGTTATATCTCAGTATCTATGCATGAGTACGATATTTCATTGTATGCAAAAAGAAAGTGTTCACCTGCATTCCTGTTATTTATGTATTCGTACCAGAATCGGAAAATGTAATAAATAAAGAAACACATACATAATATATATATATATATATATATATATATATTTTAATATATATATATATTATATTATTTTATGTTGGTATTTTTGGGTAAGCAAAATACATAAACAGTCTAGTAATCTTCATTTATTTATCTTCATTTTGAAACAAATTTGAAGTCTCTAGAACAATATTGTGATTTATGGTGAATTTTTGAAAAAAATATCTTTCTTCCCTCCGCGCGCCGCTTCGAGGCCGAAAATCTCCGAAATGCGTAGATCGCATTATCCTAATATTTGCTCCTTTTCATATTAGCCGTTTTATAAGTTTCATATATCAAAATGTGCGCAAATTCATGAAGAATACAACAAAAAATAATTAAAGGTTGTAGCTTTTCTCATTTCTAAAATATCTGCATATAAATTACGATAATTGGAAAAAAAACTACGTACGGTCAATTTTGACGCAATCGAAATGGTCGAAAAACGTAATTGTAAGCTAAATCTCTTACGGCCTAGTAATATTCATTTATTTATCTTCATTTTGAAACAAATTTGAAGTCTCTAGAACAATATTGTGATTTATGGTGAATTTTTGAAAAAAATATCTTTCTTCCCTCCGCGCGCCGCTTCGCGGCCGAAAATCTCCGAAATGCGTAGATCGCATTATCCTAATATTTGCTCCTTTTCATATTAGCCGTTTTATAGAGTTTCATATATCAAAATGTGCGCAAATTCATGAAGAATACAACAAAAAATAATTAAAGGTTGTAGCTTTTCTCAGTTTCTGAAATATCTCCATAAAATTAAAACGATATTGGGAAAAAAAAACTACATACGGTCAACTTTGACGCAATCGAAATGGTCGAAAAACGTAATTGTAAGCTAAATCTCTTACGGCCTAGTAATATTCATTTATTTATCTTCATTTTGAAACAAATTTGAAGTCTTTAGAACAATATTGTGATTTATGGTGAATTTTTGAAAACAATATCTTTCTTCCCTCCGCGCGCCGCTTCGCGGCCGAAAATCTCCGAAATGCGTAGATCGCATTATCCTAATATTTGCTCCTTTTCATATTAGCCGTTTTATAGAGTTTCATATATCAAAATGTGGGTAAATTCATGAAGAATACAACAAAAAATAATTAAAGGTTGTAGCTTTTCTCATTTCTGAAATATCTGCATATAAATTACAATAATTGGAAAAAAAACTACAATCGGTCAACTTTGACACAATCGAAATGGTCGAAAAACGTAATTTTAAGCTAAATCTCTTACGACCTAGTAATATTCATTTATTTATCTTCATTTTGAAACAAATTTGAAGTCTCTAGAACAATATTGTGATTTATGGTGAATTTTTGAAACAAATATCTTTCTTCCCTCCGCGCGCCGCTTCGCGGCCGAAAATCTCCGAAATGCGTAGATCGCATTATCCTAATATTTTCTCCTTTTCATATTAGCCGTTTTATAGAGTTTCATATATCAAAATGTGCGCAAATTCATGAAGAATACAACAAAAAATAATTAAAGGTTGTAGCTGTTTCCATTTCCGAAATATGTGCATATAAAAAATATATATATAAAAATTTCGACATTCAGTCAACTTTAACTCGTCCGAAATGGTCAAAATCTGCAATTTTAATCTAAAACTCTTGCAGTATCATAATATTCAATCATTTGTCTTAATTTTCAAACAAATTGGAAGTTTCTAGAACAATATTGTGATTTACGGTGAATTTTTGAAAAAAATATTTTTTTATGTCCACGCGTTACGAATTCGTACATAATTTTGTGATAATATTTTTACGGTGTTGCTTTTATTGTTTTACAATGTATTATATATCAAAATGATCGCAATTTAGTGTACAATACAACGAGAAAAAAAGTAACTGGTTAGCTTTGACCGTTTTCTGCACAGCGTGATTTGAATACAATTATGTATGAATTTTTTTTTTTTTTGCTACCATATATCGCATTATTTACATATGATAATGATATTATTTTTCATTTCTGATGGTTGCATACTAAACTTCAGGCAATGACAAAAAAAAGGAGCCAAAAATGAACTCTTAATCTTCAAAACTAAGCGTGCTGTGATTTTTTGAAAAAATTATTTTTTCTGCTTCCGCGCTCACTCCAAACCGGGCCCGGCATACGGGAGAAGTTTTGATTTTTAGGGCTTCGGCGTAAGAGGGTTAATAGACATACACATGTACCATAGAAATTCTCTCATCTCGGTGAGAGAGAGAGAGAGAGAGAGAGAGAGAGAGAGAGAGAGAGAGAGAGAGAGAGAGAGAGAGAGAATTTACACAATCTTGAATGGGCAACACACTCCCCCTCCTGTCACATTACTTGTTATATTTGACAGCTATTGGACCCCAGCCATCTCAGCTTGGCTACCTGGAGTTCAAAGACAGGATGCTGGGTAAAATGGATTTTCTTTCATTCTTACATAATTGTTTTACTTATAAACTAAAATCCTGCTAATTCACTTTAGTATTTTCTTTAGTGAATTGATATTTTTCCTGTTTACATAAATATTGATAATTTAAAATTAGTAAATCATTTATCATACAAAAAACATACATCTATGTAAGAGAGAGAGAGAGAGAGAGAGAGAGAGAGAGAGAGAGAGAGAGAGAGAGAGAGAGAGAGAGAGAGAGAATTATTGTAGTATTTCTGTAAAATACTTTCACATATGATTTTTGTAATTACAGATTATTATTATTATTATTATCATTTGAAAATATTAATAAACATACATACGTGTACCATAAAAACTCTCATTCAGTAGAGAGAGAGAGAGAGAGAGAGAGAGAGAGAGAGAGAGAGAGAGAGAGAGAGGAGAGAGAACACACTCCCGCCCCTCCTGTCACATTATTTGATATATTGACAGCTGTTGGACCTCAGCTTGGACCTGGAGTTGGAAAGAAAGATGCGTGAAGACTGGGATTTCCTTCATTCTTACATAATTTTTTAAATTTATAAACTAAAATCTTACTAATTCACTGTAGTATTTTCTTTAGTAAATTGATTGCTCTTTACATTAATATTAATATTTGAAAATTAGTAAATCATTTTTTATTATCATACAAAAAACATACATCTCTGTTAGTGAGTGAGAGAGAGAATTATTATTGTTATTAAGAGACATCATTTCATCTTATTAAACTTACTAATACAGTATAGATCAAAATTAATATTTTAAAAATAGTAAATAATTTTTGTATCATAAAAATGTATTTAGGCATGAAATTAACATTCAAATACACTAATTATACTAGTAACAATCTATGGTGAGGGTTTGGGCGTGTCTAAAAGCAAAAACACGCGTTGCCATATCTTCAAGTTCTTTGTAGAGGCAGCCAAAGTCAAAGCTCTGTATTTCTTACTAATCACCCAAGGGAAACATTACCCTTAGGTCTTAACCTCTGTCCTGTACAGATTATCCTCCTTTCAGTCTGGTGCAAGTCTGCCTACTCTAATTGTCTTAGAAGGGTTTGCTGGTATAAGTTTATTTTTCCTTTATTCAGATAGTGTGTATTGGCATTAAAACTTCAAATATGAAACAGTTCTTTTTATTCTTCGATTAACTTATTTATTAACAACCTAAATGAGAGAAAACTAAAGGGAAATCATGGATATGATAAATTTCATACATTAATCATTTCTTTATTTTAGAAACATTCAAGTAATAAATACAGTATATCTAATACACTTTATTTAACCTCGTGATGCATGCATTTACAATGGTTTTCAAAGAGAACAGTACAGAACACCGTAAAAAGACGAGAGAGGGGATGCTTTAAGAGGACTCCTCATCAGAAGTCAAGACTTACAATAAATAAATCAATATATTTATCACTCAAGATATCTTTTGCTGCATCTTCCACTCGCAACTGCTCGGCATGTCTTACGGCCTTTTCCCAATTTTCAGGTGTAACAGTATCCAGAGCTTCTTTAGTAAGATCCAATAGGTTTGCCATCTTAAAATCTTTTAGTTTTGCTATGAAACTTTTCATTTGGCCCCAAATTAGTTCTATTGGGTTGTATTGGCAGTGGTAGGGAGGAAGCCGAATAATTTCATGTCCTTTTTCTGCTGCAATTTTATCTACAACATAAGTGTTTTTTTATTTTAATGGAGTACTCCTTTGCCATCTCTAAAAGTTGACCCTTCAACATTTTCTCTGTTGGTTTCGCACCTTTAGAGATGAGCCATTCTGTAATGACTGCCTTTTTGCTTGACATCGTTGGTAGTCTATCTACTTTCCTTGAATGATAAGGAGCATTATCCATCACAATAATTGAAGTTGGAGGTATGTTTAGGAGCAACTGGCAACAAAACCATTCTTCAAACACGATTCATTTGACGGTGATAATCACCGTCATTCTTTGCAGTGAATGTGAGCTCAGCATTTGGAATGAAGCCTTCTGCAGAGCCTGCATGCAGAATTATAAGTCAGCCACCTTTTCCTGATGGCACTTTAATTCCAGAAGCATTCTCAGATTTATTATCTTTCCAGCATTTTCCTACAGTGTAATTTTGATTAACCCAAGTCTCATCCAGATAAATTACATTTCGTCTGTTCTCCCTGACGTTTTGCATTTTTTCTAGGAGTCTTGTTCGCAAGCACAGCACGTCATATCGTTCCATCAAAAATTTACTACCATCGAGTTTTGTGTACTGGAAACCAATTTCTTTCACAATTTTTTGTAAAGATTCTCTACCCCCTTTGAATCCTGTTCTTTCCCTCATTTCAGACAACACTTTATTAATGGTTGGAATTTCTTTCCTCTCATAAAATTGGAGAATTATCTGACGAAGCAAACATCTGTCAGTCATCCAAACCAGTCACAGGTTTCGATCTTTTCCTCTTCTTTAAATCGAAAACTGGGTTACCAGATAATTCTTGCGAGACTCTCGTGCTTCTTTACTTATTCGTTCAACTGTAGCTTTACTAACTTTTGTTGCCTCAGCCGTACAAAGCGTTGCCTTTGCAACATTAGTAATGGGTCCTCTGTTCTGTTTCTCCATTGTGAAGTATCTTAAAACATTATGAATAATTTCCCTTGCTTGTCCTTGAATGACTCAATGAGGAACTCTGACCATCCATGGCAACTACAAAAGGCTGTATTGTCCTATAATAACAACTACAGCTCATAATATAGCAGTGCCTGGCCCGAAACACGAGGTCAGAGAATACCAAACCACATTTCTTCACTTTATAATGTTAA
>NC_061108.1:76429109-76558075 GCF_015104395.2 Macrobrachium nipponense
CTATCCCGGAATGTGGAACTCGGAGGATTGAAGACTTCGAGTTCTACCCGGAAGACCTTCAGCCTCCGTTCATCGGCTACGCCAGGCTCACCGCCTCGGCCATGACTCGAGACGATAAGGTACCGAAAGAGACAGTCCTCTATTCACGAGACCAGGCTCAGAGAGAATGGCTCAGGTGTCTAGAGGACATGGATTGTACCAACACGAAGATACAACCATTTAAGAGTCCTTTTACGATCTTTACAATGGAAGAGAGTACCCCGCTCCCTTTCTTGACAAAGATCGCTACGACCACCATTCCAGCAGCTCAGAAGGGGGATTCGATGCCTCAGCTGAAAGAAGCGGACCCTACGTCTCCTTTACTTCCCTCAGCCGGTGAGTTGTGGGAAGATCTGCCCAACACCTTTTCGGCGGGCAAACTCAAACCAGACTGTGCTATGGAGCAGTTTGGTGAGAAGCTGCCTAGGCTTCCAGATAGCCTCATTCAGGCAGAATTTGATGCCAAATCTAAGTTAGCCAGGTCTATCAATACCATGGCCATGACCGAGGTGGCTACCATTTCCTATGGTTCGGAGCCACTTTTTAAGCTTCTCACCAAGTCTCTGACTCAAACGGTGCAGTCTGATATGTTTGAGTTCGCCACGGCCAGGACAAACTGTAGAAAACATGTCCTCCAAGAAGCAACGATTCGGCATGAACCGAATAAGTTGCTTGCATCGAACATCTGGGGAGCAGACCTCTTCCCAGAGGCGATGGTGAAGGAGGTCCAGGCAGAGGCTACGAGACTAAACCAAAGCCTTAAAGATCGTTGGGGTCTTACGGCCAAGAGACGCCAAGATCAAGTGGTCAAGGGTAAGGCTCAAAGGAAACCCAGACGTTTCCAGCCTTACCAGAAGAAACAGCCACGCTTTACTCAGCCGGTTCCAGCTGTCCCGTTGGTGCAAGCAGCCCAACCTTCTACCTCCAAGGCTCAGTCGCAGCCAATTTATGTCATTTCCCCCCAGCCTCAACCCTCCACCTCTTACGCTCTCTCTCCAGCCTTCAATCAAGTCTTCGAGGGTCAAGCTTCCCAGAAGTATGACCGCTCGAGTAAGGGAGGCAGAGGTAAGCGATCCTTTCGTGGGAGAGGATCGGGAGAGTCCTTTAATAGAGGAAAGCATTTCAGGGGAGGCCGAGGAGGCTACCACATCAATGAGGACTTTCAGGTAGGAGGGAGGCTGTTTCACTTCCGCCACCGGTGGAATTTGCAGCAAGTGGGCGCAGAGCATTGTGTCAAAAGGCTTGGGTTGGAGTTGGGTAGCGGACCCGCCCCCATCCAGACCTTTCCGCCAACTTCCATCCAAAGAATTGACGGAGTATGCGGAGGACCTCCTTCAGAAAGGAGCTATAGCGAGAGTCAACAGATTAAAATTTCAAGGACGCTTGTTCAGCGTTCCAAAGTAAAGGCTCACAAAAAGAAGGGTAATCTTAGACTTGTCCCACTTAAACTTAGCCATTCGCTGCGACAAGTTCAAGATGCTCACGTCTCGCAGGTACGGACCTTACTTCCCCGTGGGGCCGTCACCACCTCTATCGATCTTACAGACGCTTACTATCATATCCCTATTGCAAGACACTTCCGTCCGTATCTGGGCTTCAAGATAGGAGACCAGACATTCTCCTTCAAGGTAGTTTCCTTTCGGGCTCAACGTAGCACCCAGGGTGTTCACGAAAGTTGGCGGAAGTAGTAGTTCAACAACTAAGATCGCAAGGGGTTATGGTAGTAGCGTATCTCGACGATTGGTTGATCTGGGCTCCAACAGTCGAGGAATGCCACATAGCAACACTGAAGGTGATTTCAGTTCCTGGAATATCTAGGCTTCAAGATAAACAGGACCAAGTCAAGACTCACTCCAGAGTCAAACTTTCAGTGGCTGGGCATCCAATGGAATCTATCCTCCCATACTCTGTCGATTCATCAGCCAAGAGGAAAGAAATAGCGAAGTCAGTAAAGCAATTTCTGAGTCACAAACTTGCGTCAAGAAGAACTCAGGAAAGGATCCTGGGTTCACTCCAGTTTGCATCAGTGACAAACATCTTGATGAAAGCCAAACTGAAAGACCTAACCAGAAATCTGGCGCTCACGAGCAAATGTCAGGTCCAGGGACAAATTATCCTCAGTCCCTCAGATTCTACGGAATCGACTCCGCCCGTGGGCGAAAGTCAAGAACTTATCGATATCAGTGCCCCTTCAGTTTCCTCCTCCGGGGGATTACCAATCCCACACAGACGCTTCATTAAGCGGTTGGGGAGGATATTCCCAGTTCAAAAAAGTTCAGGGAACTTGGTCACCTCAGTTCCGTCAGTTCCATATAAACGTACTGGAAGCAATGGCAGTGTTCTTGACTCTAAAAAGGTTACGTCCGCCAAAGTACTCCCACATAAAGCTAGTCTTGGACAGCGCAGTGGTAGTACATTGTATAAACAGGGGAGGCTCCAAATCACGTCATCTAAATCATGTCATGGTAGCCATCTTCTCCCTGGCGGAGAAGTTCAGTTGGCACCTCTCCTCCACCATATAGCTGGAGTGAGAAACGTCATAGCAGATGCTCTATCCCGATCAGTACCTCTAGAGTCGGAATGGTCACTGGACAACAGTTCGTTCCAATGGATTCTTCAGAGAGTTCCAGGCCTACAAGTGGATCTCTTCGCATCCCAAGCGAACCACAAACTCCCTGTTATGTGGCCCCCAACCTGGACCCTATGGCCTATGCCACGGACGCCCTGGCCCGTAGACTGGAACAAACTGGGAGAAGATTTATGTCTTTCCTCCAGTGAATCTCTCATGAAGGTACTGAACAAACTCAGGACATTCAAGGGTCAAGTGGCTCTAGTAGCCCCAGACTGGCCGAAGAGCAATTGGTACCCTCTAATTCTGGAACTGGGTCTTCGCCCTCTTCGGATTCCCAGTCCCAGGCTCTCCCAGTCAGTACAAACGAAGACTGTGTTCGCTTCCTCAGGAATTCTAAAAACCCTAACTTTATGGATTTCATGAAGTTTGCAGCGAAAAGGGATGCGAATATTGACCCTCAAAACATTCTCTTCTTGGAATCCGATAAAAGAGATTCAACTTTGAGACAGTATGATGCTGCTGTCAAAAAGTTAGCAAACTTCCTGAGAGAATCAGATATTAGAATCATGACAATCAACTCAGCTATATCCTTTTTCAGATCTTTATTTGAAAAAGGCTTAGCAGCTAGCACCATTACGACAAACAAGTCAGCCTTGAAAAAGATTTTTCAATTTGGTTTCGACATAGACTTGACAGACTCCTACTTCTCGTCTATTCCCAAGGCTTGTGCTAGACTTAGACCTTCTGTAAGGCCTACGTCAGTATCATGGTTCTTAAATGATGTTCTAAGCTGGCTTCAGAAACTGATAATGACACATGTTCATTTATAATGCTCTTAAGAAAACTCTATTTTTATTAAGCTTGGCCTCAGGGAGCTAGAATTTCAGAACTGTCGGCATTATCCAGAGACCCGGATCATATTCAATTTCTTCCCACAGGGGAAGTACTACTTTCTCCGGAACGTAGTTTTATAGCAAAGAATGAAGATCCTTTGATGAGGTGGGAACCATGGAAGGTAGTACCCCTTCCACAAGATATATCTCTTTGCCCAGTATCGACCTTACGAGCCTTTCTGTCTAGGACCTCCTCATCCTCATCGGGTCCTCTCTTTAAGAGAGAAAAAGGTGGTACTTTATCTATTAAAGGCATCAGGCAGCAGATCCTGTACTTTATTAAACAAGCCAATCCTGACTCTTTTCCAAAAGCACATGATGTCAGGGCAGTAGCCACCTCAATTAACTATTTCCAACATATGAACTTCGATGAGTTGAAAAAATATACTGGATGGAAATCGCCGACAGTATTTAAACGTCATTACTTAAAGTCCTTGGAAGCTCTGAAATTTTCAGCAGTTGCGGCGGGTAACATAGTTTCCCCCGATTCTGCCTAATCTTTAGTAGAAGATCCAGTCCTCCTTTCTACCTGTCTCACCCAATAGTTCGTCTATGCCTGCCTTGTTCATCTACGGTTACCTTGTGTCTTAGCTGCTTTTATGATGATATGGTGTCCCTTATTTTTTGCTAGGGAGGGCACTCACAATTGATTGTATATATTGATCTCTTTGATGTGATCCCCTTATTTTTATGCTAGGGGATACATCTTATTTACAATGATTACGGGTTTTGTATATTAAGTCATATACATTCCTTCATATATTATATTATATTATTGAACCGTTTGTTCTGTTCAAGTTATTGTCATAATTGCTTTAGAGTTCTTGGTACATATCGATACACAGATACTACTATTTAAACATATATTCCATGTAAAAACCTGTATATATGCAAATTACGTTAATTTAAGAATATTATTATCATTTAGTTTTAATTTAAGCAATATTTTTCTAATTTTGTATCATTGTGTATATGTATCTTTATTAGCAATTATTCTTTATTTTATTTTATTTTATCTTTTATTTGAGACCTCTTTTTGTTTTGTTGATTTTTCTTTACAATCTTGTGCTATTTCTCTGGTACGATTTCGCGCAGCGACACGAGCTGAGCCCAGAAAAGGGATTTTGACGTAAGGGAAAAAATCTATTCTGGCGATTGGCTCATGTCGCCAGCGAAATCCCGCATACCCATCCCTTCGCTCAAGATTGTCTGCTAACTTCAGGATGGCCACCAGAGGCGCAGCAGTCGGCAGCATGGGATGGAGTAGTAGTAGTTGCTGCCCACTCTGTGGGTCAGCTCTCCTCTTGTGGGGATTTTGTAGTGGGAGATTTCTGTTTGGCAATCGGCTCGTGGTAGTGGTCTCACTCGCCATAGTGTTCATACCGACACCCTCTTGGAGGGTGAGCGAGTCAGTTGTACTGACCTTTTTCTTTATTTATTTATTCTCTGGTACTGTGTTTAGTACATTTACCTAGAAATAATAGATTAAAGGATATTTCGCTGGCGACGAGCCAATCGCCCAGAAATAGATTTTTCCTTACGTCAAAACCCATAGTATCCCTATATATATATATATATATATATATATAGTATATATATATATATATATATATACACACACACACATATACATATACATATATATATATAAATATATATACAGTGGTACCTCGAGATACGAAATTAATCCGTTCCGAGACGGCCTTCGTATTATGAGTTTTTCGTATCTTGGAACACATTTTACATGTAAAATGGCTAATCCATTCCAAGCCCTCCAAAAACACCCCAGTAAATTATATTTCCAGGCCTACAACACATGTTCTAGGGTTACGACGGAAGAAATGTGACTCCAAAAAGGCAAAATATTGTACATACTTGAGTAATATTCAACTGCATGTAATGTTCAACCCCATTTTTACTTCATATATTAGGACTTTAGCATATGTCCCTTAGCAATAAGCCTAGCCTATGTTAGCGGTTGCTACTGTAGCCTAGTCTATGATTCTGACATCTAAACCTAAGAGCTAAAAGCTTAGAATATGCCAATAAAATGTATACATAATCAGTATGTACTCATTTCAAATAATTATTAATTAATCATTAACTAAAATACACAAACAAACAAAAAACAAACCTTACAATCGATTGTTTACATTCAGCGCTTACCCATCTTACGAGTATCGAACGAGCGCCAAGCAATCATTTTTCCTAGCACACAGTAAGCTATAAATTGTCATTAGTATCTCTCTTCAACTAATGAAACTACCAAACAGTATTAATAACCATTCATTTCTATTCTTTATTCTATCTTTACCTAATGAAGATACCGAGTTACTGACAGCTGTAATGAAACATACGTATACGTAACGTAATAATAAAACAGAAGAAGAATTCTAAAAAATATGTATTTGTTGGCAGTCTGATTTATTTTATATTTTATGATATCTAATTCACAATTTTTTTTATTAAATGTATTGCATGTACTCATTTCAAATAATTATTAAGTAACCATTAACTATAATAAAAAAAAAAAAAAAAAAAGCTTCCAAACGTCTGTTTACATCCAGAACTTACGAGTATCGAACGATCGCCAAGCAATCACTTTTACACAGTAAGCCATAAATTTTCATTATCTCTCTTCAACTACTGAAACTACCAAACAGTATAATAACCATTCATTTCTATTCTTTATTCTATCTTTACCTAATGTTTTTTTTTTATTAAATGTATTGCATGAATAAGTTTTTCAATTTACAGCAACCTTTTACCAATAGAATACTTAAAGCACAAGGGGTAGATGCTGACCAATAGAAGAACAGGACCTTATGGGGTGACTAGCATCAGGAACCAATGGGAGAACGGGAGGATGGTGGCGAGTTTACTCAGTTGGCAGCGCGGGAGTTTTAAAATTGTTCTCGGTGGTCCGGGCGAATCTCGGGACTTTACAGCAACAACCTTTCGTATCTTGAAAACTTTTCGTATGTTGAGCAGTAAAATTTTTCGCATTGGCTTTCGTATCTCGAGTTTTTCGTAAGTAGAGCCTTTCGTATCTCGAGGTACTACTGTATATATATATATACATATACATATATGTATATGTATGTTTATATAGATATAGATATATATATATATATATATATATATACAGGCGGTCCCCGGGTTACGAGGGTTCCGGCTTACGACGTTCCGAGGTTACGACGCTTTTTCTTAAATATTCAATGGAAATTCCGTCCTGGGTTACGACGCTTGTTCCGAGGTTACGACGCTGACGCTTCCGACGCTCCGAGTTAACGACGCTTTTAAAAAACGCATGCTATGATAAAAATCCTTTATAGTTTAGCACAGTACATAATAAAAAAGGGATTTTGACGTAAGGAAAAATCTATTTCTGGGCGATTGGCTCGTGTCGCCAGCGAAATATCCTTTAATCTATTATTTCTAGGGTAAATGTACTAACACATACCAGAGAATAAATAAATAAAGAAAAAAAGGTCAGTATAAACTGACTCGCTCACTCTCCCAGAGAGTGTCGGTATGAACACTATGGCGAGTGAGACCACTACCACGAGCCAAATGCCAATAGAATTCTCCCACTACAAAATCCCCCAAGAGGAGAGCCGACCCACAGAGTGGGCAGCACCTACTACTACTACTCCATCCCATGCTGCCGACTGCTGCGCCTCTGGTGGCCATCCTGAAGTTAGCAGACAATCTTGGCGATGGGATGGGTAGGGCGGGATTTCGCTGGCGACACGAGCCAATGGCCCAGAAATAGATTTTTCCTTATGTCAAAATCCCTTTTCTGGGCTCAGCTCGTGTCGCTGCGCGAAATCGTACCAGAGAAATAGCACAAGATTGTAGAGAAATTTAACAAAACATAAAAAGGTCTCAAATAAAAGATAAAATAAAAATAAATCAATATAATTGCTAATAAAGATACATATACACAGTGATACAAAATAGGAATATTACTTAATTTAGACTTAATTCTAATAATATTTCTTAACTTAAGGTAATATACATATATACAGGAGAAATGTATCATATATGTACAAAAATGGTATCTGTGTACAGCAATGTATCAAAACATTCTAAAGCAATTAACATAAAAGTTGAATAAAACAAACTCAACAATAATAAAATATAAAGGAATGTATATGACTTAATATACAAAACCCGTAATCATTATAATAAGATGTATCTCCTAGCATAAAAATAAGGAGATGACATCCACGAGATCACTAACCATCATCAAATGTGAGTGTCCTAGCAAAAAAAAAAAAATAAAAATAAGGGACACCCACTACATCATCATAAAAGTAATCAGCAAGACATAAAAGCAGCTAAGACAGGTGACCGTAAATGAACAAGGCAGGAATAGACGAACTGTTAGGTGAGGCAGGTAGAAAGGAGGACTGGATCTTCTATTAAGGATTAGTCAGAGTCAGGGGAAACTATGTTCCCCGCTGCAACTGCTGAAAATTTCAGAGCTTCCAAGGACTTTAAGTAATGACGTTTGAACACTGTCGGCGATTTCCATCCAGTATACTTTTTCAACTCATCGAAGTTCATATGTTGGAAATAGTTAATTGAGGTGGCTACTGCCCTGACATCATGTGCTTTTGGGAAAGAGTCAGGATTGGCTTGTTTAATGAAGTACAGGATTTGTTGCCTGATGCCTTTAATAGATAAAGTGCCACCTTTTTCTCTCTTAAAGAGAGGACCCGATGAGGATGAGGAGGTCCTAGATAGAAAGGCTCGTAAGGCTGAACTGGGCAAAGAGATACATCTTGTGGAAGGGGTAGTAGTACCTTCATGGTTTCCCACCTCATCAAAGGATCTTCATTCTTAGCTATAAAGCTACGTTCCGGAAGAAAGTAGCACCTTCCCCTGTGGGAAGGAACTGAATATGATCCGGATCCCTGGATAAAGCCGACAGTTCTGAAATTCTAGCTCCTGAGGCCAAGCTTAATAAAAATGGGTTTTTCTTAAGAGCATTATAAACGAGCATGTGTCATTATTGGTTTCTGAAGCCAGCTTTAGAACATCGTTTAAGAACCATGATACTGACGTAGGCCTTACAGAAGGTCTAAGTCTAGCACACGCCTTAGGAATAGACGAGAAGTAGGAATCTGTCAAGTCTATGTTGAACCCAAATTGAAAAATCTTTTTCAAGGCTGACTTGTTTGTCGTTGTTGTGCTAGCTGCTAAGCCTTTTTCAAATAAGGATCTGAAAAAGGATATAGCTGAATTGATTGTCATGATCCTAATATCTGATTCTTTCAGGAAGGTTGCTAACTTTTTGACAAAAGCAGCATCATACTGTCTCAAAGTTGAATCTCTTTTATCGGATTCCAAGAAGAGAATATACTGAGGGTCAATATTCGCATCCCTTTTCGCTGCAAACTTCATGAAATCCATAAAGTTAGGGTTTTGAGAATCCCTGAGGAAGCGAACACAGTCTTCGTTTGTACTGACTGGGCGAGCCTGGGATTGGGGATCCGAAGAGGGCGAAGACCAGTTCCAGAATGAGAGGGTACCAATTGCTCTTCGGCCAGTCTGGGGCTACTAGAGCCACATTGACCCTTGAATGTCCTGAGTTTGTTTAACACTTTCATGAGAAGATTCACTGGAGGAAAGACATAAATCTTCTCCCAGTTTGTTCCAGTCTAGAGCCAGGGCGTCCGTGGCATAGGCCAGAGGGTCCAGGTTGGGGGCCACATAACACGGGAGTTTGTGGTTCGCTTGAGATGCGAAGAGATCCACCTGTAGACCTGGCACTCTCTGAAGAATCCATTGGAACGAACTGTTGTCCAGTGACCATTCCGACTCTAGAGGTACTGATCGGGATAGAGCATCTGCTATGACGTTTCTCACTCCAGCTATATGAGTGGAGGAGAGATGCCAACTGAACTTGTCCGCCAGGGAGAAGATGGCTACCATGACATGATTTAGATGGCGTGACTTGGAGCCTCCTCTGTTTTACACAATGTACTACCACTGCGCTGTCCAGGACTAGCTTTATGTGGGGAGTACTTTGGCGGACGTAACCTTTTTAGAGTCAAGAACACTGCCATTGCCTCCAGTACGTTTATATGGAACTGACGGAACTGAGGTGACCACGTTCCTTGAACCTTCTTGAACTGGGAATATCCTCCCCAACCGCTTAATGAAGCGTCTGTGTGGATGGTGAACCCTGGAGGAGGAAACTGAAGGGGGCACTGACACCGACAAGTTCTTGACTTTCGCCCACGGCCGGAGTCGATTCTTTAGAATCAGAGGACTGAGGACAATTTGTCCTGGACCTGACATTTGCTCGTGAGCGCCAGATTCTGGTTAGGTCTTTCAGTTTGGCTTTCATTAGGATGTTCGTCACTGATGCAAACTGGAGAGAACCCAGGATCCTTTCCTGAGATCTTCTTGACGCCAGTTTGTGACTCAGAAATTGCTTGACTGACTTCGCTATTTCCTTCCTCTTGGATGATGGAATCGACAGAGTATGGGAGGATAGATTCCATTGAATGCCTAGCCACTGAAAGTTTGACTCTGGAGTGAGTCTTGACTTGGTCCTGTTTATCTTGAAGCCTAGATATTCCAGGAACTGAATCACTTTCAGTGTTGCTCTGTTGCATTCCTCGACTGTTGAAGTCCAGATCAACCAATCGTCGAGATACGCTACTACCATAATCCCTTGCGATCTGAGTTGTTGAACTACTACTTCCGCCAGCTTCGTAAACACCCTGGGTGCTACGTTGAGCCCGAAAGGAACTACCTTGAAGGAGAATGTCTGGTCTCCTATCTTGAAGCCCAGATACGGACGGGAAGTGTCTTGCAATAGGGATATGATAGTAAGCGTCTGTAAGATCGATAGAGGTGGTGACGGCCCCACGGGGAAGTAAGGTCCGTACCTGCGAGATCGAGAGCATCTTGAACTTGTCGCAGCGAATGGCTAAGTTTAAGCGGGACAAGTCTAAGATTACCCTTCTTTTTTGTGAGCCTTTCTTTGGCACGCTGAACAAGCGTCCTTGAAATTTTAACCTTTTGTTGACTCTCGCTATAGCTCCTTTCTGAAGGAGATCCTCCGCATACTCCGTCAGTTCCTTGGAAGGAAGTTGGCGGAAAGGTCTGGATGGGGGTGGGTTCGTTAACCAGCTCCAACCTAGGCCTTTTGACACAATGCTGTGAGCCCACTTGCTGAAGTTCCACCGGGGGGTGGCGAAAAGTGGAAACAGCCTCCCTCCTACCTGAAATTCCTCATTGGTTCTGGTAGCCTCCCCGGCCTCCTCTGAAATGTTTCCCATATTAAAGGGACCTCCCGACCTCTCACCCATGAAAGGATCGCTTACCTCTGCCTCCTTTACCCCTAGCGGTCATACTTCTGTGAAGCTTGACTCTCGAAGGATTGATTGTAAGCTAGGAGAGAGGGCGTAAGAAGTGGAGGCTGAGGCTGAGGGGAGATAACATAAATAGGCTGTGATTGAGCCCTTTGAGGTGGAAGTTTGGGCTGTTGCACTAAGGAACAGCCGGAACTTGCTGAGAAAAGCGTGGCTGCTTTTTCTGATAGGGCTGGAAACGTCTGGGTTTCCTTTGACCCTTACCTCTAGCTGCTAGATCTTGCCGCCTCTTGGCCGTAAGACCCCAACGGTCCTTAAGGCTCTGGTTCAACCTCGTAGCCTCTGATTGGACCTCCTTCACCATCGCTTCTGGGAAGAGGTCTGCTCCCCAGATGCTCGACGAAAAGTAACCTATTCGGCTCGTGCCGAATAGTTGCTTCTTGTAGGACATGCTTCCTACAATTCGTCCTAGCAGTGGCAAACTAAAAACAAACCTATCTGACTGTACCGTTTGAGTCAGAGATTTGGTCATAAGTTTGAAGAGCGGTTCTGAGCCATAGGCTATGGTAGCCACCTCGGTCATAGCCATGGAATTAATAGATCTGGCTAACCGCGATTGGCGTCAAAATTCAGCCTGAATAAGGCTATCTTGGAAGCCTAGGTAACTTTTCACCAAAACTGCTCCATAGCACAGTCCGGTTTGAGTTGCCAGCTGAGAAGGTGTTAGGTAAGTCTTCCCACAATTCTCCGGCTGAAGGAAGTAACGGAGATGTAGGATCTGCTTCCTTCAGTTGAGGCATGGGGTCCCCCTTCTGGGCCGCTGGAATGGTAGACGTCGCGATCTTGTCAGGAAAGGGAGCGGGGTACTCTCATCCATCGTAAAGATCGTAAACGGACTCTTGAAAGGTTGGATTTTCGTATTGGAACAATCCATGTCCTCTAGACACCTGAGCCATTCTCTCTGAGCCCTGGTCACGTGAATAGAGGACTGTCTCCTTTGTACTTTATCATCCCGAGTCATGGCTGAGGCGGTGAGCCTTTGCGTAGCCGATGAACGGAGGCTGAAGGTCTTCCGGTAGAAACTCGACAGTCCTCAGATCCTCCGAGTTCCACATTCCGGGATAGAAATGAGTCCGTCTTGGAAGGGGGCGTATGACGCTACTCTCCAAGGGTTTGTTCATTGAGAACGGAGGTAGAGAGTCATACGGGGGAAGCTGGGCTCCACCTGTATTGAAAGGAGGAGGAGAGGCTAGAGGAGCTTGGCTCAGTCCGGCTATAATGCTGTCTTGGGAAGTAATCCTATCCGACAACCGAGAGATCATCTGTTCCATGCTACTTTTCAGAGACCCAACCAGGTCGCCCACCTGTTGTACAGGACCAGCATTGGAGTCCAAAGCCGGAGCTGCTGCGGAGGTGGAGGGGGGTGGACTCTGAATTGGAACCAAGGGTAGCGGAACTGACGACTCTGCCGGAGTGTGAGATCTCTCTCTGGAGGATTTACTCCTCGAGGACTTAGAGCCGGACCCAGAAGCTTTAGATCTCTCTGCTCCGGGATTCCTAGCCGGAGACTTACGAGAGGAAGATGACGCCGAAGCCGTCTTCTTAGACGACGACGACGTCTTTGTCAAGGATTTCACTGCTTGACCCTTGACCTTGGGTCTAACTGAAGCGTCAGGAGGAGTATATAATTCGTCACCCGTAAAGCCTTGGAAGGATGGAGAGGTTGCAGGAGTAGAAGAAACAGTTGCACCCAAGGGTATCCCTTGGGTGTCCACCTTACCTACCTCGACCAACAGGTCGTCTACACCTACCATAGGTTCTACATTAATATCCAACGTCGCGACTTCCGAGGAGATGTCCTGGCCTTGGTCAGTCATGAGCAGCCAGCTGTTGCTGGATGAAGGCGATAGTCGGGGCCGCCTCTACTGGATCGACGTATCCTGTCGCCTTGCCTCCGGGGAAGATTAGTACCGCCAACCTTTTCTCCAGGATGTAGGGCATACCCTTGGCGGCGTTCTTCCCGAAACCCGCCGACCCAGGCCCGCAGGGTTTGCCAGTGCGGTATCCCTCACGGCCGGCGCCTGGAAGAGAGGGTATTGATTAGATTTAAGAATAACTTAAAACTAAAACTGACTTAAAGCATAACTTAAAATTATAGGGGCTATAAGGCCCCTTGAATTTACCTTAAGTTAGAGTGATTGATGTAAAACTTAAGCACTAAAACAGATGAGGACCAGCTACCGGAGATGGTATACTTACCCCGTCTAAAAGCTGGCTCACCAGATCGTAACATATGGTACACGTCTCATGGTACCAGACCTGGATGTCCCCGTGCGGAGTCGCGCATGGAGCATGGGACCGGCAAACTTCGTGTCCACATGGTCCTGAAGTGTGGCGGCGCATCCCGGATGCTCACAGTTGGTGGTCTGTAAGTGGAAAGACACATGAGTATCTTAAAGAATATCACTTACAGGCTAAAGGACAGAAGAACTCCGTTGCATGCCGGCAGCTCGGAAAAATTCGGGCATAGCCCCTCCCTTAATCGCCTGAATAGGCTATAAACCCCGGAGGTATCCGGTTGAAACTGAAGGGATGGGGAATGGTTTTTTAAGGTACTTAAGATAAACGTATAGTTTAACATAATAGATCTTAAACCTAAAAGCTCGAACGTAACCGGACTAAGTCCAGTGCGTGGCGGAGTGTTATAACTCAGGTGGAAACGGAGAGGTTAGAAGTGACCGACTGTATGTTCCGGTCCACCACCCCGTGGGGGTAGACTAGCACCTTTCCGCTGGATGCCAGGTCTCCGGTGGTAAAGGAGCCCTAGTAAGGTGGGAAAGAGCAAGGGGCATACAGACTCGGGCTAGTAACGGAGCGATGGAGTAGTAACGGAGGGGGGGAAAGGCCAGTCCCCCCCACCATTACCATCCGACCGGACCGAGAAGCTGGAGAGGTCGAGTCCAGTCTGGGTCTGTCCCGTCCCTCTACCCCCTCCGCCTGGGGGGAGAGAGGGAGGCAGGCTCGGGTATGCGGAGCGAGCATGGGCAGGCCTAGCCACCCCCCCCGACCCTATGGAAGAGCGGGAGGGGGGCAAGGTGACTGGACAGGCGTCTGGCTGCCTCGTGATCACATAGTGACCACGGGGCGATAAGAACAACAACTAAGCCTAGAACATAACCAACTGATCAGAGAGATGCTATCGGGAAGCAACCGAGCTGAAAAGCGGTAACATAAAGGCCCAATGGCCATGACCTAGGCTAAGCGAGCCAGACGCCTAACTAACCTAACAATACACAAAAATATACAATATGAATAACAAAATGAAAGAAAGAAAACAAAATAGTAGGAGAAAAAATCCAGGAGTGTACGACTAACCCGAAGGCAAGTCTACCACTCAAAGCTAGCCGAGGCCGATACAAAGAGCCGTGGCTAGGGTCTGGATGGAAGAGCCTACATAAGGTAAAAGACATGCATGCATGACAAAAACCGTGTAGACCTTACCCTAAACAAAGCGGATAATAAAAATTGAGGCGTACAAAAGCCAGGGGAAGGGTTCTTGGGTATGGTCTACCCAGAACGGACCCACCACGAGGCAGAACCATGCTGCCATGCTTCCGACTAGAGACCGTATTTATACCTAAAAAAACGCAAATACGTGCTCAGGCCGGAAAAACCAATTAGCAATAAACATTGAGTACTTAACTTAGCTGCTGCGATGGCTGCACGCTCCATGGTAATAAAATCCAAAGGAAAGGGCACAAAAACACAGAGAAGAAAATGGCACGTGTGTCTCGTGTGCGCTAACTGAAAAGGATGGCCACCAAGAAGGGCGCGCAGTCGGCAGCATGGGATGGAGTAGTAGTAGTAGGTGCTGCCCACTCGTGGGTCGGCTCTCCTCTTGGGGGATTTTGTAGTGGGAGAATTCTATTGCATTTGGCTCGTGGTAGTGGTCTCACTCGCCATAGTGTTCATACCGACACTCTCTGGGAGAGTGAGCGAGTCAGTTATACTGACCTTTTTTCTTTATTTATTTAATTCTCTGGTATGTGTTAGTACATTTACCCTAGAAATAATAGATTAAAGGATATTTCGCGCAGCGACACGAGCTGAGCCCAGAAATATGTTTTTGGTTACATTACAACAAAAATTTTGAGGTTATGATGATTTTTGACACTTTTTTTTCGTATTTTTTTTCTTTTTTTAATTTTTTTGTGACGCCGCATATGCGGAACTAGTTTTGCGGGCGAATGAATACACTAGCTTGGGATGCGCAGTTTAAAACAGTCCAAAAGCGCAAAAATAATAAGAAAAATCATTGCTTGTTTCCAGTACATAATTAACTAAGTTTCTGGTTAGATTACAACACAAATTCCAAGGTTACGACGTTTTGTTATGCTTTTTAACGATACCTCATATGCAGAACTAGTTTTTGAGCGGAGGTGCATAAATTAATTAACGCTATTAAACTGTATGGTAAATTGACCGAACAACGACCTCGGACGGTCGAGGAGACGCCAAGCGTAAACCAATACGAAAGGACGCCACTTCAATTCGCAGTGCCTGCCTGCATTTCACTAGGTTGTGTGCTAAGACGTTGCTGAAATTCCTTGCCATTTTCGCAATTTACAATGGCTCCTAAACGCCAAAGTACTTCCTCCGATGATAGTTCATCCAAGAAGAGGAAGGTCATCACGATGGAGGTCAAATATGACGTGGTAAAGCGTTCGGAGAAGGGAGAAACTAACACCGAAATAGGCCGTTCTTTAGGCTTGAGCAGGACCACGGTGGTAACCATTGTGAAGGACAAGGAACGTATTCTGAAGCATGTTAGGATGCTGCACCGATGAAGTCAACGGTGATAAACGAGAAGCAACGTAGCCAGAGCATTGTTGAAATGGAGAAATTGCTCATGATCTGGCTGGAGGACCAGAACCAGCGACGTGTTCCGGTGAGCTTAAGTGTGATCCAGGAGAAGGCTAGAGCGCTGCATGAGGCAGTAGTGAAAAAGTTTGGCGAAGGCAGTGCTGGTGGTGAATTTTCCGCAGTAGAGGTTGGTTAACCGTTTTTAAGGCTCGTGCAAATTTGCATAATGTGAAGCTGCAAGGTGAAGCTGCTAGTGCTGATAGCGAAGCAGCAGAAAGTTTTTCCAGGTGGTTTTGGCTGAGATATTAAGGATGGTGGTTACACGGCTGACCAAGTCTTTAATGTGGATGAGACTGGATTATTTTTGGAAAAGAATGCCAAATCGAACGTACCTTTCCAAGGAGGAGAAGTCAGCACCTGGCCATAAAGCTGGAAAGGAGCGACTGACTTTGCTGTTTGGGGCCAATGCAAGTGGTGATTTGAAACTGAAGCCCTTGCTGTGTATTTGGCCGAGATCCCAGGGCTTTCAAGGGCATTTTCAGAGTCAACTCCCTGTGATTTGGAAATCAAACAAGAAGGCTTGGGTTACCTTAATGGTCTTCGAAGATTGGTTCAATGACCATTTCGTGCCAGCAGTGGAGCGGTATTTGACTTCGAAGGGTCTGCCTTTTAAGGCCCTCTTAGTCCTGGGACAATACCCCTGGTCACCCTTCAAATTTGAGCGACATGCATCCTAATGTGAAGGTGGTGTACCTCCCACCCAATACCACATCGCTGATACAGCCAATGGACCAGGGAGTAATAGCTAATTCAAGGCTTACTACCTTAGAATTGGACCATACGTTTTGCTTTGAGGGCCATAGAAGCTAACAAGGAGTTGACACTGAAGCAATTCTGGAAGGGACTACAACATTGCAGATGCAGTGAAGAACATTGCAAGTGCTTGGGACGAGGTGAAGACGACCACTTTAAATGGGGCCTGGAAGAAACTGTGTCCACAGTTTGTGCACAGTTTTGAAGGCTTTGACCAGGCAGAAGACGTCGAGACTGTGACGAGGAAGATCGTAGGGCTAAGCAAGAGGCTGAAACTAGATCTTGAACCTGATGATGTAACAGAGCTGCTGGCTTCCCATGGAGAGGAATTGTCTGCAGAGGACTTACTTGAACTTGAACAACAAATGATTGAGGAAGAGGAGGCGGCACCAGAGCCAAAACCCAGGTCATTAACTGTGAAAGGCTTGTCAGAGGTTTTACTCATCTGGAGAGAGCCTTGGCTTCTTTTGAGGCAGAAGACCCTAACGTTTCTAGGTTTGACAAAATCAAAACAAGAGAGGAATCATGGATTTGGGTGACTTTCTACAAGGAGACCCTGAAGGAGAAGCAG
Source organism: Macrobrachium nipponense (assembly GCF_015104395.2). Taxonomy (NCBI): domain Eukaryota; kingdom Metazoa; phylum Arthropoda; class Malacostraca; order Decapoda; family Palaemonidae; genus Macrobrachium; species Macrobrachium nipponense. The sequence continues at coordinate 76,446,195 of NC_061108.1, forward strand.
ACGAAGAGAAGTGTGCAGTCCAGGCTTGACACTTTCTTTCACAAGTCTCCAGTACCACCACCTCCCACTCCTAGTCCTGGTAAGGAATTCTGAACTGTTTTACTAATTTATGTGTTTACATAGTGTACATATTAAAATGTGTTAATTTTTTAATGTAACAACTAAATGTAAGAGTAAATTGTAACTTCATTAATTTTCATCATTTGTAATTTTATTGCAGAAGTGGTGACAGTTCCAGATCCCCCTGTACTACCTGTGACAGTTCCAGATCTCCCTGTACTACCTGTGACAGTTCCAGATCTCCCTGTACTACCTGTGACAGTTCCAGATCCCCCTGTACCTGGACCCTCTGTATCAGCCCGCCCACCGCCCCCCTGTACGTGTACAATCAGGTAGCAATTTCATTTTTCTCATTTTCATGTTGGAAATTGTTTACACCCTACATACATACGTACACTTTTTTATTATAAAAGTAGTTTTACCAGACCACTGAGCTGATTTTCAGCTCTCCTAGGGCTGGCCCGAAGGATTAGATAAAATGCCAGTTCTAGCCCTTAGGTCAGAACTGGGACCAAATTGGTCATTCAGGATAAATAAAAAAAATTGCACAAAGGCAAACGCTTTCATACTAGAACACACACACAATAAATACATTTACTCATGTTCCCTTACATACATACTAAAACAGTATATTAAAATTCGGAATTAAGTTTTAAATTTTTGAAATTTTGTTTTAAAATTCATACTACTATATTTTCTAATTAAATTGCAGTTCCTCAGAAAAGTCAAAATTGGAACTACTGAAAAATGTAAAAGATTCTGTCAAATTTCTTTTTATTGTTTTTTTATTTCCAAAAGTTGACAGTCTCTGCTGGTCATACTTTGGACACTCGCACAAGACATGTCTGACTGTTACCAACTCCTTGCACTCTGAACACTCAGGAGCAGGGTCGCGTGGGTTGCTCATCAGGTGCCCGTGTGTCAGACGAGTGTGGCCTATACGGAGGCGTGTCAGGATTACTTGAGCATGTCTCTCTCTTTGATATGCTGAACTCCATTTGTTAACATCCTGTTTTATTTGTTTTAATTTATTATTTTCTAATAATAATAATAATAATAATAATAATAATATAATAAAATAAATATCAAGTAAGAGACTCTGGGAAAACATATGGAGCAATCCGGTATCACACAACAAACATGCAACATGGCTCCAGGAAGTCAAGGAAGAAGAAACAGGGAGAATAAAACAAAGATTCACAGACATCACGACAGACACAGTCAGACACCAACTAAAGAAAATGCCAAACTGGAAAGCCCCAGGTCCCGATGAAGTCCATGGATACTGGCTCAAAAACTTCAAGGCCCTACACCCACGAATAGCAGAACAACTCCAGCATTGTATCTCAAATCACCAAGCACCCAAATGGATGACCACAGGAAGAAACACCTCCTAGTACAAAAAGACAAGAGTAAGGGAAATATAGCCAGTAACTACAGGCCTATCACCTGCCTACCAATAAGTGGAAGTTACTAACAGTATCATCAGTGAAAGGCTATATAACTACCTAGAGGAGACCAAAAAAAACCATCCCCAGCCCCCCCAACAGAAAGGCTGCAGAAAGGAAGTTTAGGGGTAGGGCAAAAAGACCAGCTCCCTGATAGATAAAAATGGTAATGAACGAACAGTAGGTGAGAAGGAAAAACCAACCTAAGCATGGCATGGATAGACTATAAGAAAGCCTTCGACATGATACCACACACATGGCTAATAGAATGCCTGAAAATATATGGGGTAGAGGAAAATACCATCAGCTTCCTCAAAATACAATGCGCAACTGGAATACAATACTTACAAGCTCTTGGAAAAAGACTATAGCAGAGGTTTTAGGTTAATATCATGGATCAGGGATCTTCCAGGGCGACTCACTGTCCCCACTACTCTTCGGAGTAGCCATGATTCCCATGACAAAAGTACTACAGAAGATGGATGCCGGGTACCAACTCAAGAAAAGAGGCAACAAAATCAACCATCTGATGTTCATGGACGACATCAAGCTGTATGGTAAGAGCATCAAGGGAAATAGCTTACCCTAATCCAGACTGTAAGGATTGATCTAGAGACATCAGGATGGAGTTTGGAATAGAAAAATGCGCCTTAGTCAACATACAAAAGGCAAAGTAACGAGAAACTGAAGGGATAAAGCTACAGATGGAGCAACATCAAACACATGATGAGACAGGATACAAATACCTGGGAATAATGGAAGGAGGAGATATAAAACCCCAAGAGATGAAGGACACGAATCAGAAAGAAATTATGCAGAGACTCAAGGCGATACCAGTCAACACTCAACGCCGGAATATGATAAAAGCCATAAACACATGGGCAGTGCCCGCAATCAGATACACGCAGGAATAGTGGAATGGACGAAGGCAGAACTCCGCAGCATAGATCAGAAAACCAGGAAACAAATGACAATACACAAAGCACTACACCAAGAGCAAATACGGACAGACTATACATAACACGAAAGGAAGGAGGGAGAGGACTACTAAGTATAGAGGACTGCGTCAACATCGAAAACAGAGCACTGGGGCAATATCTGAAAACCAGTGAAGACGAGTGGCTAAAGAGTGCATGGGAAGAAGGACTAATAAAAGTAGACGAAGACCCAGAAATATACAGAGACAGGAGAAAGACAGAGACGAAAGGAACTGGCACAACAAACCAATGCACGGACAATACATGAGGACAGACTAAAGAACTAGCCAGCGATGACAATTGGCAATGGCTACAGAGGGGAGAGCTAAAGAAGGAAACTGAAGGAATGATAACAGCGGCACAAGATCAGGCCCTAAGAACGCAGATATGTTCAAAGTATGACAGACGGAAATAACATCTCTCCCATATGTAGGAAGTGCAATACGAAAAATGAAACCATAAACCACATAGCAAGTGAATGCCCGGCACTTGCACAGAACCAGTACAAAAGAGGCATGATTCAGTGGCAAAAGCCCTCCACTGGAGCCTGTGCAAGAAACATCAGCTACCTTGCAGTAATAAGTGGTACGAGCACCAACCTGAGGGAGTGATAGAAAACGATCAGGCAAAGATCCTCTGGGACTATGGTATCAGAACGGATAGGGTGATACGTGCAAAACAGACCAGACGTGACGTTGATTGACAAAGTCAAGAAGAAAGTATCACTCATTGATGTCGCAATACCATGGACACCAGAGTGAAGAGAAAGAGAGGGAAAAAATGGATAAGTATCAAGATCTGAAAATAGAAATAAGAAGGATATGGGATATGCCAGTGGAAATCGTACCCATAATCATAGGAGCACTAGGCACGATCCCAAGATCCCTGAAAAGGAATCTGGAAAAACTAGAGGCTGAAGTAGCTCCGGGCCTCATGCAAAAGAGTGTGATCCTAGAAACGGCACACATAGTAAGAAAAGTGATGGACTCCTAAGGAGGCAGGATGCAACCCCGGAACCCCACACTATAAATACCACCCTGTCGAATTGGAGGACTGTGATAGAGCAAAAAAAAAAAAAAAAAAAAAAAAAAAAAAAAAAAATAATAATAATAATAATAATAATTAAGGTTCTTTCCTTCCCTCCCTTCCTTCTCTCCTCTTCTCTTTCTCTCTCTGATTCTCGTTCTCTGTGTTTGATGTTGCATAACCTTATTTTTTTTTTTTTTTCATTTCAGACCCCTTTGATAGTAACAGTGACCCAGATGACCCTGAGCCTTTCCATGGTTTGATGCCTCGCCCTATACATCAGGTAAGGAATCCTTAACAAATTTGTATAAAATGTTTTATAAATTGCTAATAGAAATTTTATTAAAAGTGTACATATGCTACAATTACATCCACCTATTATATATATTTGTACCCTATCATTCTTTCCAGATCTAGATGTTCCCTCATCAGTTGATACAACGAGTATCACCTCTCCAGAGCCCAAATCAGTTGATACCGGAGTAGTATCACCTCTCCCATTCCTTCAGGTAAAAGAATTCTTCATTTTTTTATATTGAACATACGTATACACACTACATATGTCAAACAGTAATAACATGTGCAGTAGTTACAGTAGTAGTAACTATCATTTTATATTTTTTATCATTCCAGACTCCCAAGCACCTGCCCATCCCCACTCCATAGCCCAGCCACCCACTCTCATGTACCATATGGCCATCCCGGTAAGCAAAGCCAACCACTAAAGAATTTGGTAAGGACATTTTTTTTTATTAATAAGTTTTATTATTACATATGTAATAACCATGTTATGTATGTAACATACATACTATATAATCATATGTACTATTACATTATCATTCCAGTACTGGGCATGCACCTGTGACTTACATAAACAGACCTCTACATAGCCTACATGTCTTCATTTTGCTGAAGGTAAGGAATTCTCAGTTGTGTTTAATGTTTGCATACGTACATAAATTTTGTACACCTAGTGGTTACTACGTCCTTTAATATTAATTCTTCATTCCTTCCAGACTGCCCATCATCCTAGCCTGTTATCTGTGATAAAGCACACTGAAGTTAGGTTTGGAATGCATCCTTATCATGAATGCTCTACACCTCCACCTCCCACAACCTAGGTAACAGCTTTGAGACTCACTAAAAGTTGGTAAGTTATGTAAGGAATTTCTAAATTAAGTTTTATACTACTGTTTATATGTGATATTAAACCACTGTATGGTGCATATTACTGTATGTAACTTACTCTGCATAGAGGACTTACTGACAAAATTATTTTTTGTACATTCCAGAGTCCCCTGAATGATGTAGGCTATGGGGCCACATAAGACTTTGTCCATCCATGGTACATTGAACGACAACTTTAAACTAAAAGTAAGGAATTAATTTAAACATTACATTAAACTCTTTTAGTAACTCTTGATAATATCTACAGTAATTAACAATTATTGCAATTTCACAACTTTCTGGTAGTGTATCTTTTGGTACCACTAATTTTGTTACTTTTTCCTTCCAGAACCAACATTTTTCACACAACTCCAGGTTGTTACTAACAAATTACTACTACTACAAGTGTCATCAAGGGATAACTACAAGTAGAAGCACCATTTTTGGATGGAAAAAACCCTTCAGGAAAGTATACGTATCACATGTAACATGTAGTGTAACAAAGTATGAACAGTAAGGTTTTTACATACAGTAGTATTACATACGTACATAACTTTTTTTTACAGGAATTTCCAACCAAGTTTGATTATGTACATACATGTTATAAACCACTGTACGTATGGTTACTGTATGTAACTTACTAAACATACATAACATGACTTAACTTTGATACTTTTTTTGGTACATTCCAGAAAACCAGGACCCCCTCCATGATGCAGGCTATGGGGCCACATAAAACTTTGTCCAGGGTTACTACATAACATAAAGGTAAGGAAGTTGATACCATTAGTAGTAAAAACATTACATTAAGTAAGGGTTTTATACTGTAAACATACTAAAAAAAAGGTGGACCAAGATCTCTCACATGGGATAAGTGATCAAGGTCCCTCATGGAATTACGTCCATACTGTACACTCCCTGCTGAACAGGGGGTGTAGACCAATCATTTACTATGCATACCAGTTGATATTTAAACCACTGTATGGTGCATATTACTGTATGTAACTTACTATGCATAGAGTACTTACTGACAAAATTATTTTTTGTACATTCCAGAACCCCCTGAATGATGTAGGCTATGGGGCCACATAAGACTTTGTGCATCCAGGGTTACATAGCACGACAACTTTAAACTAAAGGTAAGGAATTAATTAACATACATTAACTAAGTTTTATACATGTTATATATGTGATATTAAACCACTGTATGGTGCATATTACTGTATGTAAACTTACTATGCATAGAGTACTTACTGACATACTAATTATTTTTTGTACATTCCAGAACCCCCTGAATGATGTAGGCTATGGGCCACATAAAGACTCGTGCATCCAGGGTTACATAGCATGACAACTTTAAACTAAAAGTAAGGAATTAATTCAAACATACATTAACTTTTTTACTCTTGATATAACTCAAAGTAAGGAATTATAAACTAAAAGTAAGGAATTAATTAACATACATTAACTCTTTTACTCTTGATATCTATAATTTACATATTGCATTCAGGACTTTGTGTAGTATTTTGTACTAATTGTGTTATACTTTTACCTTCCAGAGCTACCAGACTGGGATTTTAGTGTACTCCAGGATCTACCAAATACTAACGTAGTGTACAGTGCATAAATATATGTGTTTAGTGTATAATCTAACCTAAGGATTAAGTGTAGTACATTGTGCTTTATAGTGTCACAAGAGTTTAATAAAGAATTATACCTTCAAGAACCATCCTTTGCCATTGAAATAACCACACTACACATCATGCAATATACTTGCATGTCACACAGGTAAGGTCTCTCTAACTTTTTCTTAGTTTAAGGCATATTTCCAAGTGTCGTTCCGGCTTACGACGATTTTCGGCTTACGACGCGCCTCAAGAACGGAACCCCCCCGTCGTAAACCCGGGGACTGCCTTGTATAATATATATATATAAATATATATATATATATATATATATATATATTATATATATATATATATATATATATATATATATATATATGTACAGTGGTACCTCGACATATAAAAGGCTCAACTTACGAAAAATTCGAGTTACGAAAGCAAATACAAAGATTTTTTGGCTCTACATACGAAAATAGTTCAGGATACGAAAGGTTGTTGCTGTAAAGTCTCGAGATTCGCTCAGACCACCGTTAATAATTTTAAAACTCGCGTGCCGCCAACTGAGTAGACTCGCCACCATCCTCCTGCTCTCCCATTGGTTCCTGATGCTAGTCACCGCCATAAGATCCTGCTTTCCTATTGGTCAGCGTCTCTCCCATCATGCATCTACATAGTGGCGTTCTTTTTCGACCACTCGATAGCAGCATCATTTGTATACACACGCCGAATTCGTTTGTTCTATACGATTTCGTTTATTAACGGTATTACAACCATTGCTGTAATACTGGTAACTCAAAGCACTAGAATCTGATATCAGTCACTAGCAAAAGTCAAAATAAGGCAATAATCCGTAGCTAAAGGCTAACTAGACAAGGAATACTTCACCAAAGGAGAAGATCCAACAAATTCCAAACAAAGATGCTGTTGTTAACATCTTGCCTGCAGGAAACAAATTGAGCTCTTGGCATAGTTGTTCCTTTTTTTACCCAGATAGTGGGTGGGATCAGTATGTCACCTACATAAGCAAAAGGCTATCACTACCAGGAATTTCAAATTTCAAGCTGCCATAGAGTAGAAACTCTTAGCTAAGTAATTACTGGGTAAGTTACTTATATTAAAATAACCAGTTTTTCAACATGGTAATACAAGTTGACATAGTACTGATTGGTGAACTGAAGAATACACTTATAGAAGTGCATGGACAGAATGACCGTACCATCAGATTGAAGATCTGTTATGGAGGAGAGATTCTGAATATTGTAAGTGCATATGCACCACAAGCTGGTTGCACAGAAGAAGAGAAGGGAAATTTCTGGAGAGACATGAATGGAGTAATGCAACAACTGGAAGAACATGAGAGGGTGATAGTGGGGGCAGATTTGAACGGCCATGTCAGAAGTGAGAATGAGGCGATTGGTCCGGTGCATGGGGGCCATGGAATTGGGGAGAGAAACCAAGGAGAGAGTGTAGCGGACTTTGCTGTGTCATTTGACATGGCAACAGTAAACAGATTCTTTAAGAAGAAAAGGGAACACCTAATAACATATGGGAATGGGGGAAGATGCTCCCAGATAGACTACTTCCTGTATAAAAGGATAAAGTCATGTCAGAAGTGAAAATGAGGTGATTGGTCTGGTGCATGGGGGCCATGGAATTGGGGAGAGAAACCCAGAAGGAGAGAGTGTAGTGGACTTTGCTGTGTCATTTGACATGGCAACAGTAAATAGATTCTTTAAGAAGAAAAGGGAACACCTAATAACATATAGGAGTGGGGGAAGATGCTCCCAAATAGACTAATTCCTGTATAAAAGGATAAAGCTGGTGGAGGTCAAGAACTGCAAAGTTATTCCAGGCACCATGTAGCCCCCCAACACAGACTGCTATGTATGGATTTGAAGCTAGAAAGGGAAAGAAAAACCAAAGCTAAAGGGATAAGGAAAATTAAAGGTACAAATTATTGAGGGAAGGGGATAAGAAGAGAGAGTTTAAAGAGGAGAATTTTGGAGGATATTGATATAGGAATTGAAGATGTTCAAGAATGGTGGGCACGAAATGCAGCAGTAATGAGAAGACATTGAAAGGAGCTACTAGGAGAGACATCTGGTATCATATGGGAAGAAATGGAGCGTTGGTGGTGGGATGAAGACATTGAGAAAGTAGTAAAAGATAAGAAGGAGGCAAAGAAAAGATGGGAAGAGTCACAGTCAATGGCAGACAGAGAGAGGTTCAGAGAGAAAAACAAGGTGGTGAAAAAGGTGGTAGCGCAAGCTAAAGCAAAGTTGTATGGTGATGTGTATAATGAGCTGGGGACAAAGGAAGTATTAAACAAGATGATCAAGCTATCAAAGGGTAGAAATGAGAGCACCAAAGATATTACGCGGTAATTCTGTAGGAAAGGGGCACACCAGTTTCTGTGTGTTAAACAGCTTAAAATGCTAAAGTAACACTTTATCTATGCTTCAGTATCACTAAATAAGTGAGGAAAACCCTTGCAACCACCAACAATCTTGGGGGACCACAGGTGGGAACCAGGGGTTTAGGGTGAGGGAGACGACAACTAATAAAAAAAATTTTAGCAGTCAGTTTTTCCACATTTCTAATTTCAGTTGCGGTGTGGCGGAAAGGCACTTTCCTCCTTATCCACATTTTGAAACATTCTTGGCAAGCACGTTTGTTCTGGCAAGCGGGAACATTTGCGCTGCACGTGCTCAACACAGGGGTTACAGGGCCTTGGCTGTTTTGTTTGTAAGGCGACTTCATGAGTTTTTTTTAGTGTCATTGTTGTCGGGTCGAGGTCGAACTACTTACAAACTAGACAAAAAACTAAAATCACCATACGTTACGACAGCTTTCACATTGAAAAGGTTGTAAGTTTTCAGGTAGGTTTTCCACAGGAACACTTGTAGAAGCTACTGCCATGATGACAAAGAACAAAATAGCCGTGCAAGAAAATTTTCCATACTCGTTGTGTAAAAATGGATTATAGAGAAATAGGGAAGTAAAAATGGTTTACCCTTTACGTATTGCATTCGTCACTTGTTTTAGTTATTATTTTTAGTCCTTGCATGACGTTTTTTGGGACTAATAAGCATTTCCTCACTTAATGACTAGTATCAAAGAATTCTATACAGTATTCTCTGTAACTTAAGGTGACTACTTTTTTAAAAAGCCCATGCGCCCCTTTCCTATAAAATTACCTATTACACATATAAATAAATAAAAGATCAAGATTGTGTAGTACTCAGAAAGGAGGAAGACATTATGAAGAGATGGAAAAAATATTTTGAACAGCTGTTAAATGAAGAAAATAATAGACTAATAAGAGAGGATGGGCAAGTGAACATTGGCATGGTAATGAGGTTTTCTAAGCAAGAGTTACTAAACGCACTGAAGAAGATGAAGAATGGGAAGGCAATCGGACAAGACATGATTCCTGTGGAGGCATGGCAAGCATTAGGAGATGAAGGAGTGGATATATTGTACGATCTTATGATAAAGATCCTTGAGCAGGAAAAGATACCAAATGAGTGGCGTGGGAGTATATTGATCCCAATTTTTAAAGGGAAAGGTGATGTCCAAGAGTGTGGTAATTATAGGGGTATTAAATTGATGTCCCACACTTTGAAGATACTGGAGAGGATGATAAATGCTAGACTGAGAGAAGTACATATAGTTAAAGAGCAGATGGGATTTATGAAGGGAAGGGGAACAATAGATGGTATATTCTGTCCAAGGCAACTAATGGAGAAATTCGGGGAAAAGCAAAGGGACCTACATATGGTAATCATTGACTTTGAAAAGGCTTATGACTGAGTCCCGAGATGAGATATGGAGGAGTCTGAGGGAGAAGATGGTGCCAGAGAAGTACGTACGATAGATACAAGAGATGTACCAGAATGTATTTACCAGAGTGAGGAGCAGTGTTGGGGAGACAGGGGATTTTGAGGTGAAAGTAGGATTACACCTGGGCTTGGCTCTGAGCCCATTTATCTTTAACATAGTGATGGACGTTATAATAGCCTTTACGTATTGCCTTCGTCACTTGTTTTAGTTATTATTTTTAGTCCTTGCATGACGTTTTTTGGGACTAATAAGCATTTCCTCACTTAATGACTAGTATCAAAGAATTCTATACAGTATTCTCCGTAACTTAAGGTGACTACTTTTTTTAAAAGCCCATGCGCCCCTTTCCTATAAAATTACCTATTACACATATAAATAAATAAAAGATCAAGATTGTGTAGTACTCAGAAAGGAGGAAGACATTATGAAGAGATGGAAAAAATATTTTGAACAGCTGTTAAATGAAGAAAATAATAGACTAATAAGAGAGGATGGGCAAGTGAACATTGGCATGGTAATGAGGTTTTCTAAGCAAGAGTTACTAAACGCACTGAAGAAGATGATAAATGCTAGACGAGAGAAGTACATATAGTTAAAGAGCAGATGGGATTTATGAAGGGAAGGGGAAGGGGAACAATAGATGGTATATTCTGTCCAAGGCAACTAATGGAGAAATTCGGGGAAAAGCAAAGGGACCTACATATGGTAATCATTGACTTTGAAAAGGCTTATGACTGAGTCCCGAGATGAGATATGGAGGAGTCTGAGGGAGAAGATGGTGCCAGAGAAGTACGTACGATAGTACAAGAGATGTACAGAATGTATTTTACCAGAGTGAGGAGCAGTGTTGGGGCGGAGACAGGGGATTTTGAGGTGAGAGTAGGATTACACCAGGGCTTGGCTCTGAGCCCATTTATCTTTACATAGTGATGGACGTTATAATAGAGGAAGCAAGAGAGGCAGTACCCTGGAACATATTGTATGCGGATGATATTGTTCTGTGCATAGAGAGCAGGGAAGATCTGGAAACAAAATTGGTGGAAGTATCAAAGAAAGTGCAGGAGGGGAGGCTGAGATGGTATGGACACCTGTTGAGGAGAGATGAGGACCACGCTGGGAGACATACTATGGGAATGGAGATTCAAGGAAGAAGAAGAGGGACACCAAGAAAGATGGAAGGCCTCTGAGGGAGGAGATTTACATGAGAAGGGAATTGATGAGGCAGAAGAGCAGGATAGAAATAGATGGATACAGCTCATCCGAAACGGCTACCCCATATAAAAATGGGAACCAGTTGGGAAGAAGAAGTATACAAGAAAAATCTAGAATAGTTTGCAACAGTCAATGTTCACTACCAGTGATGTTAATAACATGGTTATAGAAAACTGAGGTGTGGAAAATGGAGTAATGCTCTCATTAACTACTGGAGGGAGGGTAGATGGCAAACAAAACAAGTTGGCAAAGCAAGTATGTACAACCTCTTATGTCTTTTTCTTTTTCTCTTCTGCCAAACTAGCAACAGATTAGAAACTTATGGCTATATGAATGTTTGGTAAGATTCATATAAATAAATGAGAATACAGTATGTACTTTATTACCTTTAGTAAAACTGGTGAGCTGGCTTGACTATCTTTCAGGGGAGATTCACACACATCAATGACAAGTAACTTCTCTCCTGAAGTATTTGATTGAGATCTGACTTCATGACCTTCACTGTCTGATTGAGAAAGAATGTTATATCCATACTCGTTTATCTCTTCTTCTTGAACATATGTACAAGGTTGATTCATCTTGCCAGAAGTATCTGGCTGAGTTGTAACTTCTTGAACCTCCTTATCTTCACACATAATATCAAAAGCATAATCATCCATTTCTTCTGCTTTATTAGTAATAGATTGACGGTAAGATGCGACATTTTTTGAGTGCTCCTCACTGTTGTTTCTGGTCGAGGTTTTAGGAAACATTCGGTTTAACTCAGTATGAAGGTTTCTCCCTTTCACTCTTACCCTCATGTACTCAGCATCTTTTTTGCCCATGTCCTTTTTTCTGCTGGATCCTAATATTGGTGAATTACATGAAAAATTCTTTTTGACACTGCTACCACCTGATAATCCCTGTATAGATGATGAACGTCTTTTAGTAAAAGTTCTCCCTAACACTTTCATACTATCTGAATAACATTGTGCTGAACCATGAATTTCTATATTATGCACAAGTATGTTTTCAGATGCACATTGTGTACGATGCAGACCTATAACTGGAGATGTATCCAAAACTTCCCTGGAATCCTTCTGGCATACAGATTTTATAGGAGTCTTAGCTGGTTCACCAAATGACCCACACATGAACTCAGACTTTGCTTGTGGACTAATTTTTGTTTCACATAAGCCTCTATTTTTTCTCTCACTGGCCCGAGTTTTCTTATCTGATAAAAAAGGGGTATTTGAATGTCTTGAAATGAAGTCTAAATTTCTTTCATGTTCTGAAACCTGGTTATTAGGAAGAGATTGTGTTTTTGTGTTTGAAGGCTTAATAAAATTCAATTTAGAATGAAGACTGGCAGCTTCTGAAGGGAAAGCATCCAAAATTTTGTCTTCAACCGGTGTAAGTCTCATAACTGACGACGTTGAGACCTTTGATTTAGAATATAAGTCTTCATCACTGCTAGACCACTCAATATTACTTTGACTTTGTAACCGATCAGGTGGTGTGAAGAAGTCATCCAAAACATCAGCCCTGCTACTCCAACACTGAAACAAAAAATTCAGTTATGCTTGACATACAAAATTAAATTTCTTTCAGTGATTAAAACAGAACTGAGTACTTGACTCAGACATGCACTAAGATCACCATTTTACATCTTCCCTAAGTTAATGTGCATTTCTCATTCTAATTAAAAATTATGTAAGTGATAAAAAGTTGGATCATAAAAAAATAATTTTCTTTATAATTTTTCTTTTATGTACAAACCTATTACGTACTTATTAACAGCATATTCATACACCTACACAAAGTTCCAAAGACTGCTTTGAAAAAGCTCTTTAAAAAGAACGCCAGGGAGTTCTTTGACATGGGCAAGTCTGGCCTTTTTACGGAACACCGCAGATTGTCCGAAGGACCTCGACTTTCCTTAGTTTTATATAGATAAAACTTGAGAGCCCTGACAGGGCACAGGACTCTCTCTGGATCTTGCCCAATAATTTGTGCCATCCCCTTGATCTCCAAGCTTCTGGGCCAAGGGTTAGACAAGTTTCAATTCTTAGTCAAGAATGAAGGGCTTAGAGAACACACTGCATTATGTCCTCTAAAGCCAGTATGTCCGCTGATGGCTTAAACCTCACTAACCCTCTTTGCCGTAGCTATAGCGGTTAGAAATAATAATAAGCCTTTCTGGTCACGTGCTTTAAGTTCGCAGAAAGGAGAGGTTCGAAAGGCTTCGACATCAGGAACTTCCAGACTATGTCTAAGTCCCATGTCGGAAGCTTCGAACTACGCATAAAGTTTCGAGATTTCAACAGACCTCAAAGATCGTGACGGGCTTTGCCGCTCAACAGATCCAAATCTCTGAGTCTAAAGGTCGTCGACAACATACTTCTGTATCCTTTAATAGACGGGACTGCCAGCTTATCCACATTCCTCAGACAGAAAGGGAAGACGGCAATCTAATTCACAGAGGCCGAGGTGGAGGAAAAGCCATTCTTCCTGCACCATCTGCAAAAACGGCCCACTCCGGTTGGTACACTGCAAGATAGGAAGGTCTTCTTTGCCTTGGCAATAGCACTTGCCACTAGTCTTGAAAAGCCTCTTGCTCCGATCAACTTCTCTATAGTCTGAACGGAGTCAGACTCAGAGCGTAGAGGTTTTGTGGTAGCTCTCTAAGTGGGGCTGTTAGAGTAGAGCGACTCTCGGGAAGGGTCCTTGTAAAGTGCGCTAGGAAGGAGGACGTGACCTCTGTGAATCCAGTCTCTCGAAGGCCAACATGGAGCGATCAGTGTCATGCTCGCTCCCTCTGACGCCAGAAATCATCTTATTACTTCTCCTAAGAGTTTGAATAGGGGAAAGAGACTAAACATCCATCCCCGTTCAATCCCATAGGATGGCGTATATTGCTACCGCTCCTGGATCGAGAATAAGGGAGCAGTCTAGAGGAAGCCTCTTCGTCTTCAACATTGCGAAGAGATATATGTCACAGGACGCCATTAAAGTCTCCACAAACCCCGATATACTTCTAAGTGAAGATTCTACTCGGACGTCAGTATTCGCTGCAGTTGATCAAGACGATACGCACGGACGTTCTGCCAACGTGCAACGAACCTCTTGAGGATTGCTACGTTCCGTGCTTGTTCTCACAACAGGCTCTCTCTCGTTAACTCGAACAGGGACCGAGAGTGTTTCTTGATACTTCTTGAGATATGCGAGAGCTGTGAAATTGTCCGAGTTGATCTGGACCACTGGGTAAACAACTCGTTTTTAGAAGAACTGGAGAGCGCACCGAATTGCTTCCAATTCTATGAGATTATGAGCCAGGACATCTGTACCCCTCTCCAGATGCCTGGCACAGTCTTGCTATCCCCTTAGGTGATCCTTGGCTTTGAGAGATGTTCAGACTCATTTCTAGATCTTCGATGCTATTCCAGTTTTCCGGCAGGAAAAACTGGAGAGGTCTGAATTGCAGTCTATTCAGGAAACAAACTTCTCCAGCGAGGAAATGGTCCCCAGCAGAATCATTCATTCCCTCACCGAGCATGTTTCCCTCCCTTATAAGGCTGCGCTTTGCTTGAGCAGGTGTGCATTATTATAGTGCTATGCCGCGGTAGACTCGTACAGAATTCTGTTACCTTGCGGTAAACAGAACCGAAAAGGTCTAATACGTATATATCTCTGTTGAAAAAATTCTCGCAAAGCGAAGATGTTCATTCATGCATGCTAGAATTCCCCTCAACCCGAGACTAAAGTCCGTGATTGTAGGGCAGAGATACGGTTAGTCAGTCAATTCCACAGGAGAGAGAGATGTAACCGACCGCGCATGGCAGACAACCAGCTGGAACTGAGCTGGCTCTAGTGACAGCAGTGTACGTTCGCCGTCTCGCACTACTACTCCATTCTACGAATGAATAGGTTTGTTATCATCATCGAGCAGAAAGAAAACTCTCAAGCTGGCATATTTAAGCGAAACAGAATTTGCTAAATATAGAAGGCTGAATTGGTATTGTCCCCCCCCCCAACCCCCCACCCCCCCCCCCCCCCCGTTTAAAAAACAAATACCTTAAATATCTAAAAGGGAAACCGGCAACTCCTGGAAGGTTGCAGGGAGTACCGATTAAATGCAATAAGAATAATCGTCCTCTCGGTTGTCCTCCATAGGGGTAACTACGGTATGCGTATATAACTTGAACCATACAATCGCTTGATAGTAATAAAGGGATTTTGACGAAGGAAAAATCTATTTCTGGGTGATTGGCTCGTGTCGCCCTATGAAAGTAATCCTTAACATCATTCTTTCTAGGTAAAATTATCCTAAAAATTACCAGAGAAAAACAAAATTAAGAAAATGTCAGTAAAACTGACTCGCTCACTCTTAAAAAGAAGTGTCGGTATAAAATAGGGGCGAGTGTGGAACACTACCACGAGACAAACACAATTAGAATTCCTCTCAGAATCCCCCCAAGAGAGAGCCGATACCAACGGGCGATGCAGCCTCTACTACTACTACTAGAGGACGCCACGGACAGCAGCGCCCCTAGCGGACATCCTTAAATAAAACATAAATACATCTTGTCCTGCAAGGGGGGGAAAACAAACCATAAGAAAAGGGGATGGGTTTCATAGGGCGACACGAGCCAATCACCCAGAAATAGATTTTTCCTTCGTCAAAATCCCTTTTCTGGGCTCAGCTCGTGTCGGCCTATGAAAGAGTACCAGAGAAAACAGACAAGATGGAAAAGGAAAATAATGAAAAAAAACAGATTTAAAATGATGGATATTAATCTAAGTTAAATCAGATACAGCATACAAAATAAGTACTTAAACTAACTTATTACAAAAATCAATAACAGAATGTTAGTAAACTTAAAGTACTTAAATGGTAGATAATAAAATTATAAATATGCATGTAAAACAAGGAAACTTTGGATTTACTTAATTAGAATATATAAATACAAATATATACATATATGTGTCCTACCCTAGCATAAAAATAAGGGTAGGAACACTCAAGTCCATCATTAATACAATCAATACAATTGCTTCAAATATATACAAACACATTGTCAGTGAAAGTTATCACAAACCCAATGGAGAATTATATAAACATATTGTGGCCTACCCTAGCATAAAAATAAGGGTAGGAACACTGAAGTACATATCAGTACAAGGGTGGTTGTCCCTAGCAAAAAAATAAGGGACAAACCACTATAAGACACAACGGCTAAGGCTATGATGTTGAGTAGCCTGACGATAGGTTGAGGCATGTTGGTTGAAGTAGGTAGAAAGGAGACCTGGATCAATACTACAACTACTAGAGGCAAGTATCAGGGGGAAACTATGTTTCCCGCTGCTACTGCTGAAAACTTTAAAGATTCCAAGGACTTAAATAAATGCCGTTTAAAGACTGTCGGGGATTTCCATCCAGTATACTTTCTAAGATCCTCAAAGTTCATATGTTGGAAATAATTAATTGAGGTGGCTACTCCCCTGATATCATGTGCTTTTGGGAATGACTCAGGGTTGGCTTGTTTAATGAAGTAAAGGATTTGCTGTCTAATGCCTTTAACTGATAAAGTACCACCTTTTTCTCTCATGAAGAGAGCACCCGAGGATCTAGAAGCAGTGCGAGATAGAAAGGCTCTAAGAGTTGATACTGGGCAGAGAGAAGGATCCTGTGGAAGTGGGATAACCTTCCAAGGAGCCCACCTTGCAAGAGGATCTTCATTTTTGGCTAAAAAGCTACGATCCGGAGCAAGTAGAACTTCTCCTGATGGGAGGAATTCCACATGACCCGCATCCCTGGATAGAGCCGACAGTTCTGAAATTCTAGCTCCTGAGGCTAGGCTTAATAGGAATAGCGTCTTCCTCAGGAGCATTATGAATGTACAAGTTGAATTGTCAGTACTCTGAGGCTAGTTTGAGGACATCATTTAAGACCATGAAACTGTAGTAGGCCTCTGAGAAGGTCTAAGTCTAGCACAGGCTTTAGGGATAGATGTGAAATAAGATTCAGTCAAATCTATCTGAAAACCTACTTGAAAGATTTTCTTCAAAGCCGACTTATGAGTGGTAATCGTGCTAGCTGCTAACCCTTTTTCAAATAAGGATCTGAAAAAGGATATAGCCAAATTAACTGTCATGGTTGTAGTGTTCGATTCTCTCAAGAAAGATGCTAACTTCTTAACAGCTGAGTCATATTGTCTAATGGTTGACTCTCTCTTATCTGATTCTAGGAAGAGAATATTCTGTGGATCAATGTCAGCATCTTTATTAGCCGCAAACTTCATGAAGTCCATAAAGTTAGGGTCTGGAGAGTTCCTGAGGAAGCGAACACAGTCCTCATTTGTACTGATTGTGATAGTTTGGGATTGGGGATCCGTTGAGGTCGGAGACCCAATTCCAAAAAGAAGAGGATACCAAGTGCTCTTGGGCCAGTCCGGTGCAATCAGAGCTACTATCCCTTGAAAGACCTTAGTTTGTCTAGGACTTTCAAGAGAAGATTCACTGGAGGAAAAACATAAATTCTCCTCCACTGATTCCAATCCAACGACAGGGCGTCCGTGGCATAAGCCAGAGGGTCCAGGTTGGGGGCCACATAGCAAGGAGCTTGTGGTTCGCTTGTGAGGCGAAGAGATCCACTTGGAGACCTGGGACTCTCTGGCTTACCCACTGGAACGACCCGACGTCCAAAGACCACTCTGATTCCAGAGGAACTGACCGGGACAGAGCGTCTGCTATCACATTTCTTACTCCTGCTAGGTGAGTGGCAGACAGATGCCATTTGTGTTTGCTTGCTAATGCAAAGATGGCTATCATGACATGGTTCACATGCTTGGATTTGGACCCTCCTCTGTTGATGCAATGAACTACCACTGCACTGTCCAAAACTAGCCTTAGATAGACTTCTTCAGGGGAAGCAGTTCTCTTCAGAGTAAGAAATACTGCCATTGCTTCCAACACGTTTATGTGGAGCTGGCGAAATTGCACTGACCAAGTCCCCTGAACCTGTTTGAACTGAGAGTATCCCCCCCACCGGACAGGGATGCATCGTGTGAATGGTTAACACTGGGAGGGGAATATTGAAGGGGTACTTTCTTGGCTAAGTTCTTTACTTTGACAAGGCCGTAGTTGGTTTGCGGAGGATCTGTGGAATTACTGACAACTTGTCTCGATATTTGGAGTTTGCTTTTGACCGCCAAATTCGATTTATATCTTTTAGCCTTGCTTTCAGAAGGATATCTGTTACTGAAGCAAACTGAAGAGACCCTAGGATTCTTTCCTGGTTTCTTCTTGACGTTTGTTTGCATTTGACGAAATTGTCTGACCGATTTGCTATTTCCTTCCGTTTGACCACTGGAATTGATAGATTGTGGGAGGACAGATCCCATTGGATTCCTAGCCACTGAAACGAGATTCCGGAATAAGTCTGGATTTCGTTTTGTTTATGGAACCCCAGAGTTTCCAGAAAGTGAACTACCTTTTTGGTAGCTTTGAGACATTCCTCGACTGTTGGTGCCCAGATCAACCAATCGTCGAGGTATGCCGCTACCATGTTCCCTGAGCTCTCAATTGTTGTACAACCACCTTCTTGCTATCTTTGTGAATACCCTGGGGCTACATTCAGACCGAAGGGCATCACTTTGAATGAGAATGTCTGATTTCCTAGCCTGAATCCTAGGAATGGGCGGAAGTGCCTGGCTATAGGGATATGATAGTATGCGTCTGTAAGATCGATGGAGCATGTGACGGCTCCACGCGGCAGTAAGGTCCTTACTTGCGAGAGGGTAAGCATCTTGAACTTGTCGCAGCAAATGAAAGAGTTTAGCTTTGACAAGTCTAAGATTACCCTTCTTTTTGTTGAGCCTTTCTTTGGCACGTTGAATAAGCGACCTTGAAATTTTAGATGCTTGACTCTCGCAATAGCTCCTTTCTGAAGGAGTTCTTCCGCGTAATCTATCAATTCCTTGGACGGTATCTGATGGAATGATTTGATTGGAGGATAGGATCTTGGATCCAGCTCCAGCCTAATCCTTTGGACACTATGCTCTGTGCCCAACTGCTGAACCCCCACCTGTGGCGGAAGAGGAACAGCCTCCCTCCTACCTGGGGAGCCTCATTGCTGATGGGCGGGTTGGCCACCCCGCCCCTCCTCTGAACTGCTTACTCCTTGTGCCCTTCCTGCGCCACGGTGACGAAAGTAACCTCTCGCCCTACCCCTCGGTTGAGAGTAGCCTTGAGCCTCATAAGCAGGGTTAAAGGCAGGCGAGATAGCGTTAGGAAGTCGAAGGTCGTTGTGCTTGCTGGGGCACCAGGAGGAAAGGTTGGATTGCTTAGATGTAGCAGGTTGTCCCTGTTGGGTAACTGGGACTGCCTGCACAAACTGCTGCTGATGCTGGAGTTTTTTATATGGCTGGAACCTCTTACCAGCCTTCTTCGGCTTCTTGCCAGCTGTGGGAACGGATTCCTGTTTCCTCTTAGAGGAAATACCCCACCTAGCTCTAAGGCTCTGGTTGAGTCTAGCAGCTTCGTGGTGGACTTCGTTCACTGCGGACTCTGGGAAGAGATCCGCTCCCCACATGCTCGCAGCCAAGAGTCTATTAGGCTCGTGCCTGATAGTGCACTCTTGAAGAACATGCTTTCGACAGTTCCTTTCCTGGCTTGGAAGAAGTCAAAGGCGTCTAACAGAACCGTCTGAAACTGCGATTTCGCCAGGATCTTGAACAGCGGTTCGTTAGCGTAAGAAAGAGCAGCCATTTCCGTAACAATGAGAGAGTTAAGGGACCTGCCAAAACCTAGTTCGCGCATCGAACTCTGCCTGGATTAGGGAATCCGGCAAGCCTTGGTAACTTCTCACCGAACTGGTCCATAGCGCAGTCCGGCTTGAGTTTACCCAGCGTTGAAAGTAGCTGGCAGGTTTTCCCATAACTCTCCGAAGGCGGGGAGGCGAGAGCGAAGTAGACTCCGACTCTCTCAACTGTGGAACGGGCATCATCCTTGAGGACTGCCTGAAGTGCCTTCTCCACCAATTTCGTGCGAACGGAAGAGAGACCTCCTCTTCCGTTGCGAAAATAGTGAAGGGGCTCTTATAGGCCTGGAGTCTAGTATTAGTACACTCCCAGTCCTCAAGGCAGTGAACCCATTCCCGTTGGGCGTGATCTCTACTGTAGAGGACTGACTCCTTCGAGATCTTGTCCTCTCTCGTAAGAGCCGTTGGCGTCAGCCTAGCATACCCCATGAAAGGCTGTGACAGACCCGGAGGATAGAACTCGAAGTCCTCAATCCTTCGAGTGCCAAACTCCGGGATCGAAATCATCCCGTCCTTAAAGGGAGCATAGGCCGCTACTCTCCATGGATTGTCCATAGAGAAAGCCGGCAAGGAGTCGTAAGACGGAAGTTGGAGAATCCCCGTGCTAGAAGCAGGGGAGACTGGGGGAGGAGCCTGAGATAGCCCAGCTACCCGATCCTCATTCTCTCTCATCCTATTAGAGAGTTCCTGGACCGTCTGTCCAGTTTGAGACAGACTGCTCGACAATTGCGCGAACATCTGCTCAAAACGTGTTCCCCAAGCTGAAATTTGGGAACCCACCAACGCTCCTACCTGCTCCATCATTCCTGATGAGACAGGAGAGGGAACGTGGGCGCTGGTGCTTGCCACCCCTGCCGGCATAGCCGGAGAGGGGGCAGCGGAAGCGGGAGAAGGCAGCGACTCGGAGGTAGCGCGAGCCTTTTCCTTCGAAGCCTTGCTTCTGGAGCTCTTCGACTGGGAAGAGCTCGGCTTAGCCTTCACCGCGTCGGCGTATGAAGTCGATGACTTCTTGGCCGCAGAAGACGAAGACGACTTCTTAGAAGTCGTCTTAGACAAAGTCTTCGGTTCTCTCTTTCCCTTCTCCTTAGGAGGTACAGAGAGAGCGGGAGTGTGGCTAGGGATCTCGGATCCCGGGAAGCCTTGGAAGGAGGCAGAAGAAGAAGGGACAGGAGAAGACCCAGGAGCGCCCAAGGAAAGACCTTGGGCGCCCGACAAACCTACCTCAACCAACAAATCCTCACTTACTACCGCCATCGGCTCGAGATTCAGGTCCAGGGCGGCGACGTCCGGGACTGACTCCTGGGAGGCTACGACCCCCAACGAAGTCTGGAGTTCCTGCTGGATGGCGGCTATCACGGGGGCGGCGGACAAGGGGTCGACGTAGCCCGTCGACTTGCCCGCAGGGAAGATCTGGATGGCCAGTTTTCTATCCAGGATATAGGGCTGGCCCTTGGCGGCGTTTTTACCAAAACCGCCCACCCACGCTTTCAGGGTGGCGAGGGCGACTTCCCTCACACCGCTAGCCTGAAAGAAAGGCTGGATTAGCTACCAATTGCGGACAGGGTTGACAAACTTACGAACTAGAAGTTGTTAGTAAATTCATAAGTAACCTGATAATGGACTTACCCCATCCACCAGCTGCGCGACCAGGTCGTAGCAGATAGTGCAGGCCTCGGGGTGCCAGACGATGGACTCGTTGTACGAAGTGGCACACGGGGCGTGAGACCTGCACTCGTCATGTCCGCAGGGGTCATACAGCGTCGCATTACAAGCGAGGACCTGGCAGTTGGTAGCCTGTAAGTGGAAACGTACATGAGTACAGAGTAAACACTTACAGCCTAACATATGCTCCGCTGGTGCCGGAGCGATAAAGTTAGATAAAACCAGAGCCCCGCTAAAATACGTGTGGTAACCAGGTTGGAAGATAGGCATGGCTCCGCCCGTGGCGGAGGCACAAGAATCAACCAATAAGGAGTGGTGGTAATGGAAACCACGACGTAAAATGGCGGGGATGGTTGATAAAATGAAAATAATAATACACAATTCATTGTAAAATATCTTATAATAGGGTATATATCCTTAAAGTAGCAAAATAATAACATAAAAGCAACCCCTCTCCACCCGTCTACTAGAAGAGTGCGTAGGTAAGGGTAAGCTCCCTTCCGGTAGCGGGGGAGAGATATAAGGATATAGTAGGCCAGCAATCGACCATTCATGCACCCACCCTGCCCGCTAGCGGAGCCAATATACTATAACCAAAGGGGCCCCGGCTGCGACGGAAGGCTCCTTTCGTATCGTAAGGGAGGTGGCTGAGAAAAGGGGAGGGGGGATGGAGGTCCCGGCGAACACGGCGGGAGCGAGGAAAGGGGGGAGGGATGGCCTACTCCTCCCCACCTCACCAACTACCCGTCTGGAGATCCGGAACCTCATAGTGGTCGCCCTTTACCCCCTGCTGGCGGGACCCCCCGGCACCTCCGAGAGTGTGAGAGAAGGCGATGAGGTTGTTATGACAACCAAGGGGTCCCCCAGCTCCTCCCTTACATCAAGAGGGAGGGAAGGGGCAGGGTAAGGTGCTATAGTACACGTGACCGCGAGTGGCCTAGGCCACGAGCAACACAACCGTGGTAGGGCACGTGAAACCAAGCTGTACCAACATGTGGAACAAGCACCTAGGCTAGCCTAACACCCTAAATAAAACCATAATTGAAAAGGGGGAAGAGACACTGTTAGTAAAAGAGAAAGAAGCCCAGGAGGAGGCAGACTGTTCCGAAAAACAGAAGCCTACTCGGAGCCAGCGAAAGCCGATGTAGAGCAAGAGCCGGGATGCTGGGCCGAATAAAAATAATAATAGCCCTAAATACCAAGCTAAGAGAATGGTAGGAGGGCTGACTAGCTAAACTCGTGTAAACAATGAATGTGAAAAAAGTAGCCCAAAAGCATAAGAAGTCCCAGTATGGAGGACCGGGAATTCTTACGAGGCAGCATGGCCGCCACGAGACAACCGAGGAACCGTATTTGGCCTATAAAAGGGAAAATACTGGTACCCGGAAGATAAAATTACCGTAAAAGGTTACTTATGAGTTACTTAACTTAGCCGTGGCGATAGCAGAGCGTTCCATGGTTCCAAAGTAGTAAATCTCACGAAAAAACAAGAGCACAAGAAAATGGCGACTAGTCGCTGATGCTAAAATTTAAGGATGTCCGCTAGGGGCGCTGCTGTCCGTGGCGTCCTCTAGTAGTAGTAGTAGAGGCTGCATCGCCCGTTGGTATCGGCTCTCTCTTGGGGGGATTCTGAGAGGGAAGTTCTAATTGGTGTTTGTCTCGTGGTAGTGTTCCACACTCGCCCCTATTTTATACCGACACTTCTTTTTAAGAGTGAGCGAGTCAGTTTTACTGACATTTTCTTAATTTTGTTTTTCTCTGGTAATTTTTAGGATAATTTTACCTAGAAAGAATGATGTTAAGGATTACTTTCATAGGCCGACACGAGCTGAGCCCAGAAATAAAGTTTGTTCATACTTACCTGGCAGATATATATATATCTGACAGGTAAGTTTCATGAACAAAACGTAGAGTATTGTAGACACTTGGACAGCTACCTCCCTACCACATCCTTTCCTCGCCGAGGGAGGGAGAGAATAGAAATCAACTGTCTTCGTTCTCTTGGCTCAAATGAGAACCGAGAACCGACGAGGACAACTCAAGCTTCTTATGATATCGGACATAAGACTTCAAGGCCATAGTCTACAAGTCTCTTTGCCCGACGAACCTTCGCGAGGTAGTGACTAATGAATGAGGGTTCTTCTGAATCTTGTCAATGAGAGCTTATCCGCTTACGCGATAGAATGTTATTGGGATCTTTGTCAATGGGAACTAACCCATTTACGTGACAAAGAGTTTATACATTTCGTCAATGGGGTCTTACCCACTTACCTGACAAAACGTTTAGTATCTTGTCAATGGTGGGAACCCACGTATATGACAGAAAGTAATCTAGGAATTTGAGCATATAGTCTTCCCGATTCCTGTAGAAATCGAGGAAGGGGCAGGATTCCTGCTCAGAGACTGGGCTTACGGCGGGTAGGACCCGAAGGTTTCTTGAACGCAGAAGAGGAGTTTTATGACACCGAAAACTGCTTCAATTAGATGTTCAAAATTACTAAAGTCTCCTTTCTAGATGCCATCTCATCAGAAGAGTCAGGTTCCCGAGACTGCAGGTCCAGGGCTCCGAAACACCAATCTAGGAGTTAAAAATATCCATTGTCCTGAACAGCCCTTTCAGATGGTGGTGCAGATCTGAAAGTATTTAGGAAACCAACAGCGAGAGAGGAGAGCAAGGGACCGAGGGCCGAAACTTGTCAGATGAAGATGATGACAAAGTAGTCTCTTCTTCATTCGTAGGTTGCGAGTCGCTCCAGGACTCTCTCTCCTTTACGGGAACAGGAGAAGGGTCCTTAACAGACCGCGAAGCAATCAAACTCTGAGGCTCCTCTCATAAAAGGGGGTTTTCTACTTGAAGTAGGGTCCAAAGACGAAAGTCGGAAATGTTTAATAGCCAACTCCGAAACTTTGCGAAGTTCCGGTAAAGGAACGTCCTGCGGAGCGTTCTGAAGAGTTCACAAAAGTGTGCAGAAAAGCGTCATGCTGGGCGTCCACAAATGTGACGAGCGTCCAGAAAGTGTCATGCCAAGCGTCTTGACGAGCGTCCAGAAAAGCGTCATGCTGAGCGTCCAGAAAAGCGTCACGCTGGGCGTCCTTCCAAGCGTCCAGAAAAGCGTCACGCTGAGCGTCCAGACGAGCATCCAGCAAAGCGTCACGCCAGGTGTCTTGAGCGTCCAGAGAAGCGTCACGCTGAGCGTCTAGACAAGCGTCCAGCCAAGCGTCACGCCTGGCGTCCTGATGAGCTTGCAGAGAAGCGTCACGCTGAGCATCCATAAAAGCATCACGCCTGGCGTCCAGCCGAGCGTCAAGAAAAACGTCAAGCTTGGCGTCCAGCTTAGCTACCGAACCAGTGTCATATCTGGCAGCCGACAGAGCGTCACTTAGGGACAAGCGAGGGGCGTCTTGGCAAGCTGCTTGACTATGCAAAGCAGCTTGCCGGGCGTCAAGCTTAGCAGCTTGAACAACATCCTGTTTCACAGTAGAGCGAACATCGCATAACGTATACGGAGCGCCATGAGGAGAGGAGGGGGGAGCGTCTTGGGGAGCAGGAAAACAATCCTTGCTACAAGAGTAATGACGTTCCTTCCTCTCGACAGAGCGTAGAGTGTCTCGAAAGGCGTCCTCGTGAGGGTCTTGCCGAGCATCTTGATGCATAGAAGGCCGTCTTGAAGAGAGTCCCGAAGAGGAGAGCGATTAAAGTCAAGAGAAGCGTCATGACGAACTTCTGACGTGACCCGGAGGCGTTCTGGCGAGCCGCGCGCCGTTCATGAATCGCGCGAGCGTTATAAGAAGACGTACGGCGATCGTCGTCAAGACGAGCCTTATGGACATTCTTCATCTCTTGACAAAGACGACGGCCGCCTGTGCGACATCTTGCGTCTTTGTCACGCTTATCGATATTAAGTCCTGCAGAAGGGACGCCAGATCAGTGTGGAGTCCCCATAACCCTCCTTAACCCTCCTTCGGCTTTCAACATGCCCTCTCCCTGGGTCCTGGGAGTCCGACAGAGGTCCAGGCCTAGAGGCATTATAGGGCCAATCTGACGCTCCCTCCTGACGAGAGAGAGAGGACGTGAAGCGTCCTCTTCTCTAAAGCTTCCAAGAGCTCCAACCCCTGCGCGGGGAGGACGCCTCGGAGGACGAGAAGCAATCCTTCATGATTCATGCACGTGCACAATCTTTAGCAGCCTGGGAAGCGTCAACAGGTCTGCCGAAGGGACGCCAGATCGGTGGGGGTTCCCCTTAACCCTCCTTCGGCTTTCGACATGCCCTCTCCCTGGTCCTGGGAGTCCAACAGAGGTCCAGGCCTAGAGGCATTATAGGGCCGATCTGACACCCCCTCCACAACACTAGGGGCACTACACTTCACAACACTGATTGGAGAGCGAGCACTTTAGATTCCAAGATACGGATGGAATCCACAATAACAAAAAGGGCATTACCTCTCGCAGACATAACCTAATGGCCCGTAGGCCATACTACAGGGTTAGGCAAAATGTTATTGTCATGATACAATAAAGTTTGTTCATACTTACCTGGCAGATATATATATATAGCTGTATTCTCCAAAGTCCGACAGAATTTCAAAACTCCCGGCACACGCAGTGGGCGGCCAGGTGGTTAGTACCCATTCCCGCTGCTGGGAGGCGGATATCAGGAACCATTCCCATTTTCTATTCAGATTTTTCATACCACTGTCCCCTGAGGGGAGGTGGGTGGGTACTTAATTATATATATCTGCCAGGTAAGTATGAACAAACTTTATTGTATCATGACAATAACATTTTGTTCATGAAACTTACCTGTCAGATATATATATAGCTGAATCCCACCATTGGAGGTGGGAAGGGACAGAATAGAAGGATTTTAGGAAACAAATTACATGCAGATGATTGACATCTTGGTTCCTTACCTGTTAGCATAGCTGACTTCGTGATTACTGTCACCCAAGTCTGCTGCTTTACTAGAGTCAACAGCAAGGTAGTGACCTATATAGCTGGTGAGTTCTAGATGATCTGTCAACGGGAGCGTGACCACAATGTGACTAGACCATATTGACCATACTGTGAGGGCAACGAAGCTAAAAACCACCACCTGACCTAACCTATCGAAATTAGTCCCATAACTTCTAGGCTAAAGAAAGGGAAAGCGCCTCAAGCGACCAACCCTTCAACCATAAACCAACACCATCAAATCAAAAGCACACCTATCCCTTTTCTATAGGATAGGATTCGTGCTGCTTCCTGCCCCCAATAACATTTCTGCAGATATGTATGGTCCTAGCGACTCGCAGTTCTCATATGCCGTCTTCACATCCCGCAGGTAAAGTGAAGCAAACACAGAGTTGCTTCGCCAAAAAGTAGCTGAGTGCCATGTTCTTTTGAAACGCCATTGAGGTTGCGACAGCTCTCACCTCATGGGCTTTTACTTTCAAAAGTTTCAGATCACCATCTGGGCAGGACGCATGGGCCTCCCTGATGGTGCTTCGTAAAAAGAATGCCAGTGCATTTTTTGACATAGGAAAGTCGGGTCTCTTAACAGAACACCACAGATTTTCTGGAGGACCCCGACAGTCTTTAGTTTTCTGCAAATAAAACTTGAGAGCCCTGACAGGGCACAGGACTCTCTCTGGCTCTCGTCCAATGAACTCTGCTAACCCCTTGATTTCAAAGGTCTTCGGCCAGGGATTAGATGGGTTTTCGTTCTTCGCTAAGAAGGCAGGGCTCAGGGAGCACACTGCATTGTGTCCCCTGAAGCCCACATGTCTACTCATTGCTTGAATTTCACTAACCCTCTTCACTGTGGCAAGAGCGGTTATGAAAATCGCCTTTCTTGTAACGTCTTTCAACGAGGCAGCATGCAGAGGTTCAAATGGACTCGACATCATGAACTCAGACTCGTCAAGGTTCCATGATGGGACCTTCGGTTGCGGTACTTTCGATGTTTCAAAAGACCTCCAAAGATCGTGAAGGTCTTTATCATTTGTCAGGTCTAACCCTCTGTGACGGAAGACAGCTGACAACATACTTTTATATCCTTTGATTGTGGGCACCGCAAGTCTGTCCACATTTCTCAGATGTAGGAGAAAATCAGCGATCTGGTTCACAGAGGTCGTGGAGGAGGAAATACCTTTCTTCCTACACCACTTCCTGAAGACAGCCCACTTAGATTGATAAACTGCTCGAGAGGAAGCTCTTCTAGCATTGGCAATAGCTTCTGCCACTGGTCTTGAAAAACCTCTCGCTCTGGCCAACTTTTTGATAGTCTGAACGCAGTCAGACTCAGAGCAGAGAGGTTTCCGTGGTACTTCTCGAAGTGGGGCTGTCTGAGAAGATCGGCTCTCTCTGGAAGGGTTCTTGGGAAGTCTACTAGAAGAGACATGACCTCCGTGAACCAGTCGCTTGAAGGCCAAAACGGGGCGATTAGTGTCATTCTCGCTCCCGGAGACACCGCAAACTTCCTGATTACCTCTCCCAACAGTTTGAACGGGAGAAAGGCGTAGACGTCCATCCCCGTCCAGTCCCATAGGATGGCGTCTATTGCTATCGCTTCCGGGTCGAGAACCGGTGAGCAATAAATAGGAAGCCTCTTCGTTTTTGAGGTTGCGAAGAGGTCCACTAGCGGGCGTCCCCATAGTTTCCATAGTTCTTGGCAGACCTCTAGATGGAGAGTCCACTCCGTGGCAAGCAGTTGATGTTGGCGGCTTAGAAGATCCGCCCGGACATTTTGCACTCCCGACACGAACCTCGTTAGGATTACTATGTTCCGAGCTTTCGCCCATAGGAGGATGTCTCTTGCTATCTCGAACAGGGACCGAGAGTGTGTCCCCCCCCTGTTTTTTTAAATATGCGAGAGCTGTGGTGTTGTCCGAGTTGATCTGGACAACTCGGCCCACCACTCGTTCCTCGAAGAATTGGAGAGCCAAACGAATGGCTTCCAACTCTTTCAGGTTTATGTGCCAGGACCTCTGTTCCCCTCTCCAGAGGCCTGACACTTCCTCTTTGCCTAGTGTTGCTCCCCAGCCCGCCATGGAAGCGTCTGAGAACAACACTAGGTCGGGGCTCAAAAGGCTGAGGGACAATCCTTCTGATAGTTTGACTGGATCTTGCCACCACTTCAGATGATCCTTGACCGATTGGGAAATTATCAATGTCGTGTCTAGATCTTGCTTGTCCTTCCAGTTTTCTGCTAGAAAAAACTGGAGCGGCCTGAGGTGCAACCTCCCCAGGGAAACAAACTTCTCCAGCGAGGAAATGGTTCCCAGCAGACTCATCCATTCCTTTGCCGAGCATGTTTCCTTCCCTAAGAAAGCTGACACTTTTTCTAAGCATTTCTGCTGACGTTCCTTTGATGGAAAAGCTTGAAAAGCCACTGAATCCATCTGAATCCCCAGATACACGATGGACTGCGTGGGGATCAGATGGGACTTCTCGTAATTGACTATTAGGCCCAGGGCCTTCATCAGCTGTAACGTTGTTTGAAGGTCCTCCAGGCACCTTGACTCCGAAGACGATCTGATTAGCCAGTCGTCCAAGTAAAGCGAGACTCTTATTTTTGATAGGTGAAGCCATTTTGCTACGTTCCGCATGAGGAGAGTGAATATCATTGGCGCCGTACTTAGTCCAAAGCATAGAGCCCTGAACTGGAAGACCTGTCCTTTTAAGACAAATCTCAGGAATTTTCTTGATTGAGGATGAATTGGGATGTGGAAATACGCGTCTTGGAGATCCAATGACACCATCCAGTCTCCTGGTCTCAAAGCCCCTAGTACAGACTGGGACGTTTCCATCCTGAACTTTTCTTTTCTCAAAAAAAGGTTCAGCCTGCTGACGTCTAGGACAGGCCTCCATCCCCCAGACTGCTTCGGAACCAGGAATAACCTGTTGTAGAAGCCTGGGGAATCTAACGTTAGGACTTCTTCTACGGCTCTCTCTCTAACATTTGGTCTAAAAGGTCGAGCAATATCTGTTGCTTCTCCGGCTGGTATGAGGGCGACAGGTCTATAGGCTTCGTGCTCAATGGAGGAGCAGAGAGGAAAGGGATCTTGTATCCTCTCTCGATTATATCGAGGGACCAGGTGTCCGACCATATCATTCTCCACGCATGAGCAAAAGATGTGAGTCTCGCTCCGACGGGTGCCTGAAGGGCAGAAATGTCAATTTTTTCCCTTGTTCTTTGAGGAGGCCTTGCCTCTAGAGAGCCCCCTTCCTCGCGGAAAAGCTCTCGAGGAAGGCGCTCCACGAAAGGGCTCAGGGGGGCCGGCCGGAACCCCTATATATGGAGGTATAGGGCAAAAAATGCAAAGTCATGAAAAAATTCATGGAGCTTCATATGGCAATTGAGAATACTTAAACGAAATATTTCGTCAAAATTCCTCTTACTTTCGTAGTTACAGGGTAATTAGTTATCGTAACTCAATAAGCCTAAAACATTGATCCGTACAAGAAAATGCAATATTTCTTCTATTATCGTAAATTTTGATAATTATTGTCAAAGAAATTGGGAGAAATGGCATCTGTAGACAATCCCTGAGTCGAGAAGGAGACTTCAGGCTCAAGCTACCAAGTCCAGTCCTGATTTAGTGCGATCACAGACGTCAAGTAGTCTACACGTTCCATTTCACGTCTGACATTCGCCTGCTTTCACGTATGTTTATGTATGTTTCAGCAAGAATTTCATCATGCCAATGAGGAAAAGACAAGGGAAACATCTCGCTAACATACAGACGAAGAAAAATCGCTCAAGTATTATTACAGAATATCATAATATATGCGTAGTTAGTGAAGAGACAGAGGAGGGTTGCTTAGTAACGCCCCCGTCTTGCTTGACAGCACACGTCACACTGTGCGTAAGGCTACGATCTTTGAGCAAAGAGATCTTCATTTATGATAAATAACAAAGTTTTGGTTTTTTAATACCCAAAATGGAATATGAAATTCATAATAATCATGATTTATTAAATTGTCTTTGTAAAAAAAGTGTACGCTTTCGAGTTTCACCTCTTGACATTCTCTTGCAATTACGTTTGTTTATCTTTGTTTCGGGCAAGAATTTCATCATGCCAAAGAGGAAAATACAAGGAAAACATCTCGCTAACACACAGAAGAAGAAAATTTGCTGTAATAAGAAGAGTTAGTGAAGGGGAGAGAGAGAATTGCGTAGGAAGGAGTGCCCCATCTTGCCTCAAGCAGTGCCCAAGGCTGCGATATATGAGCAAAGGGATCATCATTTATGATTAAATTATGATAAATAAAATAGTTTTGGTTTATTAATACACAAAAAAGAAATATACATTCATAATAATCATTATTTATTAATATTGTCTTTATAGAAATACGAAGGAAAACTTTGAACGCCCGTATCTCAAAACTATACTTATTGACCTTCAAAATCTATCTTCTCACTTAGTTTTAAAGCTATAACATTGTAATTTGGTATATAACTCAGAAAGACATTATAGAAATGTTATTGTTATTATACAATTAAGTTTGTTCATACTTACCTGGCAGATATATATATAGCTGTATTTTCTGACGTCCGACAGAAATTTCAAAACTCGCGGGCACACGCAGTGGGCGGCCAGGTGGTAGTACCCATTCCCGCCGCTGGCGGATATCAGGAACCATTCCCATTTTCTATTCATATTTTTTTCTGTCGCCGGTCGGTAAACATCTGTTTACAGACCTCTGTTTACAGACAGGTCGAGGCCTCTGTGCCTAAAAACCGCTGACAACATGCTTTTATATCCCTTGATGGTAGGGACCGCTAATTTCTGCACATTCCTGAGAAAGAGCAGAAAATCAGCTATCTGGTTCACAGAGGTCGAGGAAGAGGAAACTCCCTCCTTTTTACACCATGCCCTGAAGGAAGCCCACTTCGATTGGTAAACAGCTCTTGTGGAAGCACGTCTCGCATGTGCGATTGCTCTCGCAGCTGCTTTCGAAAAACCTCTCGCTCTGGCCAACTTTTCGATAGTCTGACGCAGTCAGACCCAGAGCGGAGAGGTTTTGGTGAAACCTTTCGAAGTGAGGCTGTTTGAGTAGATCTTTCCTCCAGGGCAATGTCCTTGGAAAGTCTACAAGGAAAGACATGACCTCTGTGAACCATTCTCTCGCTGGCCACATCGGAGCGATCAGGGTTAACCTCGTCCCTTCCGAGGCCGCAAACTTCCTCATGACTTCCCCCAGAATCTTGAATGGTGGAAGGCGTATAGTCTAGGCCCGTCCATTCCAAAGCAAAGCGTCTACCGCGATTGCTTCTGGATCCAGGACCGGGAAGCAGTAAAGAGGAAGTCTCTTGGTCCTTGACGTTGCGAATAAGTCGACCAGTGGACGTCCCCACAACGTCCACAGGTCTCGACAAACGTCTTCGTTCAAGGTCCATTCCGTCGGTAGGACTTGGTCCCGACGACTGAGAAGGTCTGCCCTGACGTTTTGCACTCCTGCAATGAATCTCGTCAGGATAGTCCACCTTTTTTCTCTTTGCCCACAGCAGAATCTCTCTCGCTAGGGAAAACAACGTTCTGGAGTGTGTTCCTCCTGGTTTTTAAATAAGCGAGTGCTGTGGTATTGTCCGAGTTTATCTGAACAATCTTGTTCTCCAAACTCTTTTCGAAGAACTCTGCAGGGACAGAAATACTGCTGCCAGGTTCTTTGATTTATTTTATGCCAGGCTACCTGTTCCCCTCTCCAGGAGCCTGACACTTCCTTCCCCCCTAGTGTTTGCTCCCCATCCTGTGATGGAAGCGTCTGAAAACACACTAGGTCGGGGCTCAGAAGACTTAGGGACACGCCCTCTTGAAGCTTCTGAGGGTCCAACCACCATCTTAGGTGGTTCTTGATTGGAAGCGATATTCTCAATATGGCATTGAGATCGTCCTTGGCCTTCCACTCGTCCGCAAGGAAAAATTGGAGAGGCCTGATGTGCAGTCTTCCCAAGGAAACAAACCTTTCTAGCGAGGAAATGGTCCCCAGCAGACTCATCCATTCCCTCGCCGAGCAAGTCTCTTTCCTTAGAAAGGCTGAGATCTTTTCTAAGCCTAGCCGCTGACGTTCCTGGACGAAACGCTCGAAAAGCCACTGAATCCACCTGAATCCCCAGATACACGATGGACTGTGTTGGGGTCAGATGCGACTTTTCGAGGTTGACCAGAAGTCCCAGGGACTTCGCTAAGGCTAAAGTGAACTGCAAGTCCTTCAGACACTTCTCTCTCGACGACGCTCTGATCAGCCAGTCGTCGAGGTACAGGGAAACTCTTATTCCCGAAGAGTGTAGCCACCTCGCTACGTTCTTCATTACTACTGTGAACACCATCGGAGCCGTGGTCAGTCCGAAGCACATAGCTCTGAACTGCCATACTTTGTTGTCTAAGACAAACCTTAGATACTTTCTTGAAGAGGGTGGATCGGGATGTGAAAGTACGCGTCCTGCAAGTCTAAGGATACCATCCAGTCGCCCGGGTCTCAACGCTCCCAGAACAGAATGAGGCGTCTCCATTGTGAATTTGTTCTTTTCCACGAAAAGATTGAGCCTGCTTACATCTAGAACTGGACGCCAACCTGACGACTGCTTCGGTACTAGGAAGATTGCTGTTGTAAAAACCTGGCGACCCCAGGTCCGCGACTTGTTCCACCGCTCTTTTGTCGATCATCTGCTGAAGGAGATCGAACAATACTTTCTTCTTTTCTCCCTGGTAGGATGGAGAAAGGTCTCTGGGAGTCGTAGAAAGAGGAGGAAAGATCTAAAAAGGGGTGGGGGGGATCTTGTACCCCTGCTCCACAATCTTGAGGGACCAAGAGTCTGTGTCTCTCTCTCTCCACGCTCCCGCAAAAAACTTCAGTCCTGGCTTCCGACTGGTGTCTGAAGGACATGCTTCTCACTTGGAAGGCTTTGGCTTAAAGGAAGCTCTTCCTCGTGAAAACCCTCTCCCTCGAGGAGCTGCTCTCGAGGGGGGAGCCCCACGAAAGGGCTTTACTTTCTTCGGCGGTCGAACCGCAGCTGAAGAGGTTGAAGGTACGGCTGACCGTCTTGTAGACTGGGCCAAAAGGTCCTGAGTTGCCTTCTCTTGTAAGCTGTTCGTCAGGTCCTTTACCAAAGTCTGGGGGAAGAGATGGTTCGAAAGAGGCGAAAACAGCAAATCCGCTTTCTGAGCTGGAGTCACCGAACGAGCTGTGAAGTTGCACAGCAAAGCTCTCTTTTTTTAATAAAGCCGTTCCAAAATGAGATACGAGCTCCTCCGAACCATCCCTGACGGCTTTGTCCATACATGCTAACACGCTGGACAGCTCCCCCAGACTGAGAGATTCTGGGCTTCTCGCTTGCAGATCCAGAACTCCCAAACACCAGTCAAGGAAGTTGAAGACTTCCAGCGTCCTGAGCAGACCCTTCAAATGATGGTCAGTCTCCGACGCGGTCCAGGTTACCTTAGCAGAGGGTAAAAAGCGACCTCCTCTGCAAATCCACTAGGCTGGAGAAATCTCCTTGAGCCGAGAAGGGATACGAACTCCCCACTTCATCTTTGGTTCTATACCAATTGCCCCCTTTTCCACTAAGTCTAGTTGGAGGCAAGGCGAAGGTCGTCTTGCCTTGGTCTCTCCTTCGTACCATCCAATCCTGGAGCTTTTTAAAGCACGTTTCGTTTGAGAGAGAAATTTTTCATCTCTACAAACTCCGGGGTTTTTTTTTTCCAGTTTTAGATGAAGAAACTGCGAAGGAGGAGACTTGGGAGCTGCGGGCTGAAATTTGTCTTCAAAAGAAGAACGCAAGAGTCGTACGAGGACTTTATAGTCCGAGATAGACGGGGCTGCAGCAGGTGCCTCTTCAACCGATTCAGCCGAACTACTTAGCTCTCCTTCTTCTCTAAACGGAAGAGGAGACCGTCTGTCAGGAGAGGGCGTCCTAATGTCAGGTCTTGGCTTGATCAAAGGACCCCACCCCTATCCTTGCTAGAGGCAGCCTTATTTCGGCTGTCTTCTCTATGACGCTTACTGCTCGATGAAGGTAGAGCGTCCTGAGGAGGACGAGCGTCCTCAGCGCCTTCCGCAGCAGTCTCACCTGCCCGAGAAGCGTCCTTACATTTCTTCTTCGCTGGCATACGTGCTGTGCGCGTAAACTAGCGTCTGGGGGTACGACTTCTTGGTCAGAATCCCCAAAAACGTCTTGAAAGGCTGGCCTGAACATCCTGGCGAGCTTCCTGCCAAGCGTCCCTGGCCGAGCGTCCTGGTGAGCGTCCTGCCGAGCGTCCTGTCTAGCGTCCTGGCGAGCGTCCTGACGAACGTCCTGCCTAGCGTCCCTGCCAAGCGTCCTGATGAACGTCCTGCCTAGCGTCCTGCCAAGCGTCCTGACGGGCGTCTTGACAAGCGTCCTGACGAGCGTCCTGCCGAACGTCCTGCCGAACGTCCTCGTACAGAGCGTCCTCCTCAAAAAGCGTCCTGACGTAACGTCCTTCTAGAGGACGAACGAGATCGGCGAATCGCCGAAGGAGAAAGCGATCGGTCGAACGAGACAAGTAGGTGAAGGAGAAGGAGACTGCTTAGTCCTCTTGACAGGCAGTCTAAGGTCCTTCCTCCGCTTAGGCTCGACTGCTGCTGGGCGAGTCCTCTGAGCCATAAGCGAGGATAGCTGGTCCTGAAGGGACAAAAGAATGTTCTTCGTTGGGGAAGAATGAACAGAGGAAGCAGGACTGATCCTGTGAAGACGATGGGCGAGGGGCGACGCCTCCTTCCTTCTCACAGGTACAGCTACCTGCTTCTCAGGTATACGCGCCTGTGCACGCAACCTAGCGTCCTCATCGGAGGAGATCCTACCTCTCTTCTGAGGCGGAAAAACGTCATACGCGTCCTCCGACGAAAGCGGCGAAAGAGGACGTGAAGCGTCCTCCGCACGAAACGTCCTTTTCAAAGGACGAGAGTCTCTCCGAGCGCTCCACCCCTTGCGCGGGGAGGACGCTTCGGAGGACGAAAAGCACTCTTTCAGGACGCGCGCTCGTGCACAGTCCTTGGCAGCCTGGGTCTTTGCTACAGGGCCTGCCGAAGGGATGCCAGATCGGTGGGAAGCCCCCGTAACCCTCTTGCGGCTTTCGACATACCTACTCCTGGGTCTTGGGAGTCTGATAGAGGTCTAGGCCTAGAGCATTATGGGGCCGATCTGACGCCCCCTCCACAACACTGGGGGCACGATCACACACTTGCACCGAGCCAGTTTCTAAGGCTTTCACTTTGGTCTCCAGAGTGCGAAGAGACTCCAAAATCAGAGAGAGAGCATTCGCTTCTCCCGACACAGAATCAGAGCCCGAAGGCAACACAGGTTTAGGGGTTGTAAACACTACAGGTGTTAATGCAGGAGAGATGTCAGCCTTACCTTTGGAAGAACCACTCCTGGAGGAAGACCTCCTGATCCTATCGCGCTCCAATTTAAGGCGATAGGACTCATATACTCTCCATTCATCATCGGTCAATTTCTCACATTCATTGC
Organism: Macrobrachium nipponense; assembly: GCF_015104395.2. Lineage (NCBI taxonomy): Eukaryota > Metazoa > Arthropoda > Malacostraca > Decapoda > Palaemonidae > Macrobrachium > Macrobrachium nipponense. The sequence goes on from NC_061108.1 coordinate 76,482,486, forward strand.
ACCGATTATCAATCAAACAATTAAGCCCCTACAACTCATACATACTGTGTGGGGGTCTACCGATGCTTTCGGTAGCCTCACCTTACAATCAGCCCTCACACACACTCTGAAACTCACAACACTTGATCCAGACATATCTTATATAGAAAAGTCAATCCAAAATCAAAAAACGGTCCACTATCGCGCATGCCAATTCAACAATCCAATTCAATACCAAAAAAAATCAATCAGATACTTAAAAGCGAGTCAATTTCCAAAAAATCCTGAGCAGAGGTCTGTAAACAGATGTTTACCGACCGGCGACAGAAAAAAATATGAATAGAAAATGGGAATGGTTCCTGATATCCGCCTCCCAGCGGCGGGAATGGGTACTACCACCTGGCCGCCCACTGCGTGTGCCGCGAGTTTTGAAATTTCTGTCGGACGTCAGAAAATACAGCTATATATATATCTGTCAGGTAAGTGGCATGAACAAACAATCAAATAGAGCCCTTTTTTCCCATTTTTTTTTTTCATATTTTTTTTATAAATTTTTTTCTCCTGATTTATAGGGTTTATTTTTTTACCATATTGAAAAATTCATATCTAGCAAAAAAAAAATGACTTTTAGAAAAAAAAACTCTCCATTCGATTGGAGGTCTACATCAGGTCTATATATGGTAGTAATCCCAGGTCTTAATATTAAATATCAAGGGAGGGGATAGAATTTGAAAAATGGTTATTTTCGGGATAAATCGCCCTGGCGTCACAAAACCGAAGGTCAGAGGCGAAAATCATATGCGGTTTGGAGATGTCCCAAGTCACCTTATTAAGTGGTATGAATATCAAAGTCCTGTCCTTAAAAAAGGGCATTAGCCGGCTGGCCCCCTTAAACTTCTTCTTGGGGGCTTGCACGGCTGAAGTAGAAGCCTGGGCTGTAGGACGTCTGGAAGACTGTGTCAAGAGGTCCTGCGTTGCCTTTTCCTGCAGGTTAACCGACAGATCTTTTATCATGGACTGCGGGAAAAGATGTGTAGAAAAAGAGGCGAACAACAATTCTGCCTTCTGCGCAGGAGACACCGATTTCGCCGCAAAACTGCAGTACAGAGCTCTCTTCTTTAGCAGCCCAGTAGCGAAATGGGATGCCAGTTCATCAGAGCCATCCCTTACTGCTCTATCCATACAAGCCAACACGCTTGATAATTCTTCCAAAGAAATCGAGTCTGGACTTCTGGATTGTAAGTCCAGGGCCCCCAAGCACCAATCCAAGAAGTTAAACACTTCTAAAGTCTTAAAGATACCTTTCAGATGGTGATCCATTTCCAACATAGTCCAGGAAACCTTTGCTGATGATAGGTACGACCTCCTCGGAGCGTCAACCAAGTTAGCGAAATCGCCTTGAGAGGAAGACGGTGCTTTCAATCCCGCTTCTTCTCCCGTTTCGTACCAGATTCCCGCTCTCCCGCTTAGTCTCGATGGAGGAAGAGCAAAGGAAGTGTTGCCTTTCGCCTTCCTTGAGTCCATCCAATCTTGGATTCTCTTAAATGCTCTCTTCGCAGAGAGCGAGGTGGCCATTTTAACGAAGCCAGGAGCTTTCCTGGCTTTCGATGAGGCCAACTGTGAAGGCGGACAGCAAGGAACCGGTGCTTGAAACTTATCCAGGAACAAGTTTTTCAGAAGGTGCGTCAACGTCTTATAATCCGAGGCGGATGACGTTGTTGGCTCTTCATCGTCCGTAGGACACGAATCACTAGACGATTCTCTTTATCTAGCAGCAGTGTCCTTCAAAGATCGCAATGTTATTAATCCTTGAGGCCCTGTTCGCAAGAGGGTGCCTCTGTCTGAAGTAGGGTTAGAAGTACCAATCCATTTGTTTCCCTGTTATCTTCGACACTTTAAGATCTTGGAAATTAACATTTGTGGAACATCATGACGCTTCGGACTTAAAAATTCTTCCAAGGCGTCCTCCTGAGCGTCCTGGAGAGCGTCCCGATGCGTATGACGCCGCGCGTCCTGCGAAAGTCTTCCCGAGCGTCCTGGCGAGTGCTTCAATGAACAGGACGTCGAATGTTATTTGACGCTTCCTCAAAACCGTCCTGATTAACGTCACGCAAAGCAGGACGTCTAGCTTCTTTAACATCATCTTCCATAACGACAAATGCAGGCCGTCGAGCGTGTCGTGCGTATTCAGAGATGTCCTTACGAGGCTCTTGATCTTGGCGATCCTCGCTCTCTTGACGTGCATGAGAGAAATACTTTGAACAATGATCGTCCGTCAGAGATTTCTGGACGTTCCCGACCTCTTGACAAAGACGCCGGCCGCCTGTGCAACAACTCACATCTTTGCCATACTCGTCTCTCCTAGACGCTCTCTCATAAGGAACGCTTTCACGTTCTCGAATGAGTCGGCTGCTAGAAGGTGACGAAGAGGCCGAAGAACGAGGAGAAGGAGCCGGGGACTGTCTGGTTCTCTTAACAGGCAGCCACCGGTCCTTCTTCCGCCGACTGGGTTCTGTCTCTCTCTTCACAAAATAGGTAGCCAAATGTTTCTGCATACCCATTAGAATCTCCCTTGACGGAGAAAATTCTTGATCAGGAGAAGAACTAATCCTGTGAGAGGAAGACGGGCGAGGAGACGCCCTCTCCTTCGTCTCAGGAACAAATTTAGAGCAACTTGGACGCTCAAAAGCGTCCTCCTCCGATGAAGTCTTGGTCCTTTTCTGTGGTGGGAAGGCTTCAAAATATTCAGATGACGAATGAAAAGGTTGATAAGAAGGACGTGAAGCGTCCTCTTCTCTAAAATGATATTGTTATGATACAATAAAGTTTGTTCATACTTACCTGGCAGATATATATATAGCTGTATTCTCCGAAGTCCGACAGAATTTCAAAAACTCCCGGCACACGCAGTGGTCGGCCAGGTGTAGTACCCATTCCCGGCCGCTGGGAGGCGGGCGTAAGGAACCATTCCCATTTTCTGTCAGATTTTTCTAGTGCCACTGTCTCCTGAGGGGTGGTGGGCACTGATTATATATATCTGCCAGGTAAGTATGAACAAACTTTATTGTATCATAACAATATCATTTTGTTCATGAATCTTACCTGCCAGATATATATAGCTGAATCCCACCTTTGGAGGAAGGGGGAGACAGATTCGATTTTGGGAAACAATTGCATATATATGATTGATATTTTGGTTCCTTAACTGTTAGCATAGCTGACTTCGTGAGTACCGTCACCCAAGTCTGCTTCTGCTTTACTAGACTCCAGCTAGGTAGTGACCTGTGAAGCTGTTGAGTTCTAGAGGATCTGTCAACGTGGGCGTGACCACAATGCAACTAGATCCTATATTATAGACCTCAATTTCCTTCGGTACTGCATTCCTAGAGGTGCCAGCAAGGACGTGACCTGTTGTAGCTGGTGCGCTCTAATGAACTGTCACGGGGAGCGTGACCACAATGTGACAGATCATATAGGTGTTGTTTAGACACCGAATGCTGTTAATGCTTCACTGGAGGTGCCAGCAAGGACATGACCTATGTAGCTGGTGCTCAGATGATTTTGTCAATGGGGGCGTGACCACACTGTGACAAAAACATTTTTACCTACTATGAGGGCGAAGCAAAAACATTACCACCTGACCTAGCCTATCTGGTTAAACTTCGTAAACCAAGGCTAATGGTGGGAAGTCCGCCTAAGGCGCCTACCCAAGACCACAAAAAACTAAACACCTACATAAACATAATAAAAATAAAAAATAAAAAGAAATAAAATTAAAAAGTCCAAACTAACATATTATTTCTAAAAGATAGGAAAGAGTGCTACTCTCTGTCCCCAATATATTGTCTGCTGCGACATATGGGCCAGAGAGTAGCAGTTCTCGTATGTAATCCTCACCTCCCGAAGGTAGTGAGGCAAACACTGAATTACTACGCCAAAATGTGGCATTCAAGATGTCATTGAGTGCCATGTTCTTTGGAAGGCTACCGACGTAGAAATAGCCCTCAGTCCATGCGCATTCACCTTCAACACTTTCATATCACTGTCTTGACAGGATGAATGCACTTCCTTGATGGTGCCCCTCAAGGAAAAAGCCAAAGCATTCTTTGACAATGGTAACCTTGGCTTCCTGACCAAACACCACAAGTTATCAGAAGGACCTCTTATAAACCTTGGTTCCTATCTTTTCAGACGGAGGGTTGACTTCCTAGCTATTGCTTAGGAGTCTGCTTCGTCTCAAGAGCTCAGTGAGGATGTGACCTATGGGTAAGAGTTCTTGTGGGTTTGCCGATGGGGTCTTATCCACTTACTCGGCAAAGCCTAACTGGCATTTGTCAATGGGTGCTAATCCCACTCATATGACCATATACCTATGCCTATTAGCATAATTAAGGAGCACAACACAGATCACCTGATCCTAACACGAGGGTTAGCGCTTAATTTTAAAAAGAGTTAAACTAAAAATTAACTCACTAGTTAAGGATCAGTGTCGGCTCCCTATCCCAGCAACGTATCCGCAGACACGAACAACCAAGAGAAAAGGATCTCTTGTAGGTTGAATTGACATCCTTCGTGTAACGGGGAGGTCAACACAGAATTGCATCTCCCGTAAGTGACAGCTCATATGTCCTTTATGACATATTGTTATGGAACCAAGAAGAATTCATAAAAGCTCGCACTTCATGCATAGGTTCGAATGGACTGGACATGAGGAACTTCAGAACTACATCCAAGTTCCAAGACGGCACTTGGGTTGTTGAACCTTCATCGTTTCGAAAGATCTCAAGAGATCGTGAAGGTCTCTGTTGTCCGCCAAGTCCAGGCCTCTGTGCCTAAAGACAACTAAAAGCACACTCTTATAACCCTTGATTGTAGAGACTGCAAGTTTTAGATCCCTTCTCAGAAAAGGAAGTCAGCAATCTGGCTCACAGGTCGTGGTGGAGGAAAATGCCGTTCTTCTTGCACCAACTCCTGAAGACTATCCACTTCGATTGTACACTGCGTTGGAAAACGCTCTTCTTGCACTGGCGATAGCTTTCGCCATTGACGTATAAAAGCCTCTCGCTCTGGCCAACTTTTGGATAGTCTGAATGCAGTCAGACTCAGAGCGAAGAGGCTTCTATGGTACCTCTCGAAGTGGGGCTGTCTGAGTAGATCTGTCCTTACTGGAAGCGTCCCTCGGGAAGTCTACTGCAAAGGCCATGACCTCTGTGAACCACTCTCTCGCAGCCAGCCAACGGAACGCGAACAAAGTCATTCTCGTCCTTCCGACACCGCAAAATTTCTCACATGACTTCCCTAAGATCTTGACGGGGAAAGGCGTACAGGTCCATCCCCGTCCAGTCCCAGAGAAGTGTGTCTATCGTCACTGCAGCTGGGTCGAGTACTGGGCAGCAGTACAGTGGAAGCCTCTTCGTTCTGGACGTCGCAAAGATATCCACGAACGGACGTCCCCATAACCCCCACAGCTCTTGGCATACCTCCTGATGCAGAGTTCTACTCGGTTGGCAGAAGATGACTCGTCTGCTGAGGAGATCTGCCCAGACATTCTCTACTCATGCTACAAACTTCGTAAGGATCATGACGTCAGTGCCCTTGCCCACAGCAAGATCTCCTTTGCCAGAGCAAAAAGGGACTGAGACTGTGTTCCTCCCTACTTCTTCAAGTACGCCAGAAGCTGTGGTGTTGTCTGGAGTTGACTTGGACTATTCGACGAGAGACTTTTTCTTGGAAAAACTGGAGAGCTAAAAAGATGGCTGCATTTCCTTTAGGTTTATGTGCCAGGACACCTGTTCCCTCTACAGGTGCCTGCCACTTCTTTCCCCCTAATGATGCTCCCATCCCGTGTGGACGCGTCGGAGAAACAACACTAGGTCGTCGGGCTCTGAAGCTTGAGAGACACGCCCTCGCGACAGCTACACTGGATCTAGCCAACATTTCAAGTGATGTTTTACCTCTCCTGAAATTTCCAAGATCATGTGTAGATTCTGGTTTTCTTTCCAATTGTACTTGAGAAAAAATTGTAATGGTCTGAGGTGCAGTCTCCCCAAGGAAACAAACTTCTCCAGCGAGGAAATGGTCCCCAGTTAGACTCATCCATCCCTCACCGAGCACGAATCTTTCCTTAGGAAGGCTAACACTTGTCTAAGCCTTGCTGCTGACGTCCTGGGACGGAAAAGCTCGAAAAGCCACTGAATCCATCTGAATCCCCAGATACACAATGGATTGGGTTGGGATCAGATGTGACTTTTCAAAATTCACCAGTAGTTCCAGGGACTTCACCAACGATTAAGTTGTTTGAAAATCCTTCAGACACCGCGTTTGAGTGGAGGCATGAATGAGTCAGTCGTTCCTTCGAAGATAACAATTGCGAAGGAGGAGACTGAGGGCCGCAGGCTGAAACTATTCTTCAAAAGAGGCTCGAAGCCATCGAACCAAGACCTCTTCTTCTTCTCAACTGACACCACGTTCGGGAAGATGGTAACCGTGCTCTCTAGACAACCTCTGGAGAGCTGCATGAAATCTAGAGAGCAAGGCAACTGGCGAAAGAGCGGACGAGGAGAAGGAGAAGGGACTGCCTGACTCTTGATTGGCAGCCTATCATCCTTCCTCTCGCGATGTGGCTTTGCCTTTCTCACTGCAATCAACAAAACAAGTTGTTGTTGCAAAGACACAATCATCCTTTTCGATGGAGAACATTCCTTCTCAGGCAAAAGGCTGATCCTTTGAGAAGACGATGGGCGAGGGGAAGCCCTCCTCCTTCTCACATGGACGCCAAGGATATATCTTAGGAGCGACCGAAGCGCTCAAAAGCATACTCATCGGAAAATGTCCTCTCCGGTGAAGATCGCAACACAGTAGAAAAGAGAGAGGACGTGAAGCGTCCCCCTCCCTGAGACCATATTCTCATACATCTTAGCTCTCTTTTACTGCGGAAAGTCTTCCTATTGCCCCAAGAGACGACTGCAAAGCAGAAGGAGCTAACGGACGAGAAGCGTCCCCCTCCGAGGAACCAAAGACGACGGCCGCCTGTGCGACCTATAGCGTCTTCGTTCTCCTCAGAGGGAGCGAGACCCTCCGAGAGTTCCAACTCCTGCGCGGGGAGGACGTCTCTGAAGACTAAAGTAATCTTTCAAGATTCAAATTCTATGAGATTATGAGCCATGACATCACCTATAGACGAATCTTGACTATGAGAGTGTTCAGAATCATTTCTAGATCATCTATGCTATTCCAGTTTTTCTGCAGGAAAAACTGGAGAGGTGTGAATTTCAGTCTATTCAGGGAAAACAAACTTCTCCAGCGAGGAAATGGTCCCCTGCAATTCATTCATTCCCTCACCGAGCATGTTTCCTTCCCTAATAAGGCTGCGTTTCACTTAAACAGGAGTAATTGAAGACACTGTAGAAGATTGTTCATTTGTTTTCTTCCTAAAAGTCTCCCTTCCTGAGATCCATTACTATTCTCTGATTCTCGGCGAATGTCTGAAGAAGCATTACGTGTGCGTCCATCCAAGCGTCCGCGCTCCGGCGCTGTCGTATTTGGCAGCGGAAGGAGTCCCCTTCATAATCGAGCAAGGGGCGTCTCGGCGAGCTAATTGACTGCATCTCTTGCACATCATTCTTGTTTCGAGGGAAATCATGTGCTATGCCGCTGTAGACTCGGACAGAATTCTGTTACCATGCGGTAAACAGAACCGAAAAAGGTCTAATACATATATATATATACATACACACACATATCATTTACACATATATAGCTATACATATATATATATATATATATATATATATTTTATTTTCGTTAAAAGCAATTGCTTTAGTGGCATCAATAAGTTTCTTGCAGGTATCTTCATACCGACGAAGTTTTTTCCGATTCTCGTTCGTCAATTTCTGGTGAAATATACGCAGACTTCCTTCTTCCATTTATTGAATTTTGTCACGACAGCTGTTTCGCCTTATGGCATTATCAAGCGACTACTGACTTACAATCTGACCTTTCGGCCTATTTATCTCATCGTGTGGGAGGTATGACCTCGAGGTATGGGTACTGGTTAGTCTAGGGATTAACAGCGCTTAAGGGCGTTGTTTAGTTACAAAGAATATAAGGACATATGTACTGCGACAATAAGAGTGAAAGTTTAAACAGTGGTTAAATAAATATTCAAAATACAATGCCATGTGCTAGAGTTTCCTTAAATGTATGTTTTAAAATTTAATATGTTACATGTTGTTTTAGATAAAAATTACAAAATTACGTACAGGAATGAAAATGAATATAAAAATCTAAATACGGGAGTACAAATATATGTATATATTTTATAGCATGCATAAAGGTACAAGAGATAATTTCTGTTTATACATAAATGTGTATGATTTAAATTTGAGTGTGTGTGTGTGTGTGTGTGTGTGTGTATGTCCAAAAATGGTCTACGTTGGTTAACGGTTGCTGATTCGTGTTGGGCGGGGTCTCAGCGACCTGAGTAAGGATGTTACTTGACTTTCGCTGACGCTGGGTCTTCTCATGCCTTCCAAGGGGCGCGATGTTCTCGGTGGATTGGTGCGCGCTGTCTGGTCCCTGTTGGCTTGGGTATTCCTTCTCCTGCTGGAGGGGAGTATATGGTCCGATTCTTGTTGGACGTTCAAGGTCGGCTTCTGAATAGCGATGCTCACTGCTTCCGTTATTAAGAGGCGACCGTAGTTGTCTTCTCTGTGTACGACCTGGGTGCCTTCTATGAGCTCTTGTAGAGATGGCTTCCTGTCGTGAACATCTATGTAATGTTGATGGATGGCCCCTGATTTCTATGAGCCAGCAGACGTCTCCGAAAGGGTCGTTGTAGTGTGCCCGATGTAGTTTTGGCTGTGAGGTTTACACACCTCCTCTGGACAAGTAAATTTGTAAACTACATTCGTGCACATCTCCTTCGGTCCCCCCGGATGGAGGGAGGTAGAGAAGATACTCCGACACCGTATAGAAGAATCCGCAGCAAGAATCCAGCAACTTGAAGTTGAGAAGAGAAACGTTGGGAAGATTTCTGCATTAACAGCCACTAGATGACCAACAAAAAGCACGTGACCTGCTTGAGTTAGAGAAGAGGAAATACAGACAGGTGGTGACAACGAGGCACAACAATAAGCTACTCATCCTTCATGGGGGTCCCCCGTCCCCGTGAGAAGTGAGGAACACAAAGATGGCTTCGTCAACCTGGCTGGAATCGACCTTAGCCCCCATCAAAGGTCCCTCCTGAACCTGGGTCTGCAGTGCCCACTATGCCAAGAAACCACACACTGAAGCCAAGAGAATAGAAACGGAGGCCCTTATAGACCGACTTTTACAACGTCGAGATGATGGTAAGCTAGAACTAACACCTACCGTCATTGATGAACTTGTTGGAGAAGCAGGACGACAGAGAGGACATTTCCGAAGCCTAATTAATCACCAAGGAGATGAGGGAAGAACCGCTAAAGAACTACGTAGCAACCCAGACATCATCATACGGAAAGGTGACAAATCATCAGTGTACGTAGTGATGAAGAAAAGTGATTATTTTGAAAAGATGGATAGGATCCTCCTGGACACTTCCAAATTCCAACGCTTGACAAAAGACCCCACCGAGGACCTCAGAAAGAAATGTCGAGGCTTGTGACTAGGGCCAACAATCAGCAAGACGTCGTAAAATTCCTAAGGTAAAAGGAGACTATGGGCCCGGTTACTGCTACGGAACAGTGAAAACACACAAGGCAGGCAACCCCCTAAGGCCATCATCTCTCAGATGACATCCCCAACCTATAGGATAGCGAAAGTCCTGAATGATTTGCTGGTACCTTACATACCCGGTGCATATTCACTGAAATCAGCGGTGGAGTTTATTGATCTCCTACAGGAAAAAGGACCAGAAGACGACATTGCCTCACTCGCCGTGGAGAGTTTGTTTACGAACGTTCCCGTCGAAGAAACGATCGACATCATTCTTGATCGTGTATACAGGTCCGAGAAGAACCCGCTGCCCATTTCCGAAGATGTCCTCCGAGAGATGCTGAAAGCTAGCACTACAGAAGCCCCTTTCCTCTCTCATCAGGGGGAAATTATTTCGACAAGTAGACGGAGTCGCCATGGGATCCCACTAGGGGTCCTCTTTGCAAATATGTACATGGCCACCGTCGAAGAAAGGACCTTTAGAGAACATCTAAAACCTAGGATTTTATGGGCGGTACATCGACGATATATTCGTCACAATAAAAGAGCCTGAAGATACCAAAAAAACTAGCAGATGCTCTGAAAAGAAACTCAGTGCTCAACTTCACCACAGAGCACAGCCAGCAGAAGACTTTGCCATTTCTTGATGTCCTGGTAAAACAACAAGAAGGACAGTTTAAGACGACCGTTTATACGAAAGCAACGAACGCTGGGCGTTGCTTGAACGCACGCGGGGAGTGCCCGGACGCATATAAAAAGTCTGTCGTGAGTGCGTATGTCAACAGAACCTTCACACACAGCTCATCATGGAAAGATATACATAACGAACTCGACCGAATTCGCCAACTGCTGACAAACAACGGGTATGCAGATCAAATTATCGAAGCAGCAATAAAAAAGAAAATGGACGAATTTTACAACCCAACACCATGGCGAAAAACGAGGAAAACTTGATTATTTACCATCGTGTACATTATGGGTCTGCTTACAAGGAGGATTGCTGCACACTACGCGGGATAATAAACAGAGGCGTAACCCCAAAAGCCCCACCCCTACCATAAAATAAGCCTCAGGATATATAGTAAGCCCAACCTTGTAGCAGCCTTAATAATGAAGAACAGCACCGCTCCGGGGGGACCAGAAGGAGATGTGCACGAATGTAGTTTACAAAATTTACTTGTCCAGAGGAGGTGTGTAAACCTCACAGCCAAAAACTACATCGGGCACACTACAACGACCCTTCGGAGACGTCTGCTGGCTCATAGAAATCAGGGGCCATCCATCAACATTACATAGATGTTCACGACGGAAGCCAGCTCTACAAGAGCTCATAGAAGGCACCCAGGTCGTACACAGAGAAGACAACTACGGTCGCCTCTTAATAACGGAAGCAGTGAGCATCGCTATTCAGAAGCCGACCTTGAACGTCCAACAAGAATCGGACCATATACTCCCCTCCAGCAGGAGAAGGAATACCCAAGCCAAACAGGGACCAGGACAGCGCGCACCAAATCCACCGAGAACATCGCGCCCCTTGGAAGGCATGAGAAGACCCAGCGTCAGCGAAGTCAAGTAACATCCTTACTCAGGTCGCTGAGACCCCGCCCCCAACACGAATCAGCAACCGTTAACCAACGTAGACCATTTTGGACATACACACACACACACACACACACACACTCAAATTTAAATCATACACATTTATGTATAAACAGAAATTATTCTCTTGTACCTTTATGCATGCTATAAAATATATACATATATTTGTACTCAGTATTTAGATTTTTATATTCATTTTCATTCCTGTATGTAATTTTGTAATTTTTATCTAAAACCAACATGTACATATTAAATTTTAAACATTACATTTAAGGAAACTCTAGCACATGGCATTGTATTTTGAATATTTATTTAACACTGTTTAAACTTTCACTCTTATTGTCGCAGTACATATGTCCTTATATCTTTGTAACTAAAAACAACGCCCTTAAGCTGTTAATCCCTAGACTAACCAGTACCCATACCTCGAGGTCATACTCCACACGATGAGATAAATAGGCCGAAAGGTCAGATTGTAAGTCAGTAGTCGCTTGATAATGCCATAAGGCGAAACAGCTGTCGTGACAAAATTCAATAATGGAAGAAGGAAGTCTGCGTATATTTCACCAGAAATTGACGAACGAGAATCGGAAAAAACTTCGTCGGTATGAAGATACCTGCAAGAAACTTATTGATGCCACTAAAGCAATTGCTTTTAACGAAAATTGTATTAGAGAAAAACTATGCCCTAAAAGTATATATATATATATATATTATATATATATATATATATATATATATATATATATATATATATATATATATATTATATATACATATACACATACATATATATATATACACATACTACATACACACATATATATATATTTATTTATTTATTTATTTATTATGAAAAAATCTCGCAAAGTGAAGATGTTCAGCCATGTATGCTAGAATTCCCCTCAACCCGAGGCTAAGGCCATGATTGTAGGGTAGAAATACGTTAGTCCGTCAATCCCGCAGGAGAGAGAGAGACGTAACCTACCGCGCATGGCAGACAATCAGATGGAACTGAGCACTGGCATTACGCATTAGTGACAGCAGACTCAGAGAACGTTCGTCGTTCTCGCACTGCTCTGACCTGTTTTAGTTGCCACCTACACCATTCTACGAATGAATAGGTTTACTATCATTATAGAGCAGAAACCAAAATCCATCACAAATGGTATATTTAAGCGAAACTGAATTTGCTAAATATAAAAGGCTAACTTGGTATTGTCATAACAATACCTTAAATGTTTAAAAATAGGGAAACCGGCAACCCCTTAATAGTTGCAGGGAGAACCGATTAAATGTAATAAGAATAATCGTACTCTCGGTTGTCCTCCGTAGGAGTAACTATGGTATGAGTATATAACTTGAACCATACAACCGTTTGATAGTAATATGACGTAAGGGCAAAAATAATATTACTATGATACAACATCGCTTGTTCACCTTTACCCGGCAGATATATATATATACATATATCTGACTGGTAAGTTTTATGAACAAACGTAGAGTATTTTAGACACTTGGACAGCTACCTCCCTACTACATTCTGCCTCACCGAGGTAGGGAGAGCCATCACGCGGTAGTGTTTTGTCAATGAGAAATTATACGCTTACGCGATAGAATGAACACTCATGGCATTATCACTATACTTCACTACACTACTATAGCTTTCCAATGCAAACATGATTCCAGGCTACGCAAAGATTTAAGAATCACAGATAGGGTATTACCCTCCAAAGACACTATTGTAGGGCCCGAAGGCATCACAGGTCTTTGGAGGGATAAATTCTACTGGACGGGTAACTTGTGTTACACGCCTGGAGGAAGACCTCCTTACACTATCACGTTCTAGTTTACGTACTATGATTCAAAAGCCTTCCACGCAGAATCAGACATATTTTCACACTCGTTGCAGCGCTCATCAAACATACAAACATGTTTCCTACAATTCACGCACACTGTATGAGGGTCTACCGAAGTTTTCGGTAGCCTAACCTTGCATTCTTCCACACAACATACTCTGGCCTAGTCGAACTAGATCCAGACATCGTAAGTTTAAGGAAAAATCAAGCCAAAATAAAAACAATCCACAATTAGCGTATGCCTAACCACCGATCCTAATCAAATAACCAAAAATCAATCGGGATACTCAAGTGACCAAAAGAGTTCCAAAATCCAATGACGGAGGTGCAGAAAACACTTGTTGTCTGCACCGGCGACAGAAAATATCTGACAGAAAATGGGAATGGTTCCTTACGCCCGCCTCCCAGCGGCGGGAATGGGTACTACCACCTGGCCGACCACTGCGTGTGCCGGGAGTTTTGAAATTCTGTCGGACTTCGGAGAATACAGCTATATATATATCTGGCAGGTAAGATTCATGAACAAAACCTCTCTTAAGAGGGCAACAAGGACGACGACTGCCTGTGCGACGTCTTGCGCCCTTGCCGCTCTCCCCGTGAGAGGCTCTCTGAGAGCTCCAGCCCCCGTGAGGGGAGGACGCCTCGGAGGAACAGAAACACTCATTAAGGACTCGTGCCCGTGCACGATCCTGGCAGTCTGGGACGCATCCACAGATTCTGCCGAAGGGACGTCAGACCGGTTTTTAATTCCCGTAACCCTCCTTCGGCTTTCGACTTGCCCACTCCCTAAGTCCTGGGAGTCCGACAGAGGTCTAGACCTGGAGGCATTATGGGACCGATCTGACGCCCCCTCCACAACACTAGATGCACCAACACTTTCATTGCACTTCGCATTCGATTGTAGCGCGAGCACTTTTGACTCCAGGGCACGAATCGACTCCATGATCGTAGAGAGCACATTTCCTTCTGTAGACACTTCCTGATTGCCCGAAGGCAACACTACAGGGTTAAGTTGAATTAAATCTACAGGGGGATTCGATGGAGATACAATATTACCCTGACTTCTATTCACAGAAGCACTCCTGGAGGAAGACCTTCTGATTCTATCGCGATCAAGTTTTCTTACATAAGAATCATACGCCTTCCACTCAAGATCCGTCAATTCCTCACACTCGATGCATCTATCGTTCAACAAACATACATGACCTCAACATTTCGTGCACACAGAGTGAGGGTCTACCGAAGCTTTCGGTAGCCTCACCTTACATTCTTGCACACCACACACCCTGAAACTAGTAGAACTAGATCCAGACATCGTATTTAAAGAAAAGTCAAAGCCAAAATCCAAATCAAACCACTATCGCGTAAGCCAAGCCAACAATCCAGTCCAAAAAAACCAAAAGTCAATCAGGATACTCAAGGCAAAAAGAAGTTTTCAAAATCCTAGGCAGAGGTCTGTAAACAGTTGTTTACAGACCGATGACAGAGAAAAATCTGAATAGAAAATGGGAATGGTTCCTGATATCCGCCTCCCAGTGGCGGGAATGGGTACTAACCACCTGGCCGCCCACTGCGTGTGCCGGGAGTTTTGAAATTCTGTCGGACTTCGGAGAATACAGCTATATATATATCTGGCAGGTAAGATTCATGAACAAAACCTCTCTTAAGAGGGCAACAAGGACGACGACTGCCTGTGCGACGTCTTGCGCCCTTGCCGCTCTCCCCGTGAGAGGCTCTCTGAGAGCTCCAGCCCCCGTGAGGGGAGGACGCCTCGGAGGAACAGAAACACTCATTAAGGACTCGTGCCCGTGCACGATCCTGGCAGTCTGGGACGCATCCACAGATTCTGCCGAAGGGACGTCAGACCGGTTTTTAATTCCCGTAACCCTCCTTCGGCTTTCGACTTGCCCACTCCCTAAGTCCTGGGAGTCCGACAGAGGTCTAGACCTGGAGGCATTATGGGACCGATCTGACGCCCCCTCCACAACACTAGATGCACCAACACTTTCATTGCACTTCGCATTCGATTGTAGCGCGAGCACTTTTGACTCCAGGGCACGAATCGACTCCATGATCGTAGAGAGCATATTTCCTTCTGTAGACACTTCCTGATTGCCCGAAGGCAACACTACAGGGTTAAGTTGAATTAAATCTACAGGGGGATTCGATGGAGATACAATATTACCCTGACTTCTATTCACAGAAGCACTCCTGGAGGAAGACCTTCTGATTCTATCGCGATCAAGTTTTCTTACATAAGAATCATACGCCTTCCACTCAAGATCCGTCAATTCCTCACACTCGATGCATCTATCGTTCAACAAACATACATGACCTCAACATTTCGTGCACACAGAGTGAGGGTCTACCGAAGCTTTCGGTAGCCTCACCTTACATTCTTGCACACCACACACCCTGAAACTAGTAGAACTAGATCCAGACATCGTATTTAAAGAAAAGTCAAAGCCAAAATCCAAATCAAACCACTATCGCGTAAGCCAAGCCAACAATCCAGTCCAAAAAAACCAAAAGTCAATCAGGATACTCAAGGCAAAAAGAAGTTTTCAAAATCCTAGGCAGAGGTCTGGAAACAGTTGTTTACAGACCGACGACAGAGAAAAATCTGAATAGAAAATGGGAATGGTTCCTGATATCCGCCTCCCAGTGGCGGGAATGGGTACTAACCACCTGGCCGCCCACTGCGTGTGCCGGGAGTTTTGAAATTCTGTCGGACTTCGGAGAATACAGCTATATATATATCTGACAGGTAAGTTTCATGAACAAAACAAAGTCTACAGGAAGGTTAGCAGGTTCACTACCCTGACTTCTGTTTACTGATGCAGTCTTTGAGGAAGACCCCCTGATTCAATCACGCTCTAATTTGCATAAATACGAATCATACGTCTTCCCTTCGGGATCAGTCAAACTCTCACACTCCTTACATCGATCTTTCAACAAAGAAACATGACCCGTACACCTCGTGCATACCCAATGCGGATCTACCGAAGCTTTCGGTAGCCTCACCTTACCTTGCAAACAACACACTCTGACACTAGCCTAACTAGATTCAGATATCTTATGCAAAGATGAATCAAAACCAAATTCAAATCAATTTATGATAGCGTATGCCTAGCCACAAATCCAAGTTAATAAATCAAAAGACAATTAGGATACTTAGCGGCAATGAAGTTTCAAAATCCTAAGACGGAGGTACTGAAAACAGGTGTTTACAGTACCGGCGACAGAGAAAAGGGATTTTGACGTAAGGAAAAATCTATTTCTGGGCGATTGGTTCGTGTCGCCCAGCGAAATATCCCTTTAATCCATTATTTCTAAGATAAATGAACTAACAAATACCAGAGAATAAATAAAATAAAGAAAAGGTCAGTATAACTGACTCGCTCACCCTCCAAGAGGGCGTCGGTATGAACACTAGGGTGAGTGAGACCACTACCACGAACCTCTTACCAATAGAAATCTCCTACGACAAAACCCCCACAAGAGGGGAGCCGACCCACAGAATGGGCAGCAACTACTACTACTCCACCCCACGCTACCGACTGCTGCGCCTCTGGTGGCCATCCTGAAGTTAGCAGACAATCTTGAGCGCAGGGATGGGTAGGGTGGGATTTCGCTGGGCGACACGAACCAATCGCCCAGAAATAGATTTTTCCTTACGTCAAAATCCTTTTTCTGGCCTCAGTTCGTGTCGCTGCGCGAAATCGTACCAGAGAATTAGCACAAGATTGTAAATGAAAATAAATAAGGTCTCAATAAAACTTAAAATAAAATAAAGTATTATAATTGCAAAAAAATATATATATACACAATTGTTTATACAAGTCAGAAAAATAATAATTAAAATTAGCTTAAAGTTAACATATGTACAGGCTTACATGGAATATATGTTGAACTTAACATCTGTGTATACTTATTACATACAATAGTAAATAAAGCAATTATAATAATAAAATGATTCTGAACAAACTTAGAATACAATATAGTAAATAAATTTATATGTCTTAATATACAAAACCCGTAACCATTGTAAATGGAGATGTGTCACCCTAGCATAAAAATAAGGGGACCACATCATAGAGATCATTATATACAAACAATTGTGGGTGACCCTAGCAAAAAAATAAGGGACACCCACTGTACCATCACATGAGCAGCTAAGACTCAAGGTAGACGTAGATGAACATGGTAGGTATAGACAAACTGTTGACTGAGATAGGTAGAAAGGAGATCTGGATCTTCAACTTAAGATTAAGCAGAGTCGGGGGAAACTATGTTACCCGCCGCAACTGCTGAAAATTTCAGAGATTCCAAGGACTTTAAGTAATGACGCTTAAATACTGTCGGCGATTTCCATCCAGTATACTTTTTCAAATCATCAAAATTCATGTGTTGGAAATAGTTAATTGAGGTGGCAACTGCCCTGACATCATGAGCTTTAGGGAAGGAATCAGGGTTGGCTTGCTTAATAAAGTACAGGATCTGTTGCCTGATACCTTTAATAGATAAAGTACCACCTTTTTCTCTCCTAAAGAGAGGACCCGAAGAGGATGAGGATGTCCTGACAGAAAGGCTCATAAGGTCGATACTGGACAAAGAGAAACATCTTGCGGAAGGGGTATAACCTCCCACGGTTCCCACCTCAACAAAGGATCCTCATTCTTTGCTAAAAAGCTACGTTCCGGGGAAAGTAGAACTTCCCCTGAGGGAAGAAATTCTATATGATTCGGATCTCTGGATAACGCTGACAGTTCTGAAATTCTAGCTCCTGAAGCCAAGCTTAATAAAAATAGAGTTTTTCTTAAGAGCATTATAAATGACATGTCGTATTGTCTGTTTCTGAAGCCAGCTTAGAACATCATTCAAGAACCACGACACTGACGTAGGCCTTACTGAAGGTCTAAGTCTAGCACAAGCCTTGGGAATAGACGAGAAGTAAGAATCTGTCAGGTCTATGTTGAAAAAACCGAGTTGAAAAATCTTCTTCAAGGCTGACTTGTTGTCGTAATAGTGCTACTGCTAAGCCTTTTTCAAATAAAGATCTGAAAAAGGATATAGCTGAATTGATTGTCATGATTCTAATGTCTGATTCTCTCAGGAAGATTGCCAACTTTTTGACTGCAGCATCATACTGTCTCAAAGTTGAATCTCTTTTATCAGATTCCAAGAAAAGGGATTTTGACGTAAGGAAAAATCTATTTCTGGGCGATTGGCTCGTGTCGCCAGCGAAATATCCTTTAATCTATTATTTCTAGGGTAAATGTACTAACACATAACCAGAGAAAAATAAAATAAAGAAAAAAGGTCAAGTATAACTGACTCGCTCACCCTCCAAGAGGGTGTCGGTATGAACACTAGGCGAGTGAGACCACTACCACGAGCCAAATACCAATAGAAATCTCCCACAACAAAAACCCTCCATGAGGAGAGCCGACCCATAGATGAGCCAGCTCGTACTACTACTACTCCATCCCATGCTGCCGACTGCTGCGCCTCGTGGTGGCAATTCCTGAAAGTTAGCAGACAATCTTTGGGCGCGGAACGGGATGGGATGGGTAGGGGTGGGTGGGATTTCCGCTGGCGAACACCGAGCCAAATCGCCCGCATAAATAGATTTTTCCTTACGTCAAAAAAATCCCTTTTCTGGGCTCAGCTCGTGTCGCTGCGCGAAATCGTACCAGAGAAATAGCACAAGATTGTAAACGAAAGTAATAAAATAATCAGAATAGGTCTCAAATAAAAAATATAGTAAATATAAAAAAGACTATAATTGCTAAAAAGATACAAATACACAGTGATACAAAATAGAAATATGCTTAAATTACCCTAATTCTAAACATGTTTCTTATCTAAGGTAATTTATATGTACAGAGGTAAATGGCTTACATGTAACAAAATGGTATCTGTGTAAAGGCATTGTATCAAAAATATAATAGCAATTAGAGCAGTCAAATGAACAATTAAACAACAATGATAATATATAAGGAATGCATATGAATTAATATACAAAACCCGTAGCCATTATAAATGAAGTATGTATCCCCCTAGCATAAAAAATAAGGGGTAAAACCATCCATGAGATCAAAATCCATAAACAACTGTGAGTGTCCTAGCAAAAAAAACTAAGGGGCACCCACTACATCATCATAAAAAGCAGCCTAAGGACACCAGGTGAATGTAAATGAACACAGGTAGAATAGACGAAACGTTGGGTTGAAGCAGGTAGAAAGGAGGACTGAATCTTCTACTACAAATTAACTAGAATCAGGGGAAACTATGTTTCCCGCTGCTACTGCTGAAAATTTCAGAGAGCTTCCAAGGACTTAAGGTAATGGCGTTTGAACACTGTCGGCGATTTCCATCCGGTATACTTTTTTCAACTCATCGAAGTTCATGTGTTGGAAATAATTAATTGAGGTGGCTACTGCCCTAACATCATGTGCTTTCGGGAAAGAGTCAGGATTGGCTGCTTAATAAAGTACAGGATTTGCTGCCTGATGCCTTTAATGGATAAAGTACCACCTTTTTCCCTCTTAAAGAGGGGACCCGATGAGGATGAGGAGGTCCTGGACAGAAAGGCTCGTAAGGTTGTAACTGGGCAAAGAGATACATCTTGTGGAAGGGGTAGTACCTTCCAAGTTCCACCTCATCAAAGGATCTTCATTCTTTGCTAAAAAGCTACGTTCCGGAGAAAGTAGTACTTCCCCTGTGGGAAGGAATGAATATGATCCGGATCTCTGGATAAAGCCGACAGTTCTGAAATCTTGCTCCTGAAGCTAAGCTTAATAAAAACAGGGTTTTCCTTAAGAGCATTATAAAACGAGCATGTGTCATTGTCGGTTTCTGAAGCCAGTTTTAGAACATCGTTTAAGAA
This sequence comes from Macrobrachium nipponense, assembly GCF_015104395.2. Taxonomy (NCBI): domain Eukaryota; kingdom Metazoa; phylum Arthropoda; class Malacostraca; order Decapoda; family Palaemonidae; genus Macrobrachium; species Macrobrachium nipponense. The sequence goes on from NC_061108.1 coordinate 76,502,511, forward strand.
CCATGAAACTGACGTAGGCCTTACAGAAGGTCTAAGTCTAGCACATGCCTTAGGAATAGACGAGAAGTAGGAATTCCGTCAAGTCTATGTTGAACACAAATTGAAATATCTTTTTCAAGGCTGACTTGTTTGTCGTAATCGTGCTAGCGCTAAACCTTTTCAAATAAGGATCTGAAAAAGGATATAGCTGAATTAACTGTCATGATTCTAATATCAGATTCTCTCAGGAAGATTGCCTAACTTTTTGACAGCAGCATCGTACTGTCTCAAAGTTGAATCCCTTTTATCGGATTCCAAGAAGAGAATATTCTGAGGGTCAATATTCGCCCCATTTTTCTTCTTTTTTTTGCGCAAACTTTCATGAAAACATAAAGTTAGGGTTTTGCGTGAATCCCTGAGGAAGCGAACACAGTCTCGTTTGTACTGACTGGGAGAGCTTGGGATTGGGGATCCGAAGAGGACGAAGGCCCAGCTCCAGAAATTAGGTGATACCAATTGCTCTTCGGCCAGTCTGGGGCTACTAGAGCCACTTGACCCTTGAACGTCCTGAGTTTGTTTAAAACTTTCATAAGAAGATTCACTGGGGGAAAGACATAAATCTTCTTCCAGTTGTTCCAGTCTAGAGCCAGGGCGTCCGTGGCATAGGCCAGAGGGTCCAGGTTGGGGGCTACATAACAGGGAGTTTGTGATTCGCTTGAGATGCGAAGAGATCCACCTGTAGCCCTGGGACTCTTTGAAGGATCCATTGGAACGAACTGTTGTCCAGTGACCATTCCGACTCTAGGGGCACTGATCGGGATAACGCGTCTGCTATGACGTTTCTCACTCCAGCTATGTGAGTAGAGGAGAGATGCCAACTGAACTTGTCTGCAGGGAGAAGATGGCTACCATCACATGATTTAGATGACGTGACTTGGAGCCTCCTCTGTTTATACATGTACTACCACTGCGCTGTCCAGAACTAGCTTTATGTGGGAGTACTTTGGTGGGCGCAACCTTTTTAGAGTCAAGAACACTGCCATTGCCTCCAGTACGTTTATATGGAACTGATGACTGAACTGAGGTGACCAAGTTCCTTGAACCTTTTGGACCTGTGAATACCCTCCCCAACCGCTTAAGGACGCGTCTGTGTGGATGGTAATCCCCGGTGGAGGGAACTGAAGAGAGGTACTGACACTGACAAATTCTTGACTTTCGCCCACGGCCGAAGAGACGATTCTTTAGAATCAGGGACTAGGGATAGTTTGTCCCTGGCCCTGACATTTGCTCGTGAGCGCCAGATTCTGGTTAGGTCTTTCAGTTTGGCTTTCATTAAGACGTTCGTCACTGATGCAAACTGGAGAGAACCCAGGATCCTCTCCTGAGCTCCTTGACGCCAGTTTGTGACTTAGAAATGCTTGACTGAACTTCCGCTATTTCTTCCCTTTTGGTTGATGGAATCGACAGAGTATGGGAGGATCCGATTCCGATTGAATGCCCAGCCACTGAAAGTCTGACTCTGGAGTGAGTCTTGACTTGGTCCTGTTTTTATCTTGAAGCCTAGATATTCCAGGAACTGAATCACTTTCAGTGTAGCTCTGTTGCATTCCTCGACTGTTGAAGCCCAGATCAACCAATCGTCGAGATACGCTACTACCATAATCCCTTGTGATCTGAGTTGTTGCACTACCGCTTCCGCTAGTTTCGTGAACACCCTGGGTGCACGTTGAGTCCGAAGGGAAGGGAACTACCTTGAAGGAGAATGCCTGGTCTCCATCTTGAAACCCAGATACGGGACGGAAGTGTCTTGCAAATAGGGATATGTAGTAGGCGTCTGTAAGATCGATAGAGGTGGTGACGGCCCCACGGGGAAGTAAGGTCCGCACCTGTGAGATCGTGAGCATCTTGAACTTGTCGCAGCGGATGGCTAAGTTTAAGCGGGACAAGTCTAAGATTACCCTTCTTTTTTGTGAGCCTTTCTTTGGCACGCTGAACAAGCGACCTTGAAATTTTAATCTCTTGACTCTCTGCTATAGCTCCTTTCTGAAGGAGGTCCTCTGCGTACTCTGTCAATTCTTGGAAGGAAGTTGACGGAAAGGTCTGGATGGAGGGGGTGGGTTCGTCAACCAGCTCCAACCCAGGCCTTTTGACACTATGCTCTGAGCCCATTCGCTGAAGTTTCCACCGCCTTGGCGAAAGTGAAACAGCCTCCCTCCTACCACTGAAGTTCTTCATTGGTTCTGGTAACCGCCTCGGCCTCCCTCTGAAGTGCTTTCCCCTGTTAAAGGGGCCTCCCGATCCTCTCCCACGAAAGGAACGCTTACCTCTGCTCCCTTACCGAGCGGTCATACTTCTGTGAAGCTTGACTCTCGAAGGCTTGATTGTAAGCTGGAGAGATGGCGTAAGAGGTAGGGCTGAGGCTGAGGGGATATCACATAAATTGGCTGTGATTGAGCCTTAGAGGTGGAAGGTTGGGCTGTTTGCACTAAGGGCACCGCTGGAACTTGCTGAGGAAAGCGTGGCTGCTTTTTCTGGTAAGGATGGAAACGCCTAGGTTTCCTCTTGTCCCTTACCTTTAGGTGTTAGGTCCTTGTCTCCTCTTAGCCGTAAGGCCCCAACGGTCCTTAAGGCTCTGGTTCAGCCTCGTAGCCTCTGACTGGGACTTCCTTCACCATAGCTTCTGTGGGAAGAGATCTGCTCCCCGGAGATGTTAGACGAGAGTAACCTATTCGGCTCATGTCGAATGGTTGCCTCTTGTAGGACATGCTTCCTACAATTCGTTCTAGCAGTGGCAAACTCAAACATATCCGACTGTACCGTTTGAGTCAGGGCTTTGGTCATGAGCTTAAAAAGCGGGTTCTGAGCCATAAGCTATGGTTGTTTTCTACCTCGGACATAGCCATAGAGTTAATTGATCCTGGCTAATCGCGATTTCGCGTCAAATTCAGCCTGAATAAGGCCATCTGGGAGCCTTGGTAGCTTTTCACCAAACTGCTCCATAGCACAGTCCGGTTTGAGTTTGCCAGCTGAGAAGGTGTTTGGCAAGTCCTCCCACAATTCTCCGGCTGAGGGGAGCAACGGAGATGTGGGATCTGCTTCCTTCAATTGAGGCATGGGTTCCCCCTTCTGGGCCGCTGGATGGTAGACCTCGCGATCTTTGTCAGGAACGGGAGCGGGGTACTCTCATCATTGTGAAAATGGTTAAAGGGACTCTTGAAACGGTTGTATCCTGGTATTAGAACAATCCATGTCCTCTAAACATCTGAGCCATTCTCTCTGAGCCTGGTGGTTCTCGTGAATAGAGGACTGTCTCCTTTGGTACCCTATCATCCCGAACCATGGCTGAAGCTGTAAGCCTTGCGTAGCCTATGAACGGAGGCTGGAGGTCTTCCGGGAAGAACTCGAAGTCCTCTATCCTTCGAGTTCCGAATTCCGGTATGGAAATGAGACCGTCTTGGAAGGGGGCGTATAGACTCTACTCTCCATGGATTGTTCATCGAGAACGGAGGTAGCGAGTCATACGGAGGAAGCTGAGTTCCACTCGTATTGAAAGTGGAGGAGAGGCTAGAGGGGCTTCTCTCAGTCGGCTATAATGGAGTCTTGGGAAGTAATCCTATCCGACAGACGAGAGATCATTTGTTCCATGCTACTCTTTAGGGACCCCACCAGGTCGCCCACCTGTTGCAACAGGCCAGCATTGGAGTCCAAGGCCGGAGCTGCTGCGGAGGTGGAGGGGTGGCTCTGAATCGGAACCAAGGGTAGCGGAACTGGTGACTCTGCCGGTCGAGATCTCTCTCTGGAGGATTTACTCCTCGAGGACTTAGAGCCGGAGCTAGAAGCTTTAGACCTGTCTGCTCCGGGATTCGCAGCGGAGACTTACGTGAGGAGGATGACGCCGAAGTCGACTTCTTAGACGACGACGACGTCTTAGTCAAGGATTTCACTGCTTGACCCTTGACCTTAGGTCTAACCGAAGCGTCAGGAGGAGTATATAAATTCATCACCTGTTAAAGCCTTCCCCTTGGAAGGATGGAGAGGTTGCAGGAGTAGGAAGAAACAGTTACACCCAAGGGTGACCCTTGGGTGTCCACCCTACTTACCTCGACCACAGGTCGTCTACACCTACCATAGGTTCCACATTAATATCTAGAGTCGCGACGCGTCCGTGGAGATATCCTGGTCTTGATCAGTTAATGAGGCAGCCAGCTGTGTTGGATGAAGGCGATAGTAGGGGCCGCCTCTACTGGGTCACGCGTATCCTGTCGCCTTGCCTCCGGGGAAGATTAACAGCGCAACCTCTTCTCCAAGATGTAGGGCATACCCTTGGCGGCGTTCTTCCCACGAAAACCGACCGACCCAGGCCGCAGGGTTGCCAAGTGCGGTATCCTTCACTGCCGGCGCCTGGAAGAGAGGGGCGTAGCTTAGATTTAAGAATCACTTAAAACTAAAACTTAAAATATAACTTAAACTTAGATGCCTTAAGTTAAAGTGGATGATGAAAACTTAAGCACTTAAAACAGAAGGGAGCAGCTACCGGAGATGGAATACTCACCCCTTCTAAAAGCTGGCTCACCAGATCGTAACATATGGTACACGTCTCATGGTACCAGACCTGGATGTCCCCGTGTAGCGTCGCGCATGGAGCATGGGACCGGCAAACTTCGTGTCCCACATGGGTCCTGAAGTGTGGCGGCGCGCATCCCGGATGCTCACATTTGGTGGGGCCTGTAAGTGGGAAGACACATGAGTATCTTAAAGAATAACACTTACAGGCTAAAGGACAGAAGAACTCCGTTGCATGCCGGACTCGGAAAAAATTTGGGCATAACCCCCCCCTGCCTCGCCTGAATAGGCTATAATCCCGGAGATATCCGGTAAGACATGTAAGGGAGGGGGGGAAAAGGTTTAAGGTACTTAAGATAAAACTTATAGTTAATCTAATAACGCTTAAACCTAAAACTCAAACGAACCGGACCAAGTCCGTGCGTAGCGGAGTTTAAGTAACTCAGCAATGCGGTAAGGTTAGCAGGGACCCACCGTATGTTCGGTCCACTCTACTGGGTGGACTAACATCTTCCCGCTGGATGCCAGGACTCCGATCAGGAAAGGAGTCCTAGCAAGGTCGGGAAGAGCGAGGAGACATACGGCTCGAGCGAACCGGAGCGACAAGGAAGCAACGGGGGGGGGATGGGGGAAAGGCCAGTACCCCCCACCACCATCACCCCCGGGCCGGACCGAGAAGCCGGAGAGGTCGCGTCCAGTCTGGGTCTGTCCCGTCTCCCTGGCCCCTCCGCCTGGGGGGAGAGAGGGAGGCATGCTCGGGTGGGTTGTGGAGCGAGCGTGGGCAGACCGACCCACCCTCCCCCGACTCTATGGAAGAGCGGGAGGAGGGGGGAAGGGAATGGGCAGGCGTCTGGCTGTCTCGTGATCGCGTAGTGACCACGAGGCGGTAAGACTAAAATAAGACAACTAAGCCTAGGACCAACCAACTGATCAGAGAGATGCTATCGGGAAGCAACTGAACTGAAAAGCGGTAGCATGGAGACCCACTGGGCCAAAACCGACTGATCAGAGAGATGCTATAGGAAGCAACCGAACTGATGAGCGGTAGCATAGGCTCAAGGAGCCGGGACCTAGGCTAAGCCAGACGCCTAACTAACCTAACCATAACAAAATACATGGTATAATAAAATAAAATAAAAGAAAGAAAACAATATAGTAGGAGAAAAAATCCAGGAGTGTACGACTAACCCGAAGGAAATCTACCACTCAAAGCTAGTCAGAGGCCGATACTAAGAGCCGGGACTAGGGTCTGGAAAGAAGAAGCCTACATAAGTAAAGACATGCATGCATGACAACTGAGTAGACAGTACCCTAAGTAAAATGGATAATAAATATAGAGCGTACATAGATAAGGGGATAGTTCTAGGTATGGGAGACCGAGAACGAACCCACCACGCGGCAGAACCATGCTGCCATGCTTCCGACCCCGAGTTCGTATTATACCTAAAAAACGGCAAATACTGACTGAGGGCCGGAAAAAAGAAAAAACCAACTAACCATAAATACTGAGTACTTAACTTAGCTGCTGCAATAGCTGCACGCTCCATCATAGATAAATCCAACGAAGGGCACAAAAAACACAGAGAGAAAAATATCACGTGTGACCTCCGTGTGCGCTAACTGAAAAGGATGGGCCACCAGAGGCGCAGCAGTCGGCAGCATGGGATGGAGTAGTAGTAGTACGAGCTGCTCACTCTATGGGTCGGCTCTCCTCATGGAGGGTTTTTGTTGTGGGAGATTTCTATTGGTATTGGTCGTGGTAGTGGTCTCACTCGCCTAGTGTTTTCATACCGACACCCTCGTTTGGAGGTGAGCGAGTCAGTTATACTGACCTTTTCTTCTTTATTTTATTTATTCTCTGGTATGTGTTAGTACATTTAAACCCTAGAAATAATAGATTAAAGGATATTTCGCGCAGCGACACGAGCTGAGCGAGCCCAGAAAAAGAATATTCGTGGATCGATATCTGCATCTTTTTTAGCCGCAAACTTCACGAAGTCCATAAAGTTAGGGTTTTGAGATTCCTGAGGAAGCGAACACAGTCTTCGTTTGTACTGACTGGGAGAGCCTGGATTGGGAATCCGAAGAGGACGAAGACCCAGTTCCAGAATCAGAGGGTACCAATTGCTCTTCGGCCAGTCTGGGGCTACTAGAGCTACTTGACCTTGAACGTCCTGAGTTTGTTCAGTACCTTCAGGAGAAGATTCACTGGAGGAAAGACATAAATCTTCTCCCAGTTGTTCCAATCTATGGACAGGGCGTCCGTGGCATAGGCCAGAGGGTCCAGGTTGGGGGCCACATAACATGGAAGTTTGTGGTTCGCTTGAGATGCGAATAGATCTACTTGCAGACCTGGAACCCTCCGGAGAATCCATTGGAACGAACTGTTGTCCAGTGACCATTCCGACTCCAGAGGAACTGAGCGGATAGAGCATCTGCTATGACGTTCTCACTCCAGCTATATGGGTGGAGGAGAGGTGCCAACTGAACTTGTCCGCTAGGGAGAAGATGGCTACCATGACATGATTCAGATGTCTTGACTTGGAGCCTCCCCTGTTTACGCAATGGACTACCACTGCGCTGTCCAGAACTAACTTTATGTGGGAGTTCTTTGGCGGACGTAACCTCTTCAGAGTCAAGAACACTGCCATCGCTTCTAATACGTTTATGTGAAGCTGGCGGAACTGGCGTGACCAGGTTCCTTGAACCTTCTTGAACTGAGAGTATCCTCCCCAGCCGCTTAATGAAGCGTCAGTGTGGATGGTAATCCCCGGAGGAGGAAACTGAAGGGGTACTGATATGGACAGGTTCTTCAATTTTGCCCAAGGGCGCAGACGATTCCGTAGAATCTGTGGGATTGATGATAACTTGTCCCTGGATCTGACATTTGCTCGTGAGCGCCAGATTCTGGTTAGGTCTTTCAGTTTGGCTTTCATCAAGATGTTTGTCACTGAGGCAAATTGGAGGGAACCCAGGATTCTTTCCTGGCTTCTCCTTGAAGCATATTTGTGCTTTAGAAATTGCTTTACTGACTTCGCTATTTCCTTTCTCTTGGCTGATGGAATCGACAGAGTATGGGAGGATAGATTCCATTGAATGCCCAGCCACTGAAAGTTGGACTCCGGAATGAGTCTTGACTTTGTTCTGTTTATCTTGAACCCCAGATACTCTAGGAACTGGATTACTTTCAGTGTGGCTTTGTGACATTCCTCGACTGTTGGAGCCCAAATCAACCAATCGTCGAGATACGCTACTACCATTATCCCCTGAGACCTCAGTTGTTGGCCGTAGGCTAACCTAAAATACACAAAATCACTAAAAATTAAATTAAAATGAAAGTAGGAAAATAAAACAGTAGGAGAAAAAATCCAGGAGTGTACGACTAACCCGAGAGAAAGTCTACCACTCAAAGCTAGCCGGGGCCGATACTAAGAGCTGTGGCTAGGGTCTGGATAGAAAGTAAATGCCTACGCAAGGTAAAGAAGACATGCATGCATGACATAAACCAAGTAGGCTGGACCCCTAACATAATATAGATAACTTGTAATAGAGCGTAAAGTAAAAGGGAAGGTTCTAGGTATGGAAGACCAAGAACGAACCCGCCACGAGGCAGAACAATGCCGCCATGCTTCTGGCCGCGAGCCAGTATTTATACCTAAAAAAGGGCAAATACTGACTCAAAGCTGGAAAAAACTAAATAGGAACCTTACGGATTACTTAACTTAGCTGATGCGATGGCTGAACGCTCCATAACTAGATAAAATCCTCGCAAAGGGGCACGAAAAACACAGAGACAAAAAAGTACGTCTGGTAAGGCGCGTGCTAACAGAAAGGATGGCCACCAGAGGCGCAGCAGTCAGTAGCATGGGGTGGAGTAGTAGTAGTTGCTGCCCATTCTGTGGGTCGGCTCCCCTCTTGTGGGGGTTTTGTCGTAGGAGATTTCTATTGGTAAGAGGTTCGTGGTAGTGGTCTCACTCGGCCTAGTGTTCATACCGACGCCCTCATTGGGTGAGCAAGTCAGTTATACTGACCTTTTCTTATTTTATTTATTCTCTGGTATTTGTTAGTTCATTTACCTTAGAAATAATGGATTAAAGGGATATTTCGCGCAGCGACACGAACTGAGCCCAGAAAATCTGAATAGAAAATGGGAATGGTTCCTGATACCTGCCTCCCAGCGGTGGGAATGGGTATTAACCACCTGGCCGACCACTGCGTGTGTCGTAAGTTTTGAAATTCTGTCGGACTTCGGAGAATACAGCTATATATATATCTGACAGGTAAGTTTCATGAACAAAAGGCAGTTTTAAGTATTTTTATTGGGGTTTCAACTACTATTTGCAAATTCTAGCTATTCGTGGGGGGTCTGGTACTCATCCCCCACGATTACTGGGAGAACACTATATACGTAGGTTCCTGTTAATTAAGCACCAGTCTAATTCTTCTTCATTCGAGAGACAAGAATAAGAACTGAAAACAGACTACCTCATTCTCTAATGAAGAGAGCAAAGATGAAGCTGTCCTGAAGGGAGGCTTCTACGAAGATAACAGAATGCCGAAGATGACTAGTTCAAGCCAAACTGGTTGTTCAAACTTCTCGGTGCTATCCATCCTGAACAGATTCAATGTATGTTTGGTGAGAGCCTAAGATTGAACCAGGAACATAGTCTCACATATTTGAATTCTGGGGAGAGAAGGATTGACTGTTCTTGCCTGCTCTTCTTTGAACTTGCAGAGTTCTCACTCTGCCAAACAAAGCATTCTTTCCTACAACTATTTCACTCGCGAGGACTTGCCACGTCTTGCTACGCATATATCCACCCCGTGATCGAACCTCACAAAGAGAACTACACAGAAAACCTTCTCCCAGCTACTCCAAATGCCTTGTCCCGAGGGACAGTGACATCAACCTTGGCACCTGAAGAATTGCCATTCCTGGCTTTCACAGGTAGATCTAAGCCACCAAAGCAGCTTGGTCCCTTCTCTCACCCTGCGCCACTGTCATGATGAAAACTAACCCATCACTGACTGTGGGTGTACAATTCCCCTTTGTAGGTTGTACACTCAGAGACTTGTGAATGAGTAGCCGACACAGCCCCGGTTCCCTGAGTAGAACCTTTGGAACCAAAGACAGGAGAACAAACCTAGGTTCGAACTCCTGGGGCTCCCGAGACACTAGATATTAGGGACAGCGTCACAGTTCCTTCTCCCAAAGATCAGGTGAGCCAATGAGAGCCAACTGCTTCCTCCCCAGGGAAAGGATGCAGACCCTAAGAAGTCTCGAGTCAAGACTTATTAGGGAGCGGGGAAGCTACCTTCCTCTTCTTAGGCCGGGAAGCTTTCATAAAGGGAGGTAAGGAGACATCAGACAACTAAGACGAAGACAATGACCCCTGTGAAACTCAATGCAACACGGGAAAGGAGGATGGGGAAAGGAACCGCACTGATCAATAGCAGAGAGTTTGTTCAGCAGATCGGCTCAGCAGCAGAGTTGGCTGGCCAAGTAGAGTCAAGTGAGCAGATCACCACCAAACAATTATGAGTGGTAATCGTCAGCAAACAGCTAACACTTTTTCCCAATTAATTGTTCTTCGAACCCAAAGCTCCAAGAAGAATAAAAATGGATTCCGTGTCTGCTGCCCTAAATGTTCATACCCTAAGATCCAAGACATGAAGACAGAACTTGACCATTTGCCTAGATGGCGTTGGCATGCAATACCAAGCTATGCATAAACCCAAACCAGACTGAACAGCGAACTCAACTGAACTGGTAAAGGCTCGTCTCACTATCCAAACGCTCGAGATGGCGAACACTAGGATTCGTAAGAAGTCCTGCTCTCACAAGAAAACAACTTTGTAAGACAATAATCAGGAGAGCCTTTTCTCACCCTGGGGTGCTTGGCAACATGATGAAGCTGAGCACTCGGAGATCACCAGCGAAACCAAGGGATCCAGGCACTTGGCAAGATTCCTGATTCTTGTAATAACAACTATCAGGAACTCTTGTCTCACCTGAGTGTTTGCAGATCATATAAGACCAGAACAATCGGAGTGCCAGAAATTCCACAGAATTCAAGCGCTCAGTGAGACTCCCAAATTCGTCAAACAACAATCAGGGAGGGATGCCTCTTCAACTACCGTAAAAATCGAAGAAGATCAGGCATAAAAACCATTCCTATATGTGAGCATTTAAGACTAGATTCAGAGTGCATTTCCACAGCAAATGCACTCGAGGCTCCTCAAGCGCAAGACCCCACAGAGGACTGCAAATTGGAATCCATCCAAAATAGGGTAATAGCCAGGGAGAACAGTCTACAGGTGTTTGAATCTTCAGAATTGAAACACCAGGTGTCACGACAGTGAGAAGTCTCCCTGTCATTGACAGAAGATCCTTCCTCAACGAAATGAACGTATGTCCGGCGGGACACTAAGGCCCTTCCAGGAACATAGGCCCCCGATGCTGAATCCTGCAGACAGCACTCTGCAGGATCCCTCCTATTCACCTCGCCCCTCCCGGTGTAGCCAGAGGAAGTAGAGAGAATAGGTGAGGAAGACTGGACGCTCTCGTTCGCCTTGCTAGCAGGAGAAGCAAGTTGGAGGTAGCCATCAACCAGCGGTAATGGCCTCAAAGGAAGTCTAGGAGAATGTTCTCGCCCTGGAGAAGCATTTTCCCGAGAAGGGATACAGAACTCGCACAGCATGAGAAATGTTAACATAGACCAGTCAGTCACGCAAATGTGATCGTGGCCTGGGTGGAGTTGATAGTGCAACTGATTGGGGAGAGCTGGAACCTTCCTCTCAATGTGTCCCAGTCCCATTTGAGGTCGAAACCTCTCAGGAGAACTGAACGAGGACCCTCCTACCGGTCTCATTGTGTGTATGGTCTCATGAGACCGTCACATCAATCCTGGGAACTGAGCAGTCACCGCAAGAGTGATTGTTGGCAAGGTGTGTTACCTGAGTGACTCACCCCTTTCTTCCACTCCATGCCCAAGTCATGATGGTGAGCGGACTAAGGTTGGATACTCTGGATGCATGGGAATCCGCAGATTTGCATGCACTTGGGGAAGCTTGCGAACGACCGACCAACACGGATCTAGTCTTAGAGGCAGAACCTCTAGGACTAGCACCTGAAGTGGGAAGCGAAGTTTGCATTTCTACGGCTCCCAATACTCTAGACCCTAGGGACAGTGTGACGATACCTCTTCCCAAAGGAACAGGAGAGCCAATGGAAGACCCAACTGCCACCTCAGTTTGAGGAGGCAGACCCTTAAAAGTCCCGTGGAGAGACTCCTAAGGGCGGGGGGAAGCTACCTTCTTCTACAGCAGGGGAGTCTTAGAAGTCGAAGGGGAGGAAGCTGAAGAAGACAATGATGACAACGAAGATAAAGAGGATGATGAAGACACTTGATAAGCTCTCTTCCTCCTTGACTTTTTCACCAACTTCCACAAGACTTCTTCAATAGGACAAAACACAGTCACCAGCAGAAGTAATTAAAAATCACAGAGCAGCTGCGTAGACGCTGTCCAGTGACAAAACTCCAAGATAACACCGGCAAATTAATACGATTTTCAGCAGGGGAACAGTACACACACTCAAGGGCCAATGTCACAGCATGCTAACGAGTCACAGGTACAATTCTGAGGTTAGGACAGCCAACACAAAGAGATATTCAACCATCTACTGCTGTAATCTATTATCGCTAACTGTTAGCCTGTAAAAGAAAGAAAATATGATTAAAAAAGAAGGATATTCCTCTTGCATCCAAGGGCACTGCTTTCTGAAATTAGAGGAGATTCCTCAAACATCAAAACCACACGGTTCCCCTCTTCATCCAATAAACTAACGAAAAGGGCAAAGGAGAAAAAAACAAAGGGCAAACTTCCAAATTCCCTCTCAGCAATTCCCCCAAAGCGTAAGCATAAATGTCAAGTAAATATACTGTTCTGCCCTGACATTAAGGGTGAAAATAGATAAGTGATGAGGGAATAGATAGTACGTATACTCTTGCCACCGACCCTCAACACACAAAGGGGAAAGGCAGCTTGCAAGACTTAGCACAAGAAGTGGGTTTGTATATTAATTATAAAAGTCAAATAATCATTAATATTAACCCATAAGGTGCAGCGTGTCACTAAAATGATACTGTTATTTTACAATAAAGTTTTGTACATACTTACCTGGCAGATATATACTTAGCTTACGTCTCTGACGTCACGACAGAATTCAAAACTCGTGGCAAACACGACAGGTAGGTCAGGTGATCTACCCTACCCGCCGCTGGGTGGCGGGTGTATGAACCAATCCCCCTTTCCTGCCAGATTTTCTCTTCCACTTGTCTCCTGAGGGGAGGCTGGGAGGGCCATCAATTGTATACATCTGCCAGGTAAGTACCGTATATACTCGCATATTATGCGACTTTTGAAACCTAATTTTGAAGCTAATTTTAAAGGGGTCGCATCATACACGCGGTATAAAATTAGCGTACCGTCTATGCTTTCCCAAATCGGCAGATCGCGATAGTTACTACCGGAGGAAAACAGCAGATCTTTTAAAAAGTTATGTTTTACTTGTACTTCACTATATCCAATAATATTGTATGCATTCTCATATTACTATTGTATTTTAAAATACAGAAGAGCGATCGTGCGCCATTTGCATTATTTTGGTTTATACATGTTTAACTGTTCTAGACTAACCATCTATAATTTCCAAATCAGTTAAGGCACAACACCGAAGGATTTTTTACTTTTTGTTTTACTCAGTAAAAGAAACATTTGTTACTTGAACTATTATTTTCCTTTTAGGATACGCAGGTAAGTGAAAATTTATTAAAGTAAAAAAAAATGCATAAAATTAAACTAAAATCCTCCAAAGTCGCTCTCCGTGTCCGTATCATCAAATACTGCTCTGAATTCTTTGCCATCAAGGCAGTCATCATATTCGTCATCTTCCAGATCTTTGATCATTTCATCCTCATCTCCTGCATCTTCGTATAGGACATCGTCAATTCATATGGAAGGTATAGTCTTGTCACCGTGGCGAGCTCTCTGGCGTGGCTTTTAAAGATCTGCCCTTATGCTAATTTTACAAAAACAACAACTGCCCGTGTGTGACAGACCTTTGAATGTCCTTGAGACAAACCCCGAGGCTATACTTATAAGATTATAAGGGTTTTTCCTTCCCAGGTACTTTAATCTCCTTCCTATTCGGCCTCTCTCTCTCTCTCTCATCTCTCTCTCTTCTCTCCTCTCTCTCTATCTCTCTCTCCTAAATCTTACAGCGAGAGCTTTTTTTATGGGACAACATAGGCCCGCATTTCGCATTTTCCATACCTATTTATTTCGTATACGATTGCCCTTTCTCGGCTGTGAAGTTGATGTCTATCTATGGCTGTGAGATGACCAGGAATAACTTGTAAGTCGGTGTCAAAGTCACTCCACTCTTCAGTCAGGCCAAAACTTTGCCATATCGCATTCAAGCAATATTCAGTCATTGTTTCCTATCTATTATTTTCTCAGAGAGAGAGAGAGAGAGAGAGAGACGAGAGAGAGAGAGAGAAGAGAGAGAGAGAGAGAGAGAGAGAGAGAGAGAGAGAGAGAGTCTGTCTGTATACGATTGTTTATTTTCTCACTCGTCAAACTTACTGTTATGCTTTATTTCATATTTCCTTGCTCACCAATTTATTCTATACCTACGATATTAAGAAATCAAGATATGTGTAGAAGGAAGAAATGCCTCCAGACTGTACAGTCAGTATGGATTTAAACGCACGTGGAACTGGTTGAAATATTCGCAACAGCACCAAAACGAGATGCCCCGTTTATAGAATATCTGACTCCGTTTCTTGTTATTGCATAAAAAAACTTTATCAATCGTGAACCTACGTAATTTATTTAGAATTATGCGCAACGGAAAAGATAATATTTGATATCTGTAATGGGAGAAATGGTTTTATCTCTGTTGTTGTTATAAATTTGGCAGTGTTGTTGTTATAAATTTGGCAGATATGCGATCAAACACGTGGGTGGACCAAAACAGCCCAGCCAGAGAGCTCTGCTCATTTTGTAAATACTATTGTTTGGCGTGCTAGGCTTACCCCGATTCATTTGGGTGTGCGCTACTCAAATAATCGCATTTTTCTTACTAATCCCAAGAGTTGACCATGGAAAATCCCAAGATTAACCAAAAATCCCAAGATAATAAAATAATTGACATATGCCAAGCTTTGGAGTCCTAAATATTTACTCTGTCTATCAGGAAGATACTGATAAATTGAATTGACGGTATCTTTCCTGAGAGAGAGAGAGAGAGAGAGAGAGAGAGAGAGAGAGAGAGAGAGAGAGAGAGACGAGAGTAGACGAGAGAAGGAGAGAGAGAGAGAGAGAGAGAGAGAGAGAGAGAGAGTATTCATGTAATCAGTAAAATACACTAATAAAAACAAAAACTACGTACTGTATGTAAAGCACACACATCATCGTTAGCTTCCCGTGTGTTACGTGTAAACGTTCATTCTAAGAAATTCACAGAGTAGTATAACTAACACCTGATTGGTTGGTTGGTAACCATGGAGATCTGTTATCCAATGACTGCCCTCTGCTTCTGTTCTATTTATAGACATATGCCGTGGATGACACTAGGTTTGAACGTTACCATGTTCGTGATTTTCTGACTGCTGACGGCAAAAATTACTCGATAATTTTCTTTTTATAATTATTTCTTCGTGAAAACAATAATATAATATGATCATTTTAACTTTAATGTATAGTGGTATGAAAAATACCAGTGTGTCGTAGCGATGCGTCATTAATATAGTGGTATGAAAATACCGCATGGTGTTGTAGCGATACGTAATCACAAAGTACAAATCCATTTCCCGGACCATCCTCAAAATTTTACGACTTCAACTGCAAGATCGATATGGTGAAATATATTATACAGTCATACTTATTGTTGAAATTCACAAGTTGAACTGCAAAACATTATATTTTGATTGTTAGTCATATATTTTTTTTGTAACGGAATTGTTTTGTTTGAAAATAATAGCTATTAGTGAACATATGATATTAATTGTCCCACTATTTTATTATAGGTGATCTTAATTATCTCACATTCATGTAACAGTATTATATTAATATTTATTTAAATAAACAGTAATTAATAAATAACATTAATGAAAAACATAAAGGGAAATTTTTTTTTCTGCAGTAGTGATGTTTGATTATGCATCTGACCTCACATTTCCGAAATTGAAAAATTCCAAAAACCGAAACATCGGAATGTGTGTGTACTACACTTTTTTAAACACGCACACAATGTCTACACATTTACTGATACCCGTTGGTGAAAGACTCAAATTACAGTATTTATTTCTGAGAGAGAGAGAGAGAGAGAATGATTTAGGACTCCAAGGCGTGTTATTTTTACAATTATTTTATTATCTTGGTATTCTTTTTTAATCTTGAGATCTTCTATTCAATTCTCGAGATTAGTAAGAAAATTACCGTAACTTCACTAGCAGCAGCACACATCTGAACGACTCGGCCATTAGCACGCTAAACCACCAACCTTATGAACTGACCTCGGAAAAGGAACTCGCATGATACATGAGATACATGACAAAACCACTGTTTATTGGTGATATGCGAGATCGCACGTTACTCGAGTATATACGGTATGTACAAAACTTTATTGTAAAATAACAATATCATTTTTGTACATGAACTTTCCTGTCAGATATATACTTAGCTGATTGACACCCTTGGTGGAAGGAAAGAGACAGAACTAACAAGGAAAAAGGGGAAACAACATCTGTTGTAGGGTACTAAAAACCCTTGGTTCTTACCTGATTAGGCTGAAGACTTCATAGATACTGTCTATTAGTCTGCATAGCCTAAAGAGCTACAGCGAGGGCATGACCTACAGCTGAAAAGACTCTTAATATCCGCTTACTCAGTAGAATCCAAGTCGGATCATGTCAACGGGGATTCGCCCTCTTATATGACAGAGCCTGTCCACTACCAATGCAGGGAACTCTAACACAAACCAGATCACCTAACCATTCTAATGTTAGTACTACGAACAGAAAGAGATGCCTACCTGCATCCTCTTTCAAACAACCATTAAAACACAATACAAACAACAAGGGAAAAAAGTTACAAAGGATATGTTTCAGCTCCCTGCCCCAGCACTGAATCCGCCGATACGTACGGGCCTAACGCGAAGCACTTTTCATATGTAATCTTGACGTCTCTAAGGTAGTGGTTCACGAATACTGAACTGCATCTCCAGAATGTTGCTTTCATCAGATTCTGGAGTGACATATTCTTGTTGAATGCTAAGGACATAGCAATGGCTCTTACTTCATGAGTCTTGACTTTCAAAAGCTTGAACTGATCCTCACCACAAGCAATATGTGCTTCCTTCATTAGACTTCTAATAAAGAAGGACAAAGCGTTTTTAGACAATGGTCTACTGGGATCCTTTACAGAGCACCATAGTCTGTCCTTAATGCCCTTAAGAGTCTTCTTTCTCTGGAGGTAATACCTTAAACTCCTCACAGGGCAAAGAGTCCTTTCAGGTTCTTCCCCTACCAGGGGAGCTAAACCTAGAACTTCAAAACTCCTTGGCCAAGGATTTGAGGGGTTCTCATTCTTGGCCAGAAAAGAAGGAAGGAAGGAACAAATCACGGAATCTCCTTTGAAACCTACCCTTCCTTCTAGAGCATGAAGCTCGCTAACTCTCTTGGCGGAAGCTAAAGCCAAAAGAAACAGAGCCTTCTTCTTAAGATCTTTGAAAGAAGCTGACTGGGGTGGTTCAAACTTCGAGGACCTCAGGAAACGAAGAACCACATCCAGATTCCAGCTTGGAATTTCAGTCGAGACTTTCTTGCATGTTTCGAAAGATCTTAACAGATCATGTAGATCTTTGTTGTCAGAGATATCCAAGTTTCTGTGCCTAAACACAGCTGCTAACATGCTCCAATATCCTTTGATGGTCGAAACTGCAAGACCGCATTTTTCCCTGAGAAAGACAAGGAAGTCTGCGATCTGGGTCACAGAGGTACTGGAAGAGGAAAGCTTCTGGTTTCTGCACCAATGGCGAAAGACGTCCCACTTCGACTGGTACACTCTAAGGGTAGAGGGCCTTCTCGCTGAGGCGATAGCCTCAGCAGCCTTTGCTGAAAACCCCTTCGCTCTGACAAGACTTTTGACAGTCGAAAGCCAGTCAGATTGAGAGTGGGGAGGTTTTTGTGATACCTGTCGAAGTGGGGTTGTCTGAGCAGATCTACTCTTTGTGGAAGAGCTCTTGGAAAGTCCACCAACCATTCCAGTACCTCTGTGAACCAATCTTGGGCCGGCCAGAATGGAGCTACCAGCGTCATCCTTGTCGCTTCCGAGGCCGCAAACTTCCTGAGGGTTTGACCCAGTATCTTGAATGGAGGAAAGGCATAGACGTCCAGACCTCTCCAGTCTAGAAGGAAAGCATCCACTGTCACTGCTCCTGGGTCTGAGATCGGGGAGCAGTAGAGGTCTATCCTCGCGTTCTTTGCTGTCGCAAAGAGGTCGATATGAGGTCTGCCCCATAACCTCCACAGGTCTTGGCAAACTTCTGAGTGCAGAGTCCACTCCGAAGGGAGCACTTGATTCTTCCTGCTCAGGAGGTCGGCCCTGACATTCCTTTCTCCCTGTACGAACCTGGTGAGGAGAACGATCTTCCTTGCCTGACACCACAACAGCAGGTCCTTTGCTGTTTCGTACAGGGAGAAGGAGTGTGTCCCCCCCTGCTTTCTTATGTAAGCCAAGGCTGTGGTGTTGTCCGAGTTGACCTGAACTATAGCATTTCAGACGTGAGGCTCGAAGGCTTTTAAAGCCAACCCGTCTCCGACGCGTCGGAAAACAATACTTGGTTCGGGTTCGGAATGTGTAGAGACAGACCTTCTTGATTCCTCTTGTTATCTTGAAGGAGAACTCCAGATCTTGAGAGAGACGCCTCCAATTCTGGTAAAGAAAGAATTGGAGAGGTCTGAGATGCAACCTACCTAGAGAAACGAATTGCTCCAGCGAGGAGAGTGTCCCCAACAGACTCATCCACTCCCTCGCTGTGCATGCATCTTTCTCTAGGAAGGTCGTCAGTTTCTCGCAGCAACGAGCAATCCTCTCTGGTGACGGATATGCCCGAAAATCTGGAGAAACCATCCGAATCCTCAGATATATCCGCTCTTGGCTGGGGATTAGCTGTGACTTCTGGAAGTTCACCAGAAGTCCCAGCGAACTTGCCAAAGTAAGTGTCTTCTGTAGGTCCTCCAGACATCTCTCTTGTGAGCTTGCTCTGATCAGCCAATCGTCGAGATAGAGCGACACCCTCACTCCCTCCAAATGTAGCCACTGAGCTACGTTCTTCATTAAACCCGTGAAAACTTGAGGGGCTGTCGAGAGGCCGAAGCACAAGGCCCTGAATTGGTAGATCTTCCCTCCCATCATGAATCTCAGAAACTTCCATGAAGAAGGATGGATAGGCACATGGAAGTAAGCATCCTGAAGATCTAGGGACACCATCCAGTCCCCTGGACGAAGAGCCGCCAACACTGAAGAAGTCGTCTCCATGGCGAACTTCCTCTATTCTTTGAAGACGTTCAGGGCGCTTACACCCAGAACCGGTCTCCATCCTCCTGAGTTCTTGGGAACTAGGAACAGTCTGTTGTAAAAACCCGCAGAAGGAGGATCTTTCACTAGTTCTATCGCCTCCTTCTCTAGCATAAGATCTACTGCTAGAGAAAGGGCTTGATTCATGATGGGGTCCTTCTACTTGGCTACCAACTCCCTCGGAGTCGTCGTCAACGGAGGTCTTCATATGAAGGGAATGAGGTAGCCTTTGCGGACAATCGAGAGTGACCAGTTGTCCGCCCCTTTCTGGGCCTAGACGTCGGCAAACTTCAGTAGTCTGGCACCCACTGATGTCTGGAGAACATGAATACTACTTCTTCCCTCTGATGGATCTAGAGAAGGTCTTCCCTCGTTTAGCGGGTTTAGATCCTCTAGAGGAAGAAGCTCTGGCAGGAGGGACTCCTCGAAAGGACTCCTGCCTAACGGGAGTCTCTTTCTTGGTCTTAGCCTGGAAAGAAGTGCGAGGCTTCCTGGTAGACTGGGCTAGCATATCCTGTGTAGCCTTAGCCGAAAGGGCACTAGAAACGTCTTGAATGATCTTTGGGAAGAGTTGAGGAGAGAGCTGTGCATAAAGAAGAGAGGCTCTCTGAGCATGAGATACTGATTTCGTAAGGAACAAACAGTATACTGATCTTTTCTTAATCACTCCCGCTCCGAAAAGGGAAGCGACTTCACTCGATCCATCTCTCAGTGCCTTGTCCATACACGTGAGAACGCTGTTAAGATCTTCAGGTGAAAGGGAATCCGGGGTCTGCGTCTTTTGGGCCAAAACGCCCAAAGACCAGTCTAGGAAGTTGAATACTTCCAGGACTCGGAACATTCCCTTCAACAGGTGGTCAAGCTCATTCATCCCCCATGTCGTCTTAGCAGACATGAGGGCAGAGCGTCGAGAGGAATCCACCAGTGAAGAGAAGTCCGAGTCTGCCGAAGAGGGAAGAACGAGGCCCAAGGGTTCTCCAGATTCATTACCAGAACCCTAGTTTTCCAGTGAGCTTAGAAGGGGGGAAAGAGAACACCGTCTACCCTTTCTCTTCCTTCGAAAGAAGCCACTCGCCAAAACCTCTAAGAGCCTTCTTCATAGAAATGGTGGGCTTCATCCTGACACAGGATGAAACCTTCGAAGTTTTCGAGGTCGAGAATAACGAGAGAGGCGAAGGAGGGGCGACAGAAGAAAGGGTGTCTCCAAATTCCTGAAGCAACAAGTCCATTAATCGCTTGTAGGAGGAAACAGAGGAATCCTTAGGGATTTCTTCTTCTGAGGGATCCTGTTCTTCTTCGGCCGAAGATCCTTCACGATCCTTACGAGGATAGGCGGTCTTGTCCTCAGCAGAGCGTCCATCTTAGGAAGTACGTCTGGAAGACATCTGACATCTTGCAGGGGAAGTCATAACTTCCGGTGAGAGACTGCCTGAAAAATCCTTCTTGGCAGGATGAGGGCGTTCCCTAGGCTCTTGGCGCCTAACGAACGCAGGGCGGAAGTCTGGCGAAGAGCGCCTACTAGGCGAAATGCGTCTCTCAGGCTCATGGCGCCTGTCTAAAGGAGAGCGGCTGCCTGGCAAAGAGCGCCTGCCACGCGAGAAGCACCTATCAGGCTCTTGGCGCCTGCTGCGAGGAGAGCGGATCTCTGGCGACGAGCGCCTACAAGGGGAGAGGCGTCTGACAGGCTCCCGGCACCTAACTCGAGGAGAGCGAAAATCAGGAGAAGACCACCTGGCAGGAGAAGCGCGTCTACCAGGCTCTTGGCGCCTGCTAAGCGAAGGGCGGTTGACAGGAGAAGAGCGTCTGCTAGGCAAACCGCGCCTGTCTGTCGAAGGGCGCCTGGTCACAGGAGAGCGGAAGCCTGATGGTGAGCGGCTACCAGGAGAAAAACGCCTACCAGGCTCTTGGCGCCTGCCGATGGGAGAGATCCTGTCTCGAGACGAGCGCCTGTTGGGAGAGGCTCGTCTACGGGAAGCCTGCCCCTCGTCCGACGGAGAAACGATGTCGGAAGGAGAGCGTCTGTCCGTTGAAGAGCGCCTCGTACTACGATCCAATCCTGGAGAGAGGGCGGCTACTGACGAATAGCATAAACCTGGAGAAGAGCGCCTGGACTTCTTTACCAGGAGCGATACGTCCTTCCTACGACGAGAAGTCACAATCAAGGAGTCAGCCAGAGCCGTAATTTGCGCTTGCAGACTAGCCAAAATACGAGTAGGAGATTTCCCAAAGTCCTTAACGGGAGAAGAAGCTCGATCCTTACTAGGAGAACGACACTCCAACGAAATCCTAGGTTTCTTCACTTCCAATTCAAGATCTTCCGAAAAAACTTCAGGGCTGGAGGGAAGAGCGGACGAAGCCTGCCAGGCTCTCTTCGACGGCCGAGAAGCATCCGAGGAGCTCCAACCACGCTTAGGCGAAGGAGAAGGCAAAGACGAGAAGCATTGCCTTAAAACTTCTCTCTTGGCGCGATCCAAGGTAGCCTGGGAGCGAACATCAGGCGCTACCGAGGGGACGCCTGACCGGTGGGGGTTCTCCCTAACCTTCCTGTGGCTTTCGACTTTCCTCCTCCACTGGGTCTGGGAGTCTGGAAGAGGTCTAGGCCTAGAAGCATTAGGGAGCCGATCAGACGCACCCTCCACTGCACTGGGATCACTGCACAAATCACTATCACTCTTACCTTCTAGCGCTTTAATCTTCAACTCCATGCTGCGAATAGTGGCTCTCATAGTGTCCACCTCCGAAGGCGCATCTTCGGGTTCGATGCAGGGAGCAGGGGCTGAAACTGGTAAAGGTACTGCGTCTACAACAGGGTTATCAACTTCAAACTCGCTAACGCGAGACCTACTAGAACTCCTAGATGAAGCTTTCCTAACCTTGTCTTTTTCAAGCTTCCTTAAGTAAGAAGAAAGCACCTTCCATTCTTCTTCATTCAAAATACCACATTCACTACAAGGGTTAATAAATGAGCAGTCATTCCCCCTATACTTCATGCATACTGTGTGAGGGTCTACCGCAGCTTTCGGTAGCCTCACCTTACAATCGCTAACAGAACAAACTCTGAACATAGCTGATTTCTTAATCTCCACATCAGACACAATGAAATCCCAAGAAAAATCCAAAGAATAATAAAAAAACTGTCCACAAATCGTGAATGCCAAGCCAAAGAGCAGGTACTTCACCAAAAGTCTGTTGAAACAATCCAGGGCAAAACGAGTAAGAATCCAAAATCGAGAGGTACTGACAACAGGTGTAGTCGACACCGGCGACAGAGAAAATCTGACAGGAAAGGGGGATTGGTTCATACACCTGCCACCCAGCGGCGGGTAGGGTAGATCACCTGACCTACCTGTCGCGTTTGCCGCAAGTTTTAAATTCTGTCGTGACGTCAGAGACGTAAGCTAAGTATATATTTGACAGGAAAGTTCATGTACAAAAATCGACGCTTTACATGGCTGCACAAGGATGATGTTGATATTATTGACGCTTCATTTTCAAATACAGTGGAACCTTGACATACGAAAGTCCCTACTTACAAAAAATCCAAGTTACGAAAGCATGGACGAAGATTTTTTTGCTTCTGCATACGAAAATAATTCAGGTTGCGAAAGGGCAAAGTCCAAGATTCTCCCATCCAAGATTCTCCCGGAACGGCGAGAACAATTTTAAAACTTGCGCGCCGCCAACTGAGTAGACTCGCCACCATCCTCCCACTCTCCCATTGGTTCCTGATGCTAGTCACCGCCGTAAGATCCTGCTCTCCTATTGGTCAGCATCTGTCACATCATGCCTCTATGCAAAGGCATTCCTTGACCATTTTTTGTGGCAGCATTATCGTAAACACTGGAATTCGTTCGTTCACATATACTACAGTATTTCATTTGTTAATGCAAATTCATGTTAGTGATTTCGCTTTCGTTGTACTGTAAGTTACTTTATCGTGCTGTGTGTGAACTTAATTACTTACGTTATTAGCCATGGGTCCCAAGAATGTTGCTGAAGTTCACGGAAAGAAGAGGATGTTTTCTATGGAACGAAGATGGAGATAATCAAGTGTTAATGTTTTCTGCCATTTGTTAATGTGTTTCATAAAGTTTAGTGGTAATGTTTACTGCCATTTTTTAAATGTGTTTCGTAAAGTTAAGTGTTCATGTTTTCTGCCATTTGTCCTTCTCCTCTGTCGCCACTTTTGGAGATCGCCTCACTCGAAAGGTAAAGTTCCACATTTTACTAAATATGTACGTACAGTATTTCTTGTACCATGTACACTAATACACTTTATTTACAGGTACGTACAACAATAAAGGTTATGTTAGGTATTGAATGGTCCAAATTGTTGTATTTCATAGTTTATTGGTCAATTTAGCTTTATAATGATATTGTTAGAATACAATAAAGTTTTGTACATACTTACCCGGCAGATATATACCTAGCTATAGACTGTCGTCCCCGACAGAAATTCGAAATTCGTGGCACACGCTGCAGGTAGGTCAGGTGATCTACCTCCCCTGCCGCTGGGTGGCAGCAATAGGAACCATTACCGTTCTAGAACCAGATTTTCTCTTCTACCTGTCTCCTGAGGGGAGGCTGGGTGGGCCATTCATCGTATATATCTGCCGGGTAAGTATGTACAAAACTTTATTGTATTCTAACAATATCATTTCTGGGCTCAGTTTGTGTCGCCCTGTGAAATAATCCTTAAGTTCATTATTTCTAAGGTAAATAACCTAATAAATACCAGAGAAAAAATAATATCAAGAAGATGTCAGTATAACTGACTCGCTCACTCTATAAAAGAAGTGTCGGTATGGTAACAGGGGCGAGTGAGACCACTACCACGAGCCTCTTGCCATTTAGAACTTCCCACATAAAAATCCCCCACCTGAGAGAGCCGATCCAAAGGTGAATGCGTCTGCTACTACTACCAATACCCACGCCACGCGGGCTGCAGCGCCTCTAGTGGTCATCCTTTTCTATTAGCTCGTTTGCGACGCACGTGAAATTTTTCCTCTGTGTTGTTCTCGTTCTCTTGGATTTATTATTCATCATGGAACGTTCAGCTATTGCCGCAGCTAAGTTAAGTACCCGAAAGGTTTAGATTCTGTATTTTTGTCTTCCAGGGACCAGTATTTTCCGTTTTTTAGGTTATATACGGTCACCCGGTTGACTCGTGGCGGCCATGGGCCCGACTCGTATTTGCTAAGATTTCCCAGTCCTCCATACTGGGACATCTTTTCTTTTCCTTTCATGGGTTCTTATCACGTGTTACTCTGTTTATTTGCATCGTATTATAGGCTTTAGGAATTCACAGCCCATACCTTTTGATATCTCTCTGGTTTAGGTATTTAGGGCTACAGTGTTTTTTCCCTAGTCCAGCATCCCAGCTTTTGCTCTTCATCGGCTACGGCTGGCTTCGAGTAGTCGACTGTTCTTCAGAACGGTTCGTCTTCTCCTGGACTTCTTTCTCTCTCACTCATGTGTTCCTTCCATCCTTTTACGATGTGTTTGTTTATTTATTAATGATTATTATCTAGTGTTTATTTTATTTCTGTGTTAGGCTAGCTGTTAGGGCGTCCAATACCTCGGCAGTTCTATTACTTTTACTTGTTCATTCACCCTTGGTACAGTTGGGTTCATGTGGTCACTTGTCTAGTGGTTGTGCTGTGTATCACCTCTTGGTCCACCTTTGATCACGTGTTCCTCTGGGCGCCCTACCCAGTTCCCTTCCCCCCATTCCGCACGGTAAGGGGGGGTGTCTGGCCGGGCTCACTACGGTCGTCATGACAACCGCGTGAGCGCCTCCCTCCCTCTCTCTCTCTCGAGGGGGCTCCTGGGAGGTCCGGACAGCTGGGAGACCACTTATTCGCCTCGGGCTCTGGGGAGCTCCGGCGTGGAAGGGGGTTGGGGTTGGCCACCCCTCCCTCCGGCCGCTTCGGTCCTCTCCGGTGTGTCCCGCTCGCTCTTCCTCCCCCTCCCCCCCTTCACTCTATCCCACTATCAACGGACGGAGCCCCTGCTCACTAGCCGGGGGCCCCTTCGGTTGTTGGGGGTAAAGAGCTGGCTCCGCCAGCCACCGGAGTGGGATTTACCCAGTGGTCCTAGAAGCTTGCCTACTACTACCTTCTTTCCGCTACCGGAGGGGCGCTTGCTTCCTTATTCGGGCACTCCTCTAGTAGTCGGAAGGGAGGCATGTCTTACTCCCTGTATGGAGTATACATGCTCCTTTTGTATCTTTGTTAGTTTAATCTTGACAACCTCCTCCGTTCTCCGTCGTGGTTCTTCTCTCTATCCTCGCTAGGGTTGTATTATCCTTCTGGTTGATTCTTTTCTCCGTCCCCGGTGTACACCGGAGACTCCAACCAGAACAACCCTAGCTCCCACACGTATTTCAGTGGAGGACTAGTTTTAAAATAACTTATATGCTCCGGCATGCAACGGAATACGTATATAGACTGTAAGTGTGTAACACCGATACTCATGTATCTTTCCACTTACAGGCTACCAACTGCCAGGAACCGGGCTGTAATGCGGTTCTTCAGGACCCCTGTGGCCACGAGGTGTGCAGGACCCACGCCCCGTGCGCCACCATCCATGGCAACCTGATCGTCTGGTACCACGAGGCATGCACCATATGTTATGACCTCGTGAGTCAGTTTTTGGACGGAGTAAGTAGATATCTAGATAGTTACTTCCTCCATCATATATGTTCAATATATTTTAGTTTTAAGTCTTAGTTATAAGCTTCGTTCTTAACATAGAGCTCCGCCATAAAGGACTACATTGGTCCTCTCTTTCAGGCTGCTGCTGTGAAGGAGGTCGCCCTAGCGACCCTGAAAGCATGGGTGGGCGGCTTCGGCAGGAACGCCGCCAAAGGACAGCCCTACATTCTGGACAAGAAGTTGGCTGTCCAGATCTTCCCCGGAGGGAAGGCAATGGGTTACGTAGACCCCGCCACAGCAGCCCCAGCGATAGCCTCGATCCAACGGCAGGTGCAGCAAGCCTTCGTCAGCGTGTCAGGCCAGGACATCGTGCCAGACGTCGCCACCCTAGATATAAACGTAGAGCCAATGACGGTAGGTGCGGAGGACTTGTTAGTCGAGGTAGGTGCTTCGGGCGCTCAAGGGCTTCCCTTGGGCGCACCTGGATCTTCTTCCCCTGTTCCTTCCTCCTCCTCTTTCCAAGGCTTTACGGGATCTGAGATCCCTACTCCTACGCCTGCTGTTTCTGTGGCCCCTAAGGTAAAGGGACACAGAGAACAGAAGACCCTCCAGAAGACGACACACAAAAAGACGTCGTCTTCCTCCTCACGCAAGTCTTCGGCTTCCTACTCCGGAGCAGTGAAGGGTAAATCTGAACCTTCACACTCGAGAGGGTCTAGAAGCAAAGCTTCTAAGGAGAAGGTCCGAGCTCCAGCCGAGCCAGCACCCTCCCCTGTTGCTGCCGGAACTCCCCCGGTGACTCCTGCCGGGATCACGGCATCTAGTGCCTTTGACCCCGCTACCTTTTCGGCAGGAGTTCTACAACAAGTAGGAGAAATGGTTGGATCGCTTGGTACGAGATTTGAGCAAATGTTTGCTCAACTCTCCGATAGCATCAACCAATCAGGTCAGTCCATCCAGGACCTCTCTAATCGTGTACTGGATCACGATAACTGCTTTGCTGGCCTGAACCAGGCTCCTCAGGCCAACTTCCCGGCAGTAGGTTCTGGTCTGGCCCAGTTACCTGCTTACGACTCTCTGCCAGCATTTTCTATGAACAATCCTTGGAGGGTAGCAGCCCATGCTCCCTTCAAGGATGGTATGATCTCGATACCGGAGTGTGGAACGAGAAGGAGTTCTACCCTGCTGGATTGACCTAACCTTTTATGGGATATGCAAGACTAACAGAGACAGCTCTCAATAGGGAAGACAAGATCCCTAGGGAGACTGTCCTGTATAGTAGGGACCACGCCCAGAGGGAGTGGGTTCACTATCTGGAGGATTGGGATTGCTCCAATACCAGACTCCAGGACTTCAAGAGTCCCTTCACCATTTTTGCCACAGAGGAGGAGGCTTCACTCCCCTTTACAACAAAGATGGTAGAGACGACCCTTCAAGCAGCTATGAAGGATGAACCCATCCCACAGCTCAGGGAAGCAGAGCCCACATCTCCCCTCTTCCCTGCGTTTGGAGAATTATGGGAAAACCTACTGGCTACTTTCACGGTAGGAAAGCTGAAACCGGACTGTGCCATGGAACAGTTCGGTGAGAAGCTACCTAGACTGCCTGATAGCCTCATTCAGGCAGAATTCGACTCGAGGACTAGGCTAGGGAGATCACTCAACTCCCTAGTCAAAACTGAGATGGCTGCTCTCTCGTATGGTACGGAGCCTCTTTTTAAGATCTTGGCTAAGTCACAGCTACAGACGGTGCAAGCAGATGCTTATGACTTTTTCGTGGCCAGAAGGAACTGCCGTAAGCATGTGTTGCAAGAGGCTACCATTCGTCATGAGCCAAACAGACTTCTCGCTTCCAACATATGGGGCGCGGACCTGTTCCCAGAGTCTTCTGTAAATGAGGTGCACCACGAAGCTTCAAGGCTTAACCAAAGCCTTAGAGCTCGGTGGGGTATCTCAGCCAAGAGGAAGCAGGAGAACCCTCCCTCTTCTGGTAAGAAACTTAAGAAGACTAAGAGGTTCCAACCATACCAGAAGCACCAGCAGCAGCAGCATTTTGTCCAGACCGTTCCAGTCACCCAACCGGGTCAGCCTTCGACGTCAAAAGGACAGAGCCAATCCATCCTCTTGCTATACCCCCAGAACCAACCTTCGACCTCCTATACCGTCTCCCCAGCTTTCAATCCCATGTTTGAAAGCCAGGCTTTCCCAACCTTCAATAGGTTCGCAAGGGGAAGCAGGGCGAGAGGTAACTTTCGCCAGCGAGGTTCGGGAAGAGCTACCAACAGAGGTAAGCACTTCCGAGGAGGACGTGGAGGCCATCCCACACAGCAGCAGTGAGGCTCCCCAGGTAGGAGGGAGGCTGTTCCTCTTCCGTCACAGGTGGGGGTTCAGCAAATGGGCACAGAGCATCGTGTCCAAAGGACTAGGTTGGAGTTGGATCAAAGATCCTCCACCAACCAAATCATTTCTTCAACTACCATCAAAGGAATTAGCAGATTATGCAGAGGAGCTCCTTCAGAAAGGAGTTGTGTCGAGAGTCAAGCATCTAAAATTTCAAGGGCACTTGTTCAGCGTGCCAAAGAAAGGCTCTTCAAAAAGAAGAATAATCTTAGACTTGTCCCAGCTAAACTTTTTCATTTGTTGCGACAAGTTCAAAATGCTGACTATCTCGCAGGTACGGACCTTACTTCCCCGTGGGGCCGTCACCACCTCTATCGATCTTACAGACTCATACTATCATATCCCTATCGCGAGACACTTTCGCCCATACCTAGGTTTCAAGCTAAGAGACCAATCATTCTCTTTCAAAGTGATGCCCTTCGGACTGAATGTAGCCCCCAGAGTATTCACGAAATTAGCGGAAGTAGTAGTTCAACAACTGAGATCACAAGGGATAATGGTAGTAGCGTACCTCGACGATGGGCTGATTTGGGCACCAACCGTCGAGGAATGCCGCAGAGCCACAGACAAGGTAATTCAATTCCTGGAACATCTGGGGTTCCAAATAAACAAAACGAAATCCAGATTCACTCCGGAGACTCGTTTTCAGTGGCTAGGAATCCAATGGGATTTATCCTCCCACAATCTGTCAATTCCGGTGGTCAAGAGAAAAGAAATAGCCAAGTCAGTGAGGCAATTCCTCAACAACAAGCAAGCTTCGAGGAGAAACCAGGAAAGAATCCTAGGTTCCCTCCAGTTTGCCTCAGTGACGGACGTCCTTCTGAAGGCAAGGTTAAAAGATATAAATAGAGTTTGGCGCTCAAGAGCAAATGTCAAATCTCGAGACAAGTTGTAAGTGATTCCGCAAATCCTTCGCAACCAACTTCGTCCATGGGCGAAGGAAAAGAATCTGTCCAAGTCAGTTCCCCTTCAATATCCTCCTCCGGCGTTAACTATTCACACAGACGCCTCCCTAACCGGTTGGGGAGGATACTCTCAGTTCAAAAAAGTCCAGGGGACTTGGTCTACTCAGTTCCGCCAGCTCCACATAAATGTTCTGGAAGCAATGGCAGTATTTCTTACCCTAAAGAAGCTCCTTCCTCCAAAGCTGGTCTTGGACAGCGCAGTAGTAGTACACTGCATCAACAGAGGGGGATCCAAATCCAAACATGTGAACCATGTCATGATAGCCATTTTCTCCTTAGCGAACAGGATACAAAATGGCAATCTATCATCCACCCATTTAGCAGGGGTAAGGAATGTGATAGCAGACGCCTTGTCCCGATCAGTTCCTCTGGAATCGGAGTGGTCTCTGGACAACAAGTCGTTCCAGTGGATACGCCGGAGTGTTCCAGGTCTCCAAGTAGATCTATTCGCCTCACAAGCGAACCACAAGCTCCCTTGCTATGTGGCCCCCAACCTGGACCCTCTGGCCTATGCCACGGACGCCTTGTCCATAGACTGGAATCAGTGGAGAAGGATTTACATCTTTCCTCCAGTGAATCTTCTCTTGAAAGTTCTGAACAAACTCAGGACTTTCAAGGGACAAGTAGCTCTTGTAGCTCCGGATTGGCCAAAGAGCAACTGGTATCCCTTACTACTGGAATTGGGTCTCCGACCTCAACGGATTCCCAATCCCAAACTGTCCCAATCAGTACAAATGAGGACTGTGTTCGCTTCCTCAGGAGTTCTCAAGACCCTAACTTTATGGACTTCATGAAGTTTGCGGCTAAAAAAGATGCAGATATCGATCCCCAGAATATCCTCTTCCTAGAATCAGATAAGAGGGAATCAACTCTGAGGCAGTATGATTCTGCTGTCAAAAAGTTAGCATCTTTCCTGAGGGAAACAAACACTACAACCATGACTGTAAACTTAACTATATCCTTCTTCAGGTCCTTATTTGAGAAAGGTTTAGCAGCTAGCACTATTACCACTAATAAATCAGCTTTGAAGAAAATCTTTCAGTTGGGTTTTCAAATAGACTTAACAGAATCTTTCTTACGTCTATTCCCAAAGCCTGTGCTAGACTTAGACCTTCTGAGAGACCTACGTCAGTTTCCTGGTTTTTAAATGACGTCCTCAAACTAGCTTCAGACACTGACAACTCTTCTTACACATTTATAATGTTACTTAGAAAGACACTGTTTTTACTAAGCTTGGCCTCAGGGGCCAGAATCTCAGAACTGTCGGCTCTATCCAGAGATACGGGACATGTGGAATTTCTCCCTTCAGAAGTTTTACTTTCCCCTGATCGCAGTTTTTTAGCTAAAAATGAGGATCCTTTAGCAAGGTGGGCACCTTGGAAAGTCATTCCTCTTACCCAAGATCCCTCTCTCTGTCCAGTAATGACCTTAAGAGCCTTTCTGTCTCGGACATCCTCTAGATCCTCAGGTCCTCTCTTTATGAGAGAAAGAGGAGGCACCTTATCAGAAAAAGGAATCAGGCAGCAGATTCTTTACTTCATTAAGCAAGCCAATCCTGAATCATTCCCAAAAGCACATGATATCAGGGCAGTAGCTACCTCTATTAATTATTTCCAACATATGAATTTTGATGATCTTAAGAAATATACTGGATGGAAATCACCGACAGTCTTCAAGCGTCATTACCTAAAGTCCTTGGAATCCTTAAAATTTTCAGCAGTGGCAGCAGGAAACATAGTTTCCCCTGACTCTGCACAGTAGTCGTAGTTGAAGATCCAGGTCTCCTTTCTACCTACCTTTTCTAACATGTCTTACCCTACCGTTAAGCTCTACATGGTCCTCTAGCCTTAGCTGCTATGATGACATATTGTTGGAATGTCCCTTATTTTTTTGCTAGGGACACCCACATAATCTTGCATATAAATGTGCTTCAGTGTTTCTACCCTTATTTTTATGCTAGGGCAGAACACATTAACTTTTGTCTATGTTGTACATATATATTAGTTTAGATTTAGTGAATCTTCTGACAATTTTGTTTTGATACCATATTATTAAGCTCTGCTTTACCTGTTTTTTACTATATTAAGCTAGTTTTAAGTATCCTTATATTGTAATTTTGTATCATAACTTTTGATTCACTTATATTATACTTTTATTTTATTTTATAGTTTCATTGAGACCCTTCATTGTCATCTTGTGCTGTTTCTCTGGTACTATTTCACAGGGCGACATGAACTGAGCCCAGAAAAGGGATTTTGACGAAGGAAAAATCTATTTCTGGGCGATGGGTTCGTGTCGCCCTGTGAAATAATCCTTAAGTTCATTATTTCTAAGGTAAATAACCTAATAAATATCAGAGAAAAAATAAAATCAAGAAGATGTCAGTATAACTAACTCGCTCACTATAAAAGAAGTGTCGGTATGGTAACAGGGGCGAGTGAGACCACTACCACGAGCCTCTTGCCATTTAGAACTTCCCACATCAAAATCCCCCACCTGAGAGAGCCGATCCAAAGGTGAATGCGTCTGCTACTACTACCAATACCCACGCCACGCGGGCTGCAGCGCCTCTAGTGGTCATCCTTTTCTCAAGATGTCCATCTTGGGCTGCAGGGTTGGAAATAATAGGGGGGTTTCACAGGGCGACACGAACCCATCGCCCAGAAATAGATTTTTCCTTCGTCAAAATCCCTTTTTTGTAAATGCAACTTCCCCGGCAGATATATACTTAGCTGATTGACACCCTTGGTGGTGGGTAAGAGACAACTATTTACTGAATAGACAGGTAAACAACATACGTTGTAGGTAATAAATAAATAAAACCTTGGTTCCTACTTGTTCAGGCGGAAGATTCCATGGCTAATGCCTAGGAATCTGCTTCGCCTCAAGAGCCTCAGCGAGGATGTGACCTATGGCTAAGAGTTCTTGTGGGTTTGTCGATGGGGTATTATCCACTTACTCGACAGAGCCTCTTACATGACAATACGCCTATGCCTAGTGGCATAATTAAGGAGCACAACACCAATCCTGATCACCTGATCCTAACACGAAGTTAAATAAAATTTAACTCACTAGTTAAGGATCAGTATCGGCTCCCTATCCCAGCAACGTATCCGCAGACACGTATCAACCAAGAGAGAAGGATCTCTCGTAGGTTATCTTGACATCCTTCGGATAATGGGAAGTCAACACAGAGTTGCATCTCCCGTATGTGACAGCTAATATGTCCTTATGACATATTGTTAAGGAAAGAACAAGAATTCGGAAAAGCTCGCACTTCATGCACTTTTAATTCTCAGCTGTTTGAAGGAATCATCAATGCACTTATCAAGAGCTTAAGAGATCACATTGTCTCAAAGAAGGCCAGGGCGTTCTTTGATATAGATCTCTTCTGGGTGAAGCCTGGAGCCTGGCTAGCGCTTCGTGCCTGGCAGGCGCCTAGCACCTGTCTAGCGCCTCGCGCCTGGCTGGAGCCTCACGTCTGGCTGGCGCCTTGCGCCTGGAAGAAGACTTCATGATTACTGTCTATGAGTCTGCATGCCTCAAGAGTTTCAGCGAGGTAGGGACCTATGACTGACAAACCCTTCTGGATCATGTCAATGGGGGCTAGCCCGCTTACACGACAGAGCCTTCTCGGATCGTGCTAATGGGGGCTGACCCACTTACATAGCAGAGCCTTTACCTGTATCATATCAATGGGGACTAGCCCTCTTACATGACAGAGCTTTAGGTTTCTCTTTACTGGAAGGAGCCTTGCGCCTGGATGGATCCTCAATCCTGATTGGAGCCTAGCGCCTGGAAGGAGCCTGGCACCTGAATGGCGCCTGGCTGGCTCCTAGAGCCTGGCTGGCGCCTCGCGCCTGGCTTGGCTCCTCCACACTTGCTGGAGCTTCGAGCTTGGAAGAGTCTCGAGGCTGTCTGGCGATGTCCATATCGGACACTCTTATATCTGTCCGATTTGTTCGCTGCTGGCGCATTTGCGCCAGGTTGGAGGCCCGCTCCTTCTCCGCATCAGACCATGACAGAGTTCCTTGGAACTGTCTGCCTCTGGCGTTTTTCGCCTGTATTGGCATTTGCGCCTGGCTGGCGCTACATTGTCCAAGAGTCCTGAAACAACCACATAGTTTATCAGGAGACTGGAGAAGGGTGGAAGAAATTCTTCCCCTTTGAGCTTTTGGCCCCTGGCAAGGGGAGGGGATTGTAGTCAGCTACATCCAGTAGACGACAGGATATCTAACAGAACGAGAGAGAAGAGTCTTCCTCCGAGGAGGATCCTTCGTGAGTACTTCCTTTGCTAACGAGATCTCTTCTTACATGTTGATGAGGTTCCTCGTTGCAGAATCTTCCCTATCCTTGCCCGAAGGAAGGGAAGGAGTATGGAAGTCGAAGGAGACTCCGAGCTGAAATTTGGCGGAACCCTGATTTCTAGCTCTTATTGTATCCTTCTGAATACCTTCTGGGAAGCATTTCAAGCCCTTATCGAACCCCAAAGACTTTGTAGGCCAACGTTTAAACCATCTCTTCTTCTGTAGATGAAAATGTAAGTACCCTGCCTGGGCAACGAAAATTCTATCTGAAAGCATTGCGTCAGGAATAGAGGGTTTTAGTTCTTTTGCCTGACATACTATGCTGGCAAGAACCCATTGCCGAGTCTCCATTGAATCTGATGCGAGATTCCAATGCACAAAAAATTCACTTGTCTTGGTCATTTAGGGCAAAGAGAAACAAAGAATTCCTTCATAAACTTTCTCAAAGAAGTTTGATGAGGAGCAGTTCCATTTGGTCGGAACACGGAAACTGTGGCCACAAAAAGATCCCATTCGAAGTACATGATATCCTACTCTTGTCGTATTGAGGTATCGTATAAGATCCCGAAGATCTTAATCCTCTGTTATCTCTAATTCCCCTTGTAGAGACAGAGTACAGGCGGTCCCCAGGTTACGACGGTTCCGGCTTACGACGTTCCGAGGTTACGACGCTTTTTCTTAAATATTCAATGGAAAAATCCGTCCTGGGTTACGATGCTTGTTCCGAGGTTACGACGCTGACGCTTCCGACGCTCCGAGTTAACGACGCTTTTAAAAAACTCATACTATGATAAAACTCCTTTATAGTTTAGCACAGTATATTAATAAAAATAAGTTTCTGGTTAGATTACAACAAAAATTTTGAGGTTATGATTATTTTCGACACTTTTTATGTCGTATTTTTCTATGTTTTTTAGTGACGCCTCATATGCGGAACTAGTTTCCGAGCGAATGAATACATACTAGCTTGCGGTGCGCAAAGTTTACATATAACAGTCCAAAAGCACAAATAATGAAAAAAATCATTGCTTGTTTCCAGTAATAATAACAAAACGAAGTTTCTGGTTAGATTACAACGAGAGAGAGAGAGAGAGAGAGAGAGAGAGAGAGAGAGAGAGAGAGAGAGAGAGAGAGAGAGAGAGGAGAGAGAGCGTCTTCCGACGCTCCGAGTAAGGACAGAGAAGTGTTCGTTTCGTTAAACGGCCTCTGACTCATGCCAGTAAATGTTTTGTTGATACTAATAAATATCAGCCTATTTTAAAGATACGTTTACTTTAATTAGTCTATATGATACGTAAATAGTAATCAACTGTTCTTGTAGCCCTCAAGATTTGGCAAAATCGAAGTATCCAAAGAGAGACATTATCCAGTACATAATTTGATCAGAGAGAGAGAGAGAGAGAGAGAGAGACGCCTTGGCAACAATGGTCACCGTCTCGGGGATTGACGTAACATTTATTTTCTGAACAGATAGGACAGAGAAGTGTTCGTTTCATTAAACGGCCTCTGACTCATAGCAGGAAATGTTTTGTTGATACTAATATATAAGCCTATTTAAAGATACGTTTACTTTAATTAGTCTATATGATACGTAAATAGTAATCAGCTGTTCTTGTAGCCCTCAAGATTTGGCAAAATCACTCCAGGTTGTACATAAAACTTCAAGAATGTAGTGTCACCAGAGGATTACAATAGTTTTTACCTTCAAGAACCAGCATTCTTTTATGAAAATAACTCCAGGTTGTACATAAAACTACAGGAAACAACATGTAGTGTAACCAAAGGATTACAAGTAAGGTTTTTATAACTTTTTATTAGTTTAAGACATATTTCCAAGCGTCGTTCCGGCTTACGACGATTTTCGGCTTACGACGCGTCTCAAGAACGGAACCCCCGTCGTAACCCGGGGACTGCCTGTATAGCCTTTTACTGCGTTCTTTGATAGCAGATATATACAAAGGTGATTCTTCCCTCAGAAAGTGAAGAAATAACCCCGCTATGTGGTTCACTGAGGTATCGGAAGAGGACAGTTTCCTCATTCCATCTAGCATGATCTGCAGCAATTCTATGTCTTGGCCATGACTATTGTCATTTACCTTGAAAAATCCTCTCATTCATGTCCACTTCTGGTCAGTCTGCACGCGGACAGACTCAGAGTGGAGAGGTTGTTAAGGTCCATTTATAATAGATGCTGATAGAATCTCTAGACTCTCTTGGAAAAACCTCCCAATACATGCTGTGCTCTAAGGCCAAAATGAGACATAAAGTATCATCCTCTCTTCCTTTGACGCCCATTTATCTTAATATCTGTTAAGAATTTATATATCTAGGGGAAAAAAGACTAAAGTTTATTCCCCTTTTAAACTAAAAATGGCGTATATTACTACCTCTCTTGGTTCGGGAATAAGGAAGCAGTCTAGAGGAAGCCTGTTCGTCTTCCACCTTGCGAAGAGATCTATGACGAAGACATCTCGCAGGTTTCCACACCTCTCTTTCCAATTAAGATTAGACATAAGTCAATAGTTAAATTGTCGATCGAGAAGGTTCTCACAGACGTGCAACATCGTGCAGCGAACCTCTTAAGGATCGTTACGTTCCGTGTCTGTGTTCCAAACAGGTTCTCTCTTGTTAACGCGAACAGGGGCGAAAAAAGAGATTCTCGATGCTCCTTGAGATATGAGAGAGCTGTGGAATTAGTCAAATTGATTTGAAAAAAAAAAATCATTTCGTCCCTCCTTGGGATCGAACACCCCTCCAGTTAGACGGGGAACGAAATCAGAAACGAACCGTGACGTTACCGAGCCTGCTGTCAGAGAGGCTACTGAACCCTTCGGTTAACACTCACTATATCGAGAAATTATCAAGTCCAATAATTTTTCTCTTGCATTTCTAAGGACTATGTGCCAGAACTTCTGTACTTCTGTTTTGGTACGCGGCACCCTCTCGTATGTCTGCTTTTCTAGAGACTCCAGTAAGGTAGTGACCAGTGAAGCTGTTGAGTTCTAGAGGATCGGTCAACTGGGACGTGACCACAATGCAACTAGATCCTACATTACAGATATCGAATTCGAGTAATGCATTCCTAGAGATGCCAGTAAGGACGTGACCTGTGTAGCTGGTGCTCTCTAATGAACTGTCACGGGGAGCGAGACCACAATGTGACAGATCATATAGGTGTTGTTTAGACACCGAATGCTGTTTATGCTTCACTAGAGTTGCCAGCAAGGACGTGACCTATGTAGCTGGTGCGCTCTAGATGATTTGTCAACTGGGACGTGACCACAATGTGACAAAACCATTTTACCCCACTATGAGGGCGAAGCAAAACATTACCAATATTTCCATTTTGGTAGGAAAAAACTTTACAAGCGTAAAATAGTCCATTCAGGGGAACAAAATTCTGTCCAAAGAAAATGGTTCCCATCAGACTCATCCATCTTCTCACTAAGCATGTTCTCTAATAAGCTATGCTTTCGTAAGCATGAGAGCATTATATAATATAGTACTTTGCCGTGTTAGAATCCTCTATTATTCTGTAACGTCCAGGTTGTACGTATCTATCTCTTGGCGCTGTCCGCGTGCGATATTGCGGTAAACAGCATTGAAAGGTTGCAATATCTTTCTTATTGAAAGCTTCTTAGCTAAAACACAGACAATGTTTATTCATGTTTGCCTACAAACCCCCTCAATCCGAGGCAAAGTCCGTGATTGTAGGGGATAGATACGGTTAGCCAGTCAATCCTGTAGGAGAGAGAGATGTAACCGACTGCTCATGACCGAGAACTACATGCTACTGTGTTGGTCTAAGCGATAGCAGTGAGCAGTCTCCGTTCGCCGTCTCGCCTTATTCTTCCTGAGTTGCCAACTACTCCATTCAATGAAGGAATATGATAAAATTATTATCGATCCCCAGGAAGCTTCTCACTAATGCATATTTAAGCGAAACAAGACTTCGCTAAATCCAGAAGCTGAGTCGGTGTTCTCTTAACAATCCCTTTAAGCGTAGTCCTTACCTAGGAAACTCCTGGAAGGATACAGGGAATTCGGTTGCTAACCATAGAGGAAACTACGGTATGTGCATATGACTTGACCATACAGTAGTCTTATACAGCAAATTCTCTACTACATTCTTTCCTCTCCGAGAGGAAAGAGAGAGAATGGAAAAATTTACTATCTTCCTTCTTTTCGTCAATAGAACGAATTAGTATTAGGCGAAGGAGATCCCAAGTGAGAACCGCGGATCGAAGAGAATCTCTCGAGCTTCCTTTCTCTTGGACATAAGACTTAAAGGACGTATTATACAAGTCTACTACTTGGAAGAGCCTCTAATCAAAGAATGACCTCCTCCGAATCTTGTCCAAGGGAGTTTATATGCTTAGGCGATAAGATGTATTGAGATCTTTGTCAATGAGAACTAATCCATTAAGATACAAAGAGTATACATTTTTTGTCAATTATGTGTTATGCACTTATTTGACAATACGTTTAATATTTCCCTAAGGAAGGAAGTTAATCCAGGAACTCGTTAAGTTTTCGTGATTTCCACAGAAATCGCGGAAGGGACCGGATTCCTGTTTATATTGAGCTTACGGAAGGAAGATTGAAGGCGATCCTCGCCTGGAACGTTCCACTTGTGTGGAAGGTTCCGCGCGTCTGGAAAGTTCCGCGTGGAATTCCGCACGCCTTGGACAGTGTCGCCTGTCCGCGTTGTCCACATCTGGCGCTTGAAGCTGTCGCGTACGACACTTTGCCTGTCCGGAGTGTGCGCGTCTGGCGCTTGGTGCCCGGCTGGAGTATCGTACAATACTTTTTCCCGTCCGGGCTGTCCACATCTGGCACCTGGCGCCAGGCTGGCGCTGTTCGCTTCGGACACTCGATTCTGTCCGAGCTGTCCGCGTCTTCGAACTTCAAAATGTTATTGTTATAATACAATTAAGTTTGTTCATACTTACCTGGCAGATATATATATAGCTGTATTTTCTGAAGTCCGACAGAATTTAAAAATTCGCGGCACACGCAGTGGGTGGCCAGGTGGTAGTACCCATTCCCGCCGCTGGGAGGCGGATATCAGGAACTATTCCCATTTTCTATTCATATTTTATCAGTGCCACTGTCTCCTGAGGGGAGGTGGGTGGGCACTTTATTTATATATATCTGCCAGGTAAGTATGAACAAACTTAATTGTATTATAACAATAACATTTTGTTCATGAAACTTACCTGACAGATATATATATAGCTGAATCCCACCTTCGGATGGTGGGAAGAGACAGAATAGGATTTTTGGGAAACTAAATTAAGTAGATGATATACATCTTGGTTCCTGACCTGTTAGCATAGCCGACTTCGTGATTACTGTCACCAAAGTCTGCTTCTGCGTTACTAGAGTTGCCAGCGAGGTAGAGACCTGTAATGCTGGTGCGCTCTAGATGATCTGTCAACGGGGCGTGACCACAATGTGACTAGACCATATGACCATACTTCTGAGGGCACCGAAGCTAAAACCACCACCTGACCTACCTATCAAAGTTAGTTCCATAACTTCTAGGCTAAAGAAAAGGAACGCGCCTCAAGCGACCAACCCTTCAAAGTTAAAAGCACACCTATCCCTTTTCTATAGGATAGGATTCGTGTTGCTTCTTGCACCCAATAATATATCTACGGATATGTATGGTCCTAGCGACTTACGGATCTGAAATGTCGTCTTCACATCCCGTCGGGAGTGTGAAGCGAACACAGAGTTGCTTCGCTAAAGCGTGGCACTCAGGATGTTACTGAGTGTCATGCTCTGTTGAAATGCTTCCGAGGCCGCGCCCTCACCTCTTGAGCATTCATATTAAGAAAAAATCTCAAATCTTTATGCAAACATAATGAATGAGACCTCTTAAAAGAACTCCTTGGCTTATAATGCCAGGGTGTTCTTGGACATGAACCCGTCTGGTCTTTTTACGGAACACCGCAGATTGTCGGGAGTGTGAAGCGAACCCAGAGTTGCTTCGCAAAAGCGTGGCACTCAGGATGTTACTGAGTGTCATGCTCTGTGAAATGCTTCCGAGGCCGCGCCCTCACCTCTTGAGCATTGATATTAAGAAAAAATCTCAAATCTTTATGCAAACATAATGAATGAGACCTCTTAAAAGAACTCCTTGGCTATCATGCCAGGGTGTTCTTGGACATGAACTAGTCTGGTCTTTTTACGGA
Source organism: Macrobrachium nipponense (assembly GCF_015104395.2). NCBI lineage: Eukaryota > Metazoa > Arthropoda > Malacostraca > Decapoda > Palaemonidae > Macrobrachium > Macrobrachium nipponense. Next base: position 76,542,226 of record NC_061108.1, read on the forward strand.
ACACCGCAGATTGTCTGTTGACCTTGACTTTCTATAGTTTTATCAAGATAAAACTTGAGAGACCCTACAGGGCACAGGACTCTCTAATGCCCTTGCCCAATAATTTGTGCCCCATACCCTTGGTCTCCAAGCCTTCGGGTCAATGGTTAGACAGGTTTTCGTTCTTATCAAGAACGGAAGGCTTAGCGGACAGACCGCATTATGTCCTTTAAAGCAAAACCTCTGATGATGGCTAAAACCTCACTAACCCTCCTTGCCGTGGCTAGAGCGGTTAGAATATTAGCCTTTCTGGTCACGTGTATTAAGTTCGCAGAAAGGATAGGTTCGAAATGCTTTTGGCATCAGAAACTCAGACTACGTCTAAGTTCCATGCCGGAACCTTTGATCCAGAGAATTTCAAGATCTCCACAGACCTCAAAGATCGTGAAGCTTTGTTGTTTGACAGAACCGAATCTCTGAGCCTAGAAGCCGTCAACAACATATTTGCATATTCTACAACAGTTAGGACTTCTATCTTATCTCATACTTCATACGGAAAGATAGAACCATAACGAAATTCACAGAGGTCGAGGTGGAGGAACAGTCATTTCCCTTCACTATCTCCAGAAACGGCCCCCTCCGATTGAAAACTGAAAATAGGCAGCACTGCTTTGCCTTGGCCAAGAGACTGCCATTAATCTTGAAGCTCTTATCGCTTCTCGATAGTCTGAACGCCTTCAGAGTCAGAGAGGAGATATTAGATACTTTCACTAAGTGACGATGTTAGATTACACAGATTCTCTCGGGAAGGGTCTTTGGACAATTCTCTGAATTACTGACCTCTGTGAATCCAACCTCTTAGAGGCCAACATGTGGCGACTAAAGCTAATCCTCTAGGATCATGAATAAGGGAACAACTTAAGAGGAAGCTCCTTCGTCTTCAATATTACGAAAAACTTAACGAAAGGACGCCCTCAGTCTCTCCTCACTTCGACATACTTCTAAGTGAGGATTACTCAGACGTCAGTAGTTGTTGCCTTCGATCGAGAAGACCCGCACGGACGTGCACTAGTTTAACGAACCTCTTGAGGATCATTACGTTCCGTGCCCAAGCCCATAACCAATTCTCTCTTCTCGAGCTATGAGAGAGCTGAGAAATTATCCGAGATGATTTGGGCCACTCGATCCAAACTCACCCTTCGAGGAACTGGAGAGCGACCAATTTGGCTTCCAATTCTTTCAGACAATGTGCCAGAACATCTGTTCTCTGTTCGGATGTCTGGCACCCTCTCGCTATCACCCGAGGTGATCCTCAAGCCGTTGAGAGAAAATTAGAATACAAGATCTTTGATGTTATTCCAATTTCTTCGTGAGGAAAATTTGTAGAGGTCTGAATTGCTGTTTATTCAGGGAAAACAAGCTTCTCCAGCGAGGAACTGGTCCCCAGCAAACTCATCCATTCCCTCACTCAGCCTGCTTCCTTCCCTAAATAAGGCTGCGTTTTGCATAAGCAGGAGAGCATTATTATAGTGCTATGCCGCGGTAGATTTGTACAAGAATGTTACCGGGTGCGGTAAAAACCCGCACCTAAAAACAAGTATAAGAGATATCTTGTTGAAATTTTCTAAGTAAACGGCAGGTATGATAATTCAAGATTACTAGAACATTTCCTCAACCCGAGGCTAAAATCCATGATTGTAGGGCAGAGAGACGGTTTATTCAGCCATTTCCCGGAGGGAGAGAGACGTAACCAACCGCGCATGACACCGAGCTAGCCGGTACTGCGTAGATCACAGTAACAGCAGCCTTGATCATCGTCTCGCACTATGTGCCTGAGTTGCCAGCTACTCCTTTTACGAAGGGATAGTATGAAATTATCGAGCCAAAGGAAACTCTCAGCAGGCATATTTAAACGAAACAAAATTCGCAAAATACAGAAGCTGAGTTGATGTTGCAGTTCAATTAGAATACTTCTCGTCTAAGTCGCAATCCGTAGAATAACTAGGATATGCGCCTACCCCTCGGACAATTCAACTGCTTAGTAGAATCATGTCGCGATGGTTAATATACGTAGTATATTTATAGTATTCTGAACAACGATCTCCATCCTAAATTCTTTCCTTCAAGAAAACAAAATAAGGATTGGAGATCGACCACCTTCGATCTCTATCAAAAAGAGTGAAGGAGAAGTCTTCCTCGAAGGAAAGCTTCAATGGTGAACAGAATACTAATCTGCCTGAGTTGCCAGCTACTCCCTTTACGAAGGAATAGGTATGATATTATCGAGCAAAAGGAAACTCTCAAGCAGGCCTATTTAAACGAAACAGAATTCGCTAAATACAGAAGCTGAGTTGGTGTTGTCCGTAACAATACCTGAAGAGTTGTTCTTACTCCGAAAACTCTTGGAAGGTTGAAGGAGTGTCAAATAAATACATTAGAACAACAGTTCTTTCGGCTTCTATCCGCAGAGGTAAATACGATATGCGTATATGACTCGACCCATGCGTTAGCAAAATGACCGCAAAAGATAAACTACGTAAGTATTGTAGTAATTTGAACATCGAATTCTCTACTACATCTTTCCTGGACGAGGAAGAGAGAAAGAAAGGAAAACGACTGTCCACGTTCTAATGAACGAGACTTTTAAAAGAACTCCTTGACTCTTTGCCCAAGACTCTTTTCCAAGAAAAGGGAGTAACATTCGAATAGAGATCATCAAGAGAGAACCGTGGATCGAAAAAGACCGTTCAATGTTCTTATGATATTGGACAAAAGACTTCCTGGATAGTCTACAAGTCTTTCTCTTAACCCCCGGATGAGCCTTTGAAAATGAATGAGAGCTCTTCCGAAATTTGTTAATGAGTTTATCCGCTTAAACGATAAAAACGTTAAAATCTATGTCAATGAGAACTACCCCATTTATGAGGGGTCCCCCACTTAAAGGACAATGGGGGAAAACGTCCTGACTTGACAAAACTATTAGCACTTTGCTAATAGGGGAAAACCCTTTAACATGACCGAAAGTCACCCAGGAATCCGAGTATATAATCTTCCCGATTCTCAAAGAAATCGATGAAGAGGAAAGAGGGATAGAAGAAAAAATTCGGGTATGTCTCTCCGCTAACTCCGAATCCTTTTTAAAAATTTCTGTAAAGAAATGTCCTCAACAGCAAATAAGACGCCTTCAACAAGTCTTTTCTCTCGCAAAGCGTCCTGCCGAGCTTCCACCGAAGCGTCATGGCGAATGTCCACAAAAGCGTCCTCCGCTGAGCGTCCTGCTGAGCGTCCTGCCTGAGCGTAAACGTCCTGCCGAGCGTCCTCAAAAAACGTCCTGCTTAGCTACGAGCGTGTCTGAGCAGAGAACACCAAGTCTTCTAACGACGTTCAGAGAGGAACTCGTTGAGCGCCGCCTTGATGCATGCAAGGCCCGCCAAGAGGCGTCCTGGCGAGCGACCTTGCCAACATCTCAATGTTATGACGAACCGCGTTTTGCGTATGACATTGAATATTTTTAAGGGACGTCCTCATGCAAGTCTCCATGGAGAGCCGCACGCTGCTCCTGAAGAGTGTGAACACTAAAGGAAGACGTATGGCTTTTCGTCTTCCGCAAGGTGCTTGACGAGCGTCCTGGAGAATGTCTCTACTTATAGGACGTCGAGCACCTCCAAAAGCTTCCTCACGTCTAAATTGCCCTTCTTATGCCGACCAGAGACATAAGTTGTTTGACTGTGCAAAGCAGCTTGCCGGCCGTCAAACTTATCAGCTTGCTTTATCGAAGTAAAGCGAACGTTACATAACGTATACGGAGCGTAATGAGGAGAGGAGACGAATACTGAGTTGCTCCTCCAAAAGGTGGAATCAAGAATGTCCTTGATTACCAAATTCTTTTGGAATGCTAGCGAGGTTGAAACAGCTCTAACTTCATGAGCGTTCACTCGCAGGAGGCTCAAATCACTCTTCTGGCAAGATGAATGAACCTCCTTAATAATGTATAAGTGATATATCATGAGCGTTCATATACATGAGCGTTCACTATCGCAGGAGGCTCAAATCACTCTTCTGGCAAGATGATGAGCCTCCTTAATATGTATACATGATGTATACATGAGCGGTCACTCGCAGGAGGCTCAAATCACTCTTCTGGCAAGATGAATGAGCCTCCTTAATAATGTATAAATGATATATACATGAGCGTTCTCGCAGGAGGCTCAAATCACTACTTCTGGCAAGATGAATGAGCCTCCTTAAATGTCCCTTAGGAAAAGAGCCAGTGCATTCTTCTAAAAGGGAAAATGTGGTCTCTTTACTCTTTCATCCTCTCGTGACGAGAGAGAGGACGTGAAGCGTCCTCTTCTCTAAAGCTTCTTTAGGGGGCGCGAGTCCTTCCGAGAACTCCAACCCCTGTGTGGGGAGGACGCCTCGGAGGACGAGAAGCAATCCTTCAAGATTCGTGCACGTGCACGATCTTTAGCAGCCTGGGAAGAGTCAACAGGTTCTGCCGAAGGGACGCCAGATCGGTGGGGAGCCCCCGTAACCCTCTTGCGGCTTTCGACATGCCCTCTCCCTGAGTCCTGGGAGTCCGACAGAGGTCCAGGCCTAGAGGCATTATGGGGCCGATCTGACGCCCCCTCCACACAACAAGGGGCACTACACTTCACAACACTGATTGGAGAGCGAGCACTTTAGTCTAAGATTACTTGATGTAATCCTTTAGCAGACACTTATTCTAGGCTCGTAAGCCATACCACAGGGTTAGGCAAAATAAAATCTACAGGAGGTTAGAAGGTTCATTATTTCTAACTTCTGTTTACTGTGGAGGAAAACTCCTGATTCTAACACGCTCTAAAATGCGTAAATGAATCCTCCTCCTTCTTCCGTAATCAGTCACACATTACACTAATTACCTTATGCAAAGAAAACATGTAAACGTCATATATACTAAGCGAGTGTCTACCGAAAGTTACGGTAGCCTCACCTTACCATGCAGACAACAAAGTCTGAAACTAGGCTAACTAGCTTCAGACATCAAATGCAATGAAAAAATTTACGATAGCGTATGCCTAGCCACAAATCCAAGTTAATAATCGAAAGAATAATTAGGATACTTAAGTGGCTAATGAAGTTTCAAATCCCTAGGGGCGGAGGTCTGTAAACAGTTGTTTGTTTACCGACCTGTCGACAGAAAAAAAATATGAATAGAAAATGGGAATAGTTCCTGATATCCGCCTCCCAGCGGCGGGAATGGGTACTACCACCTGGCCGCCCACTGCGTGTGCCGCGAATTTTTAAATTCTGTCGGACTTAAGAAAATACAGCTATATATATATCTGTCAGGTAAGTTTCATGAACAAACATGTATGTAAGATGACGAATCGGACTCTAAAACGCACTCTTTGAGGATGCCTTTCCAATGGCGATCCTTGGCAGTCTGTGACATTACTACAGATCCTGCCGAGGGGACGCCTGACCGGTGGGGATTCTCTGAAACCTCCGTACGGCTTTCGACATTCCTTCTCCCCTGGGCCTGGGAGCTTGGAAGAGGCCTAGGCCTGGGAGCGAGACAGAGCCCATCAGACGCACCCTCCAATGCACTGGGAACACTATAATCACTTCTTACCTTTTAGTAGCTTGCATTTTGAGCTACATCCCTTTATCTTCAAATTGCAACTATGGATTGTAGTTTCTGTGAAGTAAGAAGGTGATGAGGATGCAACACTACTAGTACTGATAATACTCTAACTGCTCGTTAGTACGAGAGCTATTAAAACTTCTAAAGGAAGCGTAAGTAGTTCTGTGCTTTTCTGACTTCCTAAAGTAGGAAGTTAGATTTTAAAGTTCCTCAATCAAATTCTCACACTTATTACACGTATTAATGAATAAATATTAATATTTCCTTTTCTTGCAAACTATGTGAGTGTCTACCGACAATTTCGGTAGTTACACATCATAAATTCTTCTAAATTTTCGAAGCCAATTTCATTAAAAAGTTAATAAAAGCGTATGCCGAACCAAAGATCCAGTACTTCCCTGCAAAAGACAGCCCAGAAGATCGATGGCGATGAAAAACGAAAATCAGGTCAAGGAGTACCGCAAACGTATGTTTACAATACAATAGACAGAGAAAATCTGGTTCTAGAACGGTAATGGTTCCTATTCCTGCCACCCAGCGGCAGGGAGGTAGATCACCTGACCTACCTGCAGCGTGTGCCGCGAATTTCGAATTTCTGTCGGGGACGACGGAGTCTATAGCTAAGTACATATCTGCCGGGGAAGTTGCATGTACAAAAATAAAATTTACTGTGGTGTTTTTGTAGGGCTTGGAACGAATTAGGCAATTTACATGTAAAACGTAGTTTGAAACACAAAAAAATCAGGTTACGAAACACATTAAAAAATGACAGGAAACATTAACGCTAAACTTTACGAAACACATTAACAAATGGCAGAAAATGTTAACACTTAACTTTACAAAAAACTTAAAATTAAATTTTTTTTCTTTTTTTATTTTTTACATTTTTTTTTTTTTACTTTTTTATAACTTACTTTTTTTTTTTCAATTTCTTCACCACCGATGAATGCCAGTCCGTTTACAGAATTTATCAAACCACCCCCGAGAAGCCTTGAAGTCTGGGGTCGCCATCGATGTCCCTTCTCCTCCGTCGTCTTCGGCCTGGGCAATCAGATCAACGAAAATAGCGCTGGCCTTCTGGCAGATTGCTGTCTTGGTTATCGTATCACCAGCGATTTATTTGTCCTCAATCCATAGAAGAAGCAGCCTCTCCATCTCATCATGCGCGTGGCTCCTCTTGTTGGACAAAATAGTCAAGCCCTTGGAAGGTGTAGCTGCTTTGATGGCTTCCTTCTGCTTAAGAATTATGCCTATCATTGACGGACTTCGGCCGTATTCCTTAGCGATCACACTCAACACATGCCAGCCTCATACTTCTTGATAATCTCCATTTTTGTCTCCATAGAAAGCATCCTCTTCTTTCCGTGAACTTCAGCAACTTTCTTGGGACCCATGACTATACATACGTAATTAAGTTACTAATTAAGTTCTCACACAACACGATAAAGTACAAAGCGAAATCACTAACACGAATTTATGTTAACAAACAAAATCGTAGTATATGCTTACGATAATGATGCTACTACGGAGTGACCGAAGAACGCCTTTACGAAGATGCACGATGAGAGAGATGCTGACCAATAGGAGAGCAGGATCTTACGGCAGTGACTAGCATCAGGAACAAATGGGAGAGCGGGAGGATGGTGGCTAGTCTACTCAGTTGGCGGAGTGCGATTTTTAAAATTGTTCTCGGTGGTCTGGGCAAATCTCGGGACTTTACGGCAACAACCTTTCGTATCCTGAATTATTTTCGTGTGCAGAGGCAAAAAAATCTTTGTATTTGCTTTCGTAACTTGAATTTTTCGTAAGTTGGGACTTTCGTATGTCGAGGTTCCACTGTATACGTCTTCAATGGAAGATGATCAAAAGCAAAGTGGAGTGTTTACAGGGGGGCCTACCACACAGTAGTTACTGCCTAACCACCTTGTTCAAGAATTTAATGGCCGTGTTCCAGCTTTGCCATAAAGTATTTCTAATTCAAAGGACCGAGGGTTTGTATATCATATAGGAACAAATCAATTTCATTACTTTACTCAATAAAATTTTGACTGTAAAGCCATAGCTTATACCTAGATGATGTATGAACAAGTACTAAACATATCCAACCCCTGAAAGACATACCTCCTTGTCAGGAGATTGCCGTCGTCTTCTCTTTGGCTTCATCATTCCTTTTAGATCAACTGCAACCAAACAATAGTCTATCCATCCTGTCAAGGAAAACTGTTCAAGTCAGTATAAGTAAACTTGGGATGTACTATTTCAATTGCACCAGATCATAACTTCAAATGTGATTTCTGTTTAAATATACAGACACCACCCTGCTTATGAACATTCAAGTTACAAAAATTTAGAGATACAAACAAATGGGATCACAAATTAAAATTGTGTTCAGAGCACTCCCCTTTACCACACCTAAGTTCAACTTTTTTTTTTTGTGCACCTATTCTGTACACACAGTACTGTATGTACAGTGCTACAAATAATTCAGCATATAAAAAGCCATCCAGCAAACTTGTTTGTAAGTAGGATGGTGTCTGTAGTTATTTACCAAAAGAGGCAATTTTTTAAAGTAAATGACATTTTTATAATAGAATAAAATTTTACATATACTACAGTGCTCCCCCATATTCATGGGGGATGGGTACCAGAACCCACCACGAATAGCTAAAAACCACGAATAGCTAAAATCCGCGAGTAGTAGTTGAAACCCCTATAAAAAAAGCTTAAAACAGCCCACTAAAGGGATTTTGACGTAGGAAAAATCTATTTCTGGGCGAGGAAGCCGTGTCGCCCAGTGAAATACGTTCCTTTAGCGCTATTTCTAAGGTAAAATATTGCTATAATACCAGAGAACTGCTAAATTGGACATGTCAGAATATTCTGACTCGCTCACCTTTATAAAAAGGTGTCGGTATGGATTTGGGGCGAGTGAAATACACTACCACAGCAGCCTCTCCAATTAGCCTTTTCCACATCAAAAACCCTTTAGAAAAGGGGAGCCGAGCTACGGCTCACTACCTGCTACCGCGTAGGTAGCGTCAGTGACGTCACACCTGTCGCTCCGTGAAATTGTACCAGAGAAAACAACAAGCTATAAACACATAAGTTAAATGACAATAGAATAAAAAATAAAGGATAGAAAATGAAAAAACAACTAAAATATGAGGATATAATAAACTTCAATATATATAATACACAAAATATATCACAGCCTTAATATACACCATATTTTAAGGCACAACAATTTATACAGAATAGAATTTAGTTACAATACAATAACATTATATACAAAAATACTTTACATTGCCCAGTATTATCATCAAGGTCTTGAAGGATTTTCATTTTTAGCTAAAAACAAAGGCCTGAAAGATACCACTGCCGAATCTCCCTTAAAGCCCACTCTCGAGTCTAGAGCCTGCAATTCGCTTACTCTTTTGGCAGTAGCGAGAGCCATTAGAAAAATACACTTCCTCGTAATGTCTCTGAAGGAAGCTTGATTAGGAGGCTCGAACTTCTCTGATGTGAGGTATTTAAGGACCACGTCTAGGTTCCAGCTAGGGGTAAGTGAAGTCTTCGATTTTGACGTCTCAAATGATCGAATCAAATCATGAAGGTCTTTGTTATCCTCTATGTTCAGGCCCCTGTTCCTGAACACAGCAGATAACATGCTCCTATAGCCCTTTATAGTGGATACTGCTAATTGAGATTCCTCTCTCAAGTATAGCAGGAAATCGGCAATTTCGGTCACAGAGGTATCGGAGGAGGACAGCTTCTTCGCCTTGCACCATTTACGGAAGACTTCCCACTTTGATTGGTAGATCCGCATGGTAGAGGATCTTCTTGCTCTCGCAATTGCTTTTGCAGCTTTGCGAGAAAAGCCTCTCGCTCTGACCAATCTTTCGATAGTCGAAAGGCAGTCAGGGCGAGAGCGTGGATGTTTTTGTGATACCTCTCGAAGTGGGGTTGTCTGAGCAGATCTGTCCTTTCGGGAAGAGATCTGGGGAAGTCCACCGTCCATTCCAGTACCTCTGTGAACCATTCTCGAGCGGGCCAAAAGGGAGCGATTAACGTCATCCTCGTTCCTTCCGAGGACACGAACTTCCTTATCACCTCCCCCAGTATCTTGAATGGGGGAAAAGCATATGCATCTATGCCCGTCCAATCCATGAGCAGGGTATCGACTGCTAGGGCTCTGGGATCCTCCCCCAATGAGCAGAAGTTTTCCATCCTTCTGGAGAGGAACGTCGCAAACAGATCTACTTGAGGTTTCCCCCATAGAGACCACAGTTTCTGGCAGACTTCTGAATGAAGGGTCCATTCTGTTGGAAGGACCTGGTTCTTCCTGCTCAATCTGTCTGCCCTTATATTTCTTCCTCCTTGAACGAATCTCGTCAAGAGTACTGTCTTTTGTTCCTCCGCCCAGATTAATAGATCCCTTGCCAACTCGTAAAGGGAGAAAGAGTGTGTCCCCCCCTGCTTTCTGATATATGCCAGAGCCGTGGTGTTGTCCGAGTTGACCTGGACCACCACGCCTCTGACCTCGTCCTCGAAATGCCTCAGAGCCAAATGAATGGCTATAAGCTCTTTCGCATTTATGCCAGGGCATCTGTTCTTTCGTCCAGATGCCTGACACTTCCTTCGTCCCTAGTGTTGCTCCCCATCCTGTTTCCGAGGCGTCGGAGAACAACACTAGGCGAGGGTTCTGCAGAGACAAGGACACTCCCTTGTTCTTTTTCAGAGGTTCTAACCACCATTGCAAGTGGTTCTTGATGCTTTCCTGTAGAGGAAAGGAATCTGCCAGTTCTACTGCCTTCCTGTTCCACATTCTCCTCAGGTAGAACTGCAGGGGTCTCATGTGCAGCCTCCCTAGAGAAACGAACTGCTCTAGTGACAAAAGGGTGCCCAGAAGACTGAGCCATTCCCTCGCTGAGCTTCGTTCTTTCTCTAGGAAGGCCGAGATTTTTTCCAATCCTCTCGCAATTCTTTCTTGGGATGGAAATGCTCGAAAACCCCGAGAATCCATCCGAATCCCCAGATAGACAATGTCCTGCGACTTCTCAAGGTTCACGAGCAATCCTAGAGATTTGACTAGATCCAGAGTTATCTCCAAGTCCTCCAAACACTGCTGTCTTGACTGCGCCCTTATGAGCCAGTCGTCCAAGTAAAGTGATATTCTCACCCCCTTCAGATGTAGCCATCTAGCTACGTTCCTCATCAACGCTGTAAACACCTGAGGAGCCGTCGAGAGGCCGAAGCACAAAGCCCTGAATTGGTAAATCCTTCCCTGCACCATGAATCGAAGATATTTTCTCGATGAAGAATGCAGGGGGATGTGAAAGTAAGCGTCCTGAAGGTCGAGGGAGACCATCCAATCTCCTGGACGCAGAGCCGCAAAGACCGAGTTGGAAGTCTCCATGGAGAACTTTGTCTTCTCCACGAAGCGGTTCAATGCACTCACGTCCAGCACAGGCCTCCAGCCTCCCGAAGCTTTTGGCACTAAGAGGAGGCGGTTGTAAAAGCCCCGGGAGTGAGGATCCTGCACTGTTTCGATGGCCTCCTTCTCCAACATTTGCTGTACTAACCCTAACAGGGAATCTCTTTTTACAGGATCTTTGTGCCTCGCTGACAGCTCCCTCGGTGTCGTCGTCAATGGAGGTCTGTCTTTGAAGGGGATGAGATATCCTTTCTTGAGCACTTCCAGAGACCAAGAATCTATTTGCCTCGAGGCCCACGCTTCTGAAAACTTCAGTAGCCTGGCCCCCACTGGTGCTTTGGGATTCTTTTTCGGGACTCTAATGGAAGACCTTCCTCTTCTTTCCACTCCTCTCTTCCTAGGGGCTCGGCCTGAAGAGCTCCCTCGAAAGGGCTGTTGGGCACTTCTTGGCTCCCTCTTCGTGGCAGGAACAGCTGGTCTTGACTTTTTTGCTGATTGAACAAGCAAGTCTTGTGTTGCCTTCTCAGTCAGCGAGTGGGAAATATCCCTCACTAACTGAGAAGGGAACAGCTGTTTAGACAGAGGGGCGTATAAGAGAGACGCCCTCTGGACTGGAGAGACTGCTTTAGTCAAAAATGAACTAAAGACAGCCCTCTTCTTCAGAATTCCTGCCCCGAAAAGGGATGCCACTTCCGCTGATCCATCTTGCACCGCCTTATCCATGCAGGCGAGCACACTATGCAGGACTTCGGGTTCCAAGAAATCAGGGTCTTGAGTCTTCTTGGCCAAAGCCCCAAAGGACCAGTCTAGGAAGTTGAAAACTTCCAAGACATGGAATACTCCCTTGAGGAGATGGTCCATTTCCGACATAGTCCAGTTCGTCTTAGCCGATGGAAGTGCGTGTCTTCTTGCCGAGTCCACCAAGGTCAAGAAGTCTGCGTCTGCCGAAGAGGGAAGAGCAAGTCCCATTGCTTCCCCCGTGTTGTACCACATCCCTCTCTTTCCCGATAGCCTGGAAGGGGGACAGGTAAACACAGTCTTCCCCGCCTCCTCCTTGGATTTAAGCCAATTTCCGAAAGCCTGCAAAGCCCTCTTCATTGAGATGGTAGGCTGCATCTTCAAAAAAGAGGAAGACTTTGAAGTCTTCGTACTTGAAAATAAAGACCGAGGAGGAGGGGCAGCAGGACTCAGAGACTCTCCGAATTATTTCAATAAGATGGGCTGCCAATTTTTGGGCGGGGACAAACACTGGGGAGAATTATGCCGTTCAACTCTATCCTACGGTAATGGGGGACCCCAGTGGGCCACCGGGGTTTTGGTGGGGAACCACTTGGGGGGGGGTAGGTTTGCGTTTTTTGTGGTATTTCCCATTATTATGACATTTAAAACACGAAATACAATCGAAAATAAGAGATAAAAAAATGACAATTTGTCCAAAATTGCATTTTTCCTAACTATACAAACCTGAGGTCCTTTTACAATAGGAAGGTACTAGCGGCAGCTGGATAGGTCGTAAGCTTTCGAACAAGGGGTTCGGTAGTTAACTGCTTGTCCGACAGGCGCGCGCGCGCGACTGGGAGGTAAACAAATCACTTTTGCTTTTGGCCCAAGCAAAAACTGCAGAGTGAGGGGTGGCATGAGGTGGGGCTATGTGTAAAGGACCTCAGGTTTGTATAGTTAGGAAAAATGCAATTTTGGACAAATTGTCATTTGTTCCGACACGGCATACAAACCTTCGGTCCTTTTACAATAGGAAGACTCACTTCTTGGTGGGTGGAATCTGAGTCTTTTTGTGAACAGACTGGTGTTCGCCCAACCTTGGAAGCCTCCCTGGTCGTAAGAGCGAGGGAGGGATCCAAGCCTCTGTCCGATTGATCGGGGTGTGCACAGCAGGATCAATGGTCAGACCTCTGGACGAGTACTAAGAGAGAGGCAAGCGTATCTCTTCGTACCAGCAATGTAAGAACTTGTTCCTGTACAGGAGCAAATATAAAGTCATGGGTTTGACTCTTGTAGGCATCCACTTCCCCCCCTTGTAGGAGGAAGTGGTGGATATTCTGCTCCTATCCCTAGTGAAAGGGATAGGATGGGGCTCTGTCATATAGCTCACCTGCATCTCGTCCTCATCCAGCGTAGTGACGACCGTGGCCCTCTGCCCACAGGTAGAGGAGGAGGAAAAGACGGGAAGAGGGAGCCAGTCACTCACTCATTCACACATCCATCCGCACAGTCCACACCAGGACTCGATGCTGTTTCAGCCTGCGAGGGTCTGGGTTTGCTACACAACTTGTTGAGCAGCCACCACGGGTCCCAAGGTAAAAGGTATCCAAGGACCTGTGGGCAATATCCGAAGGTAGAAGGACGTAAAGTGTCTGGTTAGACCAGACCCCTGCCTTCAGGACCTGCGCCACGGAGAAGTTTCTTACGAAACGCCAACGAGGGGTGGGCCTACTTCTGACTTCGTGGCTCTCGGACGGGACGTACGGATGTCGTCACTACCATCAGCCTCATACGCCCTCCTGATGACCTCACGCAGCCAGAATGATTACCCCGGTGCTAATGAAGAGGCGTCGACACTCGGGCCTGAGGTGTCGAGTTTTCTTCAGATAGCGCCGTAGCGCCCTCACAGGACAAAGCAGCATCTCATCCGCATCATTATCGGTGAAGTCCATTAGGGAGGGAATCGTGAATGACTCGAACCTGTCGTCAGGGATCGACGGTTTCTGAGTCTTTCGCAACGAAGTTCGGGACGAAATCGAGCGTCACAGATCCCCATCCCCTGGAATGTCGTACATCATAGGAAAGACCATGAAGTTCCCCTACTCTCTTCGCCGATGCCAGGGCAGCAGAAGAAGAGGGTCTTGAGGGTCAGATCCCTGTCTGACGACTCTCGGAGTGGCTCGAAGGGTCTTCGAGTCAAACTCCTAAGGACGAGAGTCACATCCACGCAGGGGGCCTGAGTTCCCTGGGTGGGCAAGACCTTTCGAAGCTCCTCATGAGCAAGGAGATCTCGAACGAGTTCGAGATGTCCAATCCCCTCAGTTTCAGGACGAGCGCCAAGGCGGCTCTGTATCCTTTGACTGTGGGACTGAGAGGAGCTTCTCTCGTCGAAGAAAAACGAGGAAATCCGCTACCTGCTGAAGAGTGGCTCTGAGAGGAGATAGACCCCGTCTACACACCAACCACAGAAGACGGCCCCACTTCCCCTGGTACACAGCTGCAGAGGACTGACGGACGTTTCCAGCCATCCTCGGTTGCTGCGCTACGAGAAAAGCCTCTCGTTCGCAAGAGATGGTGATAACAGCCACCGTGAAGACGTAGGGAACTGGACTGCTCGTGGTACCGCTCGACGTGTGGCTGGGCGAGAAGGTTGTGCCAAGGGGGAATCTCTCTCGGTTCCCCTGCGAGAAGAGCCAGCAGGTCCGGATACCAAATGGCCTGTGCCATTTGGGAGCCACCAGGATCATCCTGAGATTCGGGGTGACCAGTGCTCGACTGATCACCTTGCGAATCAGGCTGAACGGGGGAAAGGCATAGACGAAGAGGTTGTCCCACGGGTGTTGAAGAGCGTCCTCTGCAGCTGCCCATGGGTCCCGGCACGGCCGAGAAGAACACCTGAGCTTCCTGTTGTGCCGGGTGGCGAACAGATCCACGACTGGTCGCCCCCCACAGGTCGAAGAGCCTTTCCGCCACGTCCTGGTGTAGAGACCATTCGGTCCCTATCACCTGATCCCGACGGCTGAGCGTGTCTGCTACTACATTCCTCTTCCCTGGAATGTAGCGTGCCGACAGCTCTATTGAGTGTGCCTCGGCCCACTCGTGCACCTGCCGAGTCAACTGGTACAACGGAGAGACACTAGGCCCCCCTGTTTGTTGACGTAGGCCACCACCGTGGTGTTGTCGCACATCAACACCACTGAGTGTCCCATCAAGCGGTCCTGGAACTCTTGGAGAGCGAGGAACGCTGCCTTGAGTTCCAGTACATTGATGTGAAGGTGCTTGTCGTTCTCGTCCCACACTCCTGAGTCAGCAACTCCTCCAGGTGTGCTCCCATCCCTCGGTCGATGCGTCTGAGAACAGCTGCATGTCCGGGGGGGGAGTGCGCAGAGGCACTCCTCTTAAGAGGTTCCTGTCGTCCAGCCACCAGGCTAGGTCCTGCCTCACCTCCGGTGTCAGTGACACTGGAAAGCTTGGGGGATCCGTCGCCTGTGACCAACTCTCCTTTAGTCTCCACTGAAGAGACCGCAGGTGAAGACGCCCGTGAGGGACTAACTTCTCGAGTGACGACAGGTGTCCGATCACGACTTGCCATCGCTGAGCTACCTGTTCCTGCCGAGACAGGAACTGGTTGGCTGCCTCCCTGAATCTGCTGATCCGCGAGTCTGCGGGGAAGACTCGCCTGCTACCGTGTCGATCAGCATACCCAGGTACTTCATCCTCTGCTTGGGCTCGAGATCGGACTTTTCGAAGTTCACAACGATCCCCAGATCGCGACAGAACTCGAGCAGTCGATCCCTGTCCTGTAGCAACTGCGAGCGGGAGCTCGCCAGGACTAACCAATCGTCGAGATACCTCATCAGACGTATCCCGTGCGAATGGGCCCAAGCAGGACACCAGAGTGAACACTCGCGTGAACACCTGTGGGGCGGTGAGAGACCGAAGCAAAGTGCCCTGAACTGGTACACCGTCCCGTCGAGGATGAAGCGGAGGACTTTCTGGAGGACTGATGAATGGGTATTTGGAAATACGCATCCTTCAAGTCCACTGAAAGCATGAAATCGTTCTCCCTGATGGAGTCGAGCACTGAG
>NC_061108.1:76558575-76624213 GCF_015104395.2 Macrobrachium nipponense
ACTTTGTTGTCTGCATGGGGGATGGTGAAGCTCCCCGGAACTTTCGGTAGACACTCGCTTAGTGTATATGGCGTTTACATGTTTTCTTTGCATAAGTTCAATGTAATTAGTGTAATGTGTGACTGATTACGGAAGAAGTAGGATTCATGTACGCATTTTTAGAGCGTGTTAGAATCAGGAGTTTTTCCTCCACAGTAAACAGAAGCTAGAAATAATGAACCTTCTAACCTCCTGTAGATTTTATTTTGCCTAACCCTGTGGTATGGCTTACGGGCCTAGAAGAAGTGTCTGCTAGAGGATTACATCAAGTAATCTTAGACTAAAGTGCTCGCTCTCCAATCAGTGTTGTGAAGTGTAGTGCCCCTTGTGTGGGGGTAGGGGGCGTCAGATCGGCCCCATAATGCCTCTAGGCCTGGACCTCTGTCGGACTCCCAGGACTCAGGGAGAGGGCATGTCGAAAGCCGCAAGAGGGTTACGGGGGCTCCCCACCGATCTGGCGTCCCTTCGGTCAGAACCTGTTGACGCTTCCCAGGCTGCTAAAGATCGTGCACGCGCACGAATCTTGAAGGATTGCTTCTCGTCCTCCGAGGCGTCCTCCCCCCGCGCAAGGGTTGGAGCTCTCGGAAGGACTCGCGCCCTCTAAGAAGCTTTAGAGAAGAGGACGCTTCACGTCCTCTCTCTCGTTAGTTGAGGGAACGTCAGATCGGCCCCATAACGCATCTAGGCCTAGACCTCTGTCGGACTCCCAGAAACCAGGGAGAGGGCAATGTCAAAAGCCGAAGGAGGGTTACGGGCTTTTCATGCTGATCTTGGCTTCTTCCTTTCGGCAGGTCCTGTTGTAGCTTTCCCAGGCTGCCGAAGATCGAGCACGTGCACGAAGCTTCAAGGGTTGTTTCTCGGCCTCCGAGGCATCCTCCCCACACAGGGGTTGGGGCTCTCGGAAGGACTCGCGCCCCCTAAAGAAGCTTTAGAGAAGAGGACGCTTCACGTCCTCTCTCTCGTCACGAGAGGATGAGGAGGAAAGAGACCACATTTACCCTTTTAGAAGAATGCACTGGCTCTTTTTCTAGGGACATTTAATTTTGAGCCTCAGTCATCTTGCCAGAAGAGTGATTTGAGCTCCTGCGAGTGAACGCTCATGTATATTCTCTTTCATTACATTATAGATGTGCTCATTCATCTGCCAGAAGAGTGATTTGAGCCTCCTGCGAGTGAACGCTCATGTATACCTTTATACATAAGGAGGCTCATTCATCTTCCAGAAGATGTTTGAGCCCCCTGAGAGTGAACGCTCATGTATACATCATTTATACATATTAAAGAGGCTCATTCTCTTGCCAGAAGAGTTGATGACCTCTGCGAGTGACCTCATGTTATGAACGCTCATGATATATCACTTGACATTATTAAGGAGGTTCATCATCTTGCCAGAAGAGTGATTTGAGCCTCCTGCGAGTGAACGCTCATGAAGTTAGAGCTGTTTCAACCTCGCTAGCATTCCAAAGAATTTGGTAATCAAGGACATTCTTGATTCCACCTTTTGGAGGAGCAACTCAGTATTCGTCTTCTCTCCTCAATGGCGCTCCGTATACGTTATGTAACGTTCGCTTTACTTCGAAAAGCAAGCTGATAAGTTTGACGGCCGCAAGCTGCTTTTGCACAGTCAAACAACTTATGTCTCTGGTCGGCATAAGAAGGGCAATTTTAGAAGTAAGGAAGCTTTTGGAGGTGCTCGACGTCCTATAAGTAGAGACATTCTCCAGGACGCTTCGGCAAGCACCTTGCGGAAGACGAAAGCCATACGTCTTCCTTTAGTGTTCACACTCTTCAGGAGCAGCGTGCGCTCTCCATGGAGACTCGCATGAGGACGTCCCTTAAAAATATTCAACGTCATACGCAAAACGCGGTTCGTCATAACATTGAGATTTTGTACATGAACTTTCCTGTCAGATATATACTTAGCTATACGTCTCTGACGTCACGACAGAATTCAAAACTCGCGGCACACGCGACAGGTAGGTCAGGTGATCTACCTTACCCGCCGCTGGTGGCGGATGTAAGAACCAATCTCCCTTTCCAGCCAGAATTTTTCTGTCGCCGGTGACGACTACACCTGTGGTTGTTACCTCCTGACAGCTTTATTCATTTCTCGTTGCCGTGGATTTTATTTGGACTGACTTTCTTTGGTGAAGTACCTGATCTTGTTGGCTTGGCATACGCATGTGGATTGTTTTTGGATATTGATTTGGATTTTTCTTTGATTTCGAGATGTCTGAGTTAGAGGTTAAGAAATCTTCTATGTTTAGAGTGTGCGCTATGGATGAATGCAAGGTGAGACTACCGAAAGCTACGGTAGATCCTCACACACAGTTTGCTTTAAATGTAGAGGTAAAGAATGTTCTTTTGATAACCCGTGTAATGAGTGTGAGAAGTTGGATGAGGGTGAATGGAAGGCTCTTTCTTCCTACTTGAGGAAGTTAGAGAAAGACAGGGTGAGAAAGGCTTCTTCTAGGAGTTCTAGTAAGTCTCGTATTAGCGAGTTAGAAGAAAATCCTGTTGTAGCATTAGAACCTTCTCCAGTTTCAGCTCCTGCGCCCTGCATCGAACCTAAGGATACGACTACGGAAGTGGCAACCATGAGAGCCACGATCCTTAGCATGGAAAAGAAGATCCGTTCGTTGCAAGGTAAGAATAGTGAAGGTGAATTGTGCAGTGACCCCAGTGCAGTGGAGGGTGCGTCTGATCGGCTCCTTAATGCTTCCAGGCCTAGACCTCTTCCAGACTCCCAGTCCCAGTGGAGGAGGAAAGTCAAAAGCACAGGAAGGTTAGGGAGAACTCCCACCGATCAGGCGTCCCCTCGTAGATCCTGATGCTCGTACCCAGGCTGCCCTTGTTTCGCGCGAAGAAGGAGGTATTGCGCCAATGCTTCTCTTCGTCTTCCTCACCTTCACCTAGAAGAGGATGGAGCGCCTCGGATTCTTCACGACCGCTGAAGAGAGCTGGAAGGCGCCTGGCTCCTTTCCTTCCAGCCCGGAAGTTTTTCCAGAAGAGCCGGAAGTAGAGATCAAGAAACCCAGGAGGGAGCAGGAGTTCTCGCCTCATAGTAGGCTTCGAGCCTCTTCTCCGGTGGAGGATTTTACAAGATCTCCAGCTCGAATTCTTGCGGGACTGCAAGCGCAGATTTTCGGCACTGGCGGGCTCCTTGGCAGGAGGAGGAACGCGTCGGAAAGACGTCTCTCTCCCTGTCAAGAAGTCTAGGATTCCTTCACCTGTCTTACCGTCTCAGTCAGAGTCCGGTTCTCTCTCCTTTATCAGCGGATGGAAGGAGGCGCTCTTCCCTCAGCAGGCGCTTGTCGTCTTCCAGGCATCAATCGTCCCAAGAAGCTTTCTCCTGGTGACTACATCTCTCCAGTAGGAAGGGATCTAGCGACTAGTAGGCGTTCGTCTAAAGACAGGCGTACAGCCTCGTCCTCTGCGCTCTTTACGAAGATCCTTCATTCCCCGGATAAGAGAGCCTACTCTTTGATGGATTCGTCTAGAGACAGGATCTCGCCTTATGTTAGGCGCCTTGAGCCTAGTAGGCGCTACTCCCCAAGTAGACGCTCTCTAACCCCGCTCCCAAGCTGGTGCGGAGGATAGGCGCTTTTCTCCTGATAGGCGCTTTTCTCCTGATAAGCGCGGCTCTACTTTTAGCCGCTCGATTCAGGACAGGCGCGTAGAGCCTGAAGATATGTCTCTTCTGGAGACTACCTTTTGAAGAGACACACAAGTCGGGTGCGAAGTTTGTGGAGCATGGTAGACGCCGGTCTCCTAGTAAGCGACCTTCTCCAGACCTCCGCTCTCCTGTAAGTAGGCGCCAAGAGCCTAGTAGGCGTTCGCCTCATGGTAGGCGCAGCTCGCCTGGCAGCCGCTCTCCTTTGATGAACAGGCGCATGGAGCCTGAGAAGCGCCTTGAGCATAGTAGGCTCTCCTCTCCTAGCAGGCGCTCCCCCTTGGAAGCCCGGAATTCTAGGAGTAGGATTAAGGAGCAAAGAGCAAGCACTCATCAGAGTAGAAGGACTCATTCGAGAGGAGCTCTCCAGAAACTTTGGCTTCCCCTGATAGGCGCCAGTCTACTACTAGACACTCTCTGGACAGGCGCATTTCTTTAGAGAAGGCTAACTGCACTCGTAAAGAAGCGGAGGGTTCTCAGTGGATGAAGTTGAACCTTCAGAAAGAGGTTTGGTGAAGGAACTCGTCAGTTTTTTCGTCCTACAAGATCCTTACAGATGCTACTTCTTCAAGAGTTTTGGAGACTCCCTTACTCCCGTCGCTCCTCCGTCTCCTCTCTCTTTATTCTCGACTTCGAAGAAGACGAAGTTTCCTCTTGTGTGAGGATGAAGCCAACCATCTCAATGAAGAAGGCTTGAGAGGTGTTGGTGATTGGCTGCTTTCTGAAGGAAGAAAGAAAGGGAAAACTGTGTTTTCTTTCCCTCCTTCCAAGCTTACGGGCAGCCTCGGATTTTGGTACGAGTCTGGAGAACCCTTAGGTCTGGGTCTTCCTTCATCGGCGGATGCGGACTTCTCTTCTCTGGTGGATGCAGCACGACGCTCGGCTCTTTTGTCGGCTAAAACGACCTGGCTATGAACGAGCTTGACCACCTGCTGAAGGGAATGTTTAGAGTCTTGGAAGTCTTCAACTTCCTTGACTGGTCTTTGGGGTCTTGGCTAAGAAGACTCAGAACCCGGATGCTATTTCGCCAGAAGATCTAAACAGTGTTCTAACGTGCATTGACAAAGCAGTTAGAGATGGATCGAGCGAAATAGCCTCCCATCTTTGGAGCAGGGATCCTTAAGAAGAGATCAGTCCTTCTGCTCTTTTCTGACGAAGTCTGTTTCGCATGCAAAGAGCCTCTCTCCTGTATTCGCAGCTCTCGCCTCTGCTTTTTCCAAAGAAGATAATCCAGGACATCTCAGGATCTATCTCTGCGAAGGCGACTCAGGACATGCTCGCACAGTCGGCACGGAAGCCTAAGACCTCCTTCCAGACGAAGACTAAGAAGGAGACTCCAGCTAGACAGGAGCCCTTTCGAGGGGGCCCCCCTTCTAGAGCCTCTACCTCGAGAGGTAATAGAAGTCAAAAGTTTGGTCAGAAACGAGAGGCTTTTCGGCAAGAGTTGCAACGGCTATCGCAGCAGCAAGAAGGCCTTCTACCCTTAGAGTCTACAATCGAAGTGGGACGTCTTTCGGCGATGGTGTAGGAACCATCACTTTTCCTCTTCCAGTACCTCGTGACACAAATAGCAGACTTCTTACTTTTCCTTAGGGAAGAAAGTGGATTGGCGGTATCAACCATTAAAGGCTATCGTAGCATGCTATCTGCAGTGTTTAGGCACAGAAACTTAAACATTCAGAAGATAAGGACCTTCATGATCTAATAAGATCGTTTGAAACTCCAAGAAGGTTTCTCCAGGGTTTCCGAGTTGGAATCTGGATGTAGTGCTACGTTACCTGAGGTCCAATAAGTTCGAACCGCCTCAGTCTGCATCGTTTAGAGACCTCACGAAGAAGACAATTTTCCTCATGGCATTGGCTTCCGCAAAAAGGGGTTAGTGAACTCCATGCACTAGAAGGAAATGTGGGATTCAGAGGAGATGCAGCTATCTGTTCATTCCTTCCTTCGTTCTTAGCCAAGAACGAGAACCCTCAAATCCTTGGCTAGGAGCTTTGAAGTACAAGGATTGTCTGCATTAGTAGGCGAGGAAGCAGAGAGGTCTCTTTGCCAGTAAGAAGTTTGAAATTCTATCTACAGAGAAAGAAAAAACTTAAGGGCAATGATGTCAACCTTTGGTGCTCTGTAAGAGATCCAAGGAGGACAGCTTTCGAAGAATGCGCTTTCTTTCTTTATCAGAAGCCTGGTGAAAGAAGCGCATGCGATATGTGAGGAAAGTCAATACAAAGTTCTTAAGGTCAAAGCTCATGAGGTAAGAGCTATTGCCACGTCATTGACTTTTAACAAAAACATATCCCTGAGTAATATTATGAAGGCAACATTCTGGCGTTGCAACTCAGTCATTGCAAACCACTATCTGAGAGACGTCAAAATTACGTATGAAAAGTGCTTCGGGTTAGGCCCGTACGTATCGGCGGATTCGGTGCTGGGGCAGGGAGCTGAGACATATCCTTAGTAGTATATATTTTTTTCCCCTTGTTAGGTTGTAAGTTTTTGGTTGTTGAAAGAACATGCGGGTAGGCATGTTTTTTCATTTCGTAGTGCTAACAATGATTAGATTGGTTAGGTGATCGGTGTATGTTTGAGCTCCTTGCAATGATATGTTAGGTTTCTGTCATATAAGTGGGCGATCCCCGTTGACAGATCCTGCTCGGATTCTACAGTAAGCGGACAACCAAATCCCTTTGATAGACCCAAAGAGTCTGTCAGCTGTAGGTCACGCCCTCGCTGAAGCTCTTAAGGCAACGCAGACTCATAGACAGTAACTACGAAGTCTTCTGCCTAAACAGGTAAAGAACCAAGGTTGTTTTTACATCCTACAACTAGTGTTGTTTTTCCCCTTTTCCATATTTATATTGCTGCTCTTTCCCTCCACCAAGGGTGTCAATCAGCTAAGTATATATCGACAGGAAAGATCATGTACAAAAATGTTATGTTAGTATACAATAGGTTTTGTACATACTTACCTGGCAGATATATACGATTGATGGCCCGCCCAGCCTCCCCTCAGGAGACCGTGGAAGGAAAAATTCTGGCTGGAAATGGGAGATTGGTTCTTACATTCCGCCACCCAGCGGCGGGTAAGGTAGATCACCTGACCTACCTGTCGCGTGTGCCGCGAGTTTTGAATCTGTCGTGACGTCAGAGACGTATAGCTAAGTATATATCTGCCAGGTAAGTATGTACAAAACCTTATTGTATACTAACAATAACATTGTTGGCAAGGTCGCTCGCCAGGACGCCTCTTGGCGGGCCTTGGCATGCATCAAGGCGCTCAACGAGTTCCTCTCTGAAACGTCGTTCAGAAGACTTGGTGTTTCTCTGCTCAGACACGTCGTAGCTAAGCACGCTCAGCAGTTGAGGACGCTCAGCAGGACGCTTTCCAGGACGCGTTTTGAGGACGCTTTTGTGCACATTCGCCAGGACGCTTCGGTGGAAGCTCGGCAGGACGCTTTGCGAGAGAAAAGACTTGTAGAAGGCGTTTTTATTTGCTGTTCAGGACGTTTCTTATGGACGCTTGACGCTTTATAAACGCTCGTCAAGAGGAGGTTTTTTCAGGACTCTCCACAGGACATTCCTTTACAGAAATTTTTAAAAAGGATTCGGAGTTAGCGGAGAGACATACCCGAATTTTTTCTTCGATCCCTCGTTCCTCTTCATCGATTTCTCTGAGAATCGGAAGATTATATACTCGGATTCCTGGGTGACTTTCGGTCATGTTAAAGGTTTTCCCCTATTAGCAAAGTGCTAATAATTTTGTCTAGTAAGGACGTTTTCCCCATTGTCAAGATACTAAACGTTTTGTCATTTAAGTGGGGGGACCCCTCATAAATGGGGTAGTTCTCATTGACATAGATTTTAAACGATTTTTATCGTTTAAGCGGATAAACTCATTAACAAATTTCGAAGAGCTCTCATTCATTTTCAGAGGCTCATCCGGGGAGTAAGAAAAAGACTTGTAGACTAGATCCAGGAAGTCTTATGTCCAATATCATAAGAACATTGAACGGTCCTTTCGATCCTCGGTTCTCTCTTGATGATCTCTATTCGAATATTACTCCCTTTTCTTGGCAAAGAGTCAAGGAGTTCTTTTAAAAGTCTCATTCATTAGAACGTGGACAGTCCTCGTTTCCTTTCTTTCTCTTCCTCGTCGAGAAAGATAGTAGTAGAATTCGATGTTCAAATTACTACAATACATACGTAGTTTATCTTTGCGTCATTTTGCTAACGCATGGGTCAAGTCATATACGCATATAGTATTTACCTCTGCGGATAGAAGCCGAAAGAACTGTTGTTCTAATGTATTTATTTGACACTCCCTTCAACCTTCCAAGAGTTTTCGGAGTAAGAATAACTATTCAGGTATTGTTACGACAACACCAACTCAGATTCTGTATTTAGCGAATTTTGTTTCGTTTAAATATGCCTGCTGGAGAGTTTCCTTTTGCTCGATAATTTCATACCTATCCCTTCGTAAAAGGAGTAGCTGGCAACTCAGGCAGATAGTGTGAGACGATGAACAAGGCTGCTGTTACTGTGATGTGATCTACGCAGTACCGGCTAGCTCGGTGTCATGCGCGTTTGGTTGCGTCTCTCTGCCCTACAAATCATGGATTTTAGCCTCGTTGAGGAAATTCTAGTAATCATGAATGAACATGCCTTCCGTTTACTTAGAAAATTTCAACAAGATATCTCTTATACTTGTTCGGTGCGGGTTTACCGCACGGTAAACAGAACTCTGTACGAATCTACCGCGGCATAGCACTATAATAATGCTCTCCTGCGTTATGCAAAGTGCAGCCTTATTTAGGGAAGGAAGCAGGCTGAGTGAGGGGAATGGATGAGTTGCTGGGGACCATTTCCTCGCTGGAGAAGCTTGTTTTCCCTGATAAACAGCAATTCAGACCTCTACAATTTTTCCTCACGAAGAAATTGGAATAACATCAAGATCTTGTAATAATTCTAATTTTCTCTCAACGGCTTGAGGATCACCTCGGGTGATAGCGAGGAGGGTGCCAGACATCCGAACAGAGGAACAGATGTTCTGGCACATTGTCTGAAAGAAGATTGGAAGCCAAATTGGTCGGCTCTCCAGTTCCTCGAAGGGTGAGTTTGGATCGAGTGCCCAAATCATCTCGGATAATTTCTCAGCTCTTTCATAGCTCAAGAAACAGAGAATTGGTTATGGGCTTAGGCACGGAACGTAACGGTCCTCAAGAGGTTCGTTAAACTAGTACACGTCCGTCGCCGGTCTTCTCGATCGAAGGCAACAACTACTGACGTCTGAGTAATCCTCACTTAGAAGTATTTCGAAAGTGAGGAGAGACTGAGGGCGTCCTTTCGTTAAGTTTTTCGTAATTTTGAAGACGAAGGAGCTTCCTCTTAAGTTGTTCCCTTATTCATGATCCTAGAGGATAAGCTTTAGTCGCCACATGTTGGCCTCTAAGAGGTTAGATTCACAGAGGTCAGGTAATTCAGAGAATTGTCCAAAGACCCTTCCCGAGAGAATCGGTGTAATCTAACTTCGTCACTTAGTGAAGTATCATAATATCTCTCTCTCTGAGTCTGAAGGCGTTCAGACTATCGAGAAGCGATAAGATCTTCAAGATTAATGGCAGTCTCTTGGCCAAGGCAAAGCAGTGCTGCCTATTTTCAGTGTTCAATCGGAGCGGGCCGTTTCTGGATAGTGAAGGAAATGACTGTTCCTCCAACTCGACCTCTGTGAATTTCTTTATGGTTCTATCTTTCCGTATGAAGTACGAGATAAGATAGAAGTCCTAACTATTGTAGAATATGCAAATAAGTTGTTGACGGCCTCTAGGCTCAGAGATTCGGTTCTGTCAAACAACAAAGCTTCACGATCTTTGAGGTCTGGGGAGATCTTGAAAAATTCTCTGGATCGCAGGTTCTGGCATGGAACTTAGACGTAGTCTGAGTTTCTGATGCCAAAAAGCATTTTGAACCTATCTTTCTTTCGCGAACTTAATACACGTGACCAGAAAGGCTAACATTCTAACCGATCTAGCCACGGCAAAGAGGGTTAGTGAGCTTTTAGCTATCATCAGAGGTTTTAGCTTTAAAGGACATAATGCGGTCTGTCCTCTAAGCCTTCCGTTCTTGATAAGAACGAAAACCTGTCTAACCCTTGACCCGATAAGGTTTGGAGACCAAGGGTATGGCACAAATTATTGGGCAAAGGCATTAGAGAGTCCTGTGCCCTGTCGGGTCTCTCAAGTTTTATCTTAATAAAACTATAGTAAGTCGAGGTCAAACGGACAATCTGCGGTGTTCCGTAAAAGACCAGACTGGTTCATGTCCAAGACCCACCCTGGCATTATAGTCAAGGAGTTTCTTTTAAGAAGTCTCATTCATTATGTTTGCATAAAGATTTTGAGATTTTTTCTTAATATGAATGCTCAAGAGGTGAGGGCGCGGCTCGGAAGCATTTCAACAGAGCATGACACTCAGTAACATCCTGAGTGCCACGCTTTAGCGAAGCAACTCTGTGTTTCGCTTCACACTCCCGACGGGATGTGAAGACGACATTTGAGATCTGTAAGTCGCTAGGACCATACATATCCGTATATATTATTGGGGGCAGCAAGCAACACGAATCCTATCCTATAGAAAAGGGATAGGTGTGCTTTTAACTTTGAAGGGTTGGTCGCTTGAGGCACGTTCTTTTTCTTTAGCCTAGAAGTTATGGAACTAACTTTAATAGGTTAGGTCAGGGTGGTGGTTTTAGCTTCGTTGCCCTCAGAAGTATGGTCATATGGTCTAGTCACATTGTGGTCACGCCCTCGTTGACAGATCATCTAGAGCGCACCAGCATTACAGGTCTCTACCTCGCTGGCAACTCTAGTAACGCAGAAGCAGACTTTAGTGACAGTAATCATGAAGTCGGCTATGCTAACAGGTGAGGAACCAAGATGTATATCATCACTTAATTTAGTTTCCCAAAAAATCCTATTCTGTCTCTTCCCACCATCCGAAGGTGGGATTCAGCTATATATATATCTGTCAGGTAAGTTTCATGAACAAAATGTTATTGTTATAATACAATTAAGTTGTTCATACTTACCTGGCAGATATATATATTAAAGTGCCCACCTCCCCCACCCACCTCCCCTCAGGAGACAGTGGCACTGATAAAATATGAATAGAAAATGGGAATAGTTCCTGATATCCGCCTCCCAGCGGCGGGAATGGGTACCACCACCTGGCCGCCCACTGCGTGTGCCGCGAATTTTGAAATTCTGTCGGACTTCGGAGAATACAGCTATATATATATCTGCCAGGTAAGTATGAACAAACTTAATTGTATTATAACAATAACATGTTTTTTCTTATTTGCATTAAAAGTCCATATACCCACCGGCCGAGTAATGTGGATTCAGCTATGTAATTGTTCGGTAAGTTTCATGTGTGAAAATGGTATTTTTATAATAAAATAAGGTTTGTTCATGAAACTTATCTGTCAGATATATATATAGCTGTATTTTCTGAAGTCCGACAGAATTTAAAAACTTCCGACACACGCAGTGGTCGGCCAGGTGGTTAGTACCCACCCCTTCCCGCCGCTGGGAGGCGGGTATCAGGAACCATTCCCATTTTCTATTCATAATTTTTCTGTCGCCGGTGCTGAAAACACCTGTTTTCAGTACCTCCGTCTTAGGATTTTGGAAACTTCATTGCCGCTAAGTATCCTAATTGTCTTTTGATTTATTTACTTGGATTTGTGGCTAGGCATACGCTATCTTAAATTGATTTGAATTTGATTCATTTTTGCATAAAATATCTGAATCTAGTTAGGCTAGTTTCAGACGGGGTTGTCTGCAAGATAGGGTGTGGCTACCGAAAGCTTCGGTAGATCCGCACTTGGTATGTACGAGGGGGTATGGGTCTTGCTTCTTTGTTGAGATTTGTCATGTAAGGAGTGTGAGACTTTGTCTATTCCGTAAGGAAGACGTATGATTCGTATGTACGCAATTAATCAGTATACATGTCTAATTCCGTAAGGAAGACGTATGATTCGTATGTACGCAATTAATCAGTAACAAAAGTCAGGGTAGTGAACCTGCTAACCTTCCTGTAGACTTTATTTTGTTTTGCCTAACCCTGTAGTATGGCCTACGGGCTATGAATATGTCTACGAGAGGTGCTCGCTCTCCTTCATTGCTGTGAAGTGCTACTTCTGTAATTGTTACTCCTAAACCCTGCAGTGTTGCCTTCGGGCCCTAAGCAGTGTCTGTAGAGGAATTGCCCTTTCTCTGATACTCTTTCGATTCGTAAACTTAGAATCGAAAGTGCTTGCTTTAGAGAGTAAAAGTGAAATGCAGAAGTGCAGTGATACCCCTTGTGTAGTGTAGTGGAGGGTCGTCAGATCGGCCTCGTTTGCGCCTCTAGGCCGGGACCTCTGCTTGACTCCCAGGACCCGGGGAGGGAGCATGTCGAAAGCCTAAGGAGGGTTACAAGGAACCCCCACCGATCTGGCGTGCCTTCGGCAGTTTCTGATGAAAATCCCCAGACTGCCAAGTGCGTGCGCGTGCACGAATCCTGAAAGATTGCTTCTCGTCCTCCGAAGCGTCCTCCTCGTGCAGGGGTTGGAGCTTTCGGAAGGACTCGCGCCCTCTAAATAGAAGCTTTATAGAAGAGGACGCTTCACGTCCTCTCTCTCTCTCTCTCGTTATGCGTTTCAGTGAGAAGTAAGAAGGCGAACGTTGCCTGAACACGTGTCCGTCTTTCCACCGAGAAATACATAAAAGAAGTCATAGTAGAAGGAAGCTTTTGAGAGCGGACGCCCGGGACGCTCGGATGGACTCCAGGCGCGCGCGGGCGCACGCCAAGCGCGCCCCAGTGCACGCCGAGCGCGCGCGCCAGTGGACGCCGAGCGCGCGCTGCCAGTGGACGCCGAGCGCGCTCCAGTGCACGCCGAGCGCGCCCCAGTGGACGCCGAGCGTGCACCAGCGCACGCCAGGTGTGTCGCCTGGCTGAACGTTTCTGTTGAACTCTTCAAGCTCTTGTTTCAGATTTGGGCCTAAAGAATTTTTACCTCTACCTTCGGTGATACCTTCTACCTCACCTGCAAAGAATGTGAAGTAGGCAGTGCTTCGGAGGAAGCTTAAAGTGAACAGACAACTTCTTCTTCGAAACCCAGCAAGACATCGGGTTTCGTGAATTCAAGAGGTCTCTGTCAATTAATATTGCTTTTCGCATAGATGGATGGAGTTAAGGAAAGCTCAAGGCAACATCTCGTTTGCTCTACCGCAACCTTTGCCATTCTGCCAATAAATTTAAGTTGCCACTACCGCAGTCAAGACTTTGCGATAATGCAGTTACGGGTTATGTAAGGCTCGATGTCCTGCACGTCAGGACTCTCGGCAACGTTCAGTAGGATTCTTGCAAAGGCACTCATCAAAAGGACGCTCTTCAGGAAAGCGCAAGACAGGACTTCCTTTGCCATACTTCCAATAAATTTTAAGCTTTAGCAGGCATTAGTTGTGATACGGGAGAGGAAGCTGGTTGGAGAGTTTCTTCCTCTTTCCAGGATAATTTTGCAAGCTTTTTAGCCCATCTGAAAGGGTTTTTCAGATGATAGATTTTGTTAGTTTCTAGTCGGGACTACGCTGCCGAATTGAACATCGTCGTTCTACCTGCCGTAAGCCCAGTCTCTTAACAGGATTCTGCCCCTTCCTCGTTTGAGACGGGAATCGGAAAATTCAAAATGCTCGACTTCCTGGATTACGTTTTGTCAATTCAGTGACTTTCCCCCATTGACAATATACTTTCGTTTTGTCAAGTAAGTGGGTATCCCCTCATTGACAAAATATCTCTTTGTCCCGTAAATGGGTTAGTTCTCATTGACAAACATCTCATTAACCCTCTTAAGCCGGAGCCCTAAAAATCAAAACGTCTCCCGTATGCCGGGCCTGGTTTGGAGTGAGCGCGGAAGTGGAAAAAATAATTTTTTCAAAAAATTACAGCGCGCGTACTTTTGAAGATTAAGAGTTCATTTTTGGCTCCTTTTTTTGTCATTGCCTGAAGTTTAGAATGCAACCATCAGAAATGAAAAATAATGTCATAATCATATGTAAATAATGCGATATATGGTAGCGAAAAAAAAAAATTCATACATAATTGTATTCAAATCACGCTGTGCAGAAAACGGTCAAAGCTAACCAGTTACTTTTTTTTGCGTTGTATTGTACACTAAATTGCGATCATTTTGATATATAATACATTGTAAAACAATAAAAGTAACACCGGAAAAATATTATCACAAAATGATGTACGAATTCGTAACGCGCGGACGCAAAAAAATATTTTTTTCAAAATTCACCGTAATTCTAAATAATGTTCTAGAGACTTCCAATTTCAAACAAAATTAAGACAAATGATTGAATATTACGATACTGTAAGAGTTTTAGATTAGAATTGCAGATTTCGACCATTTCGGACGAGTTAAATTTGACCGAATGTCGAAATTTTAATATATATATTTTTTCATATGCACATATTTCGAAGATGGAAAAAGCTACAACCTTCAATTATTTTTTATTGTATTCTTCATGAATTTGCGCACATTTTGGTATATGAAACTCTATAAAATGAAGGTAAATATATTTTTCAAAAATTCACCATAAATCACAATATTGTTTTAGAGACTTCAAATTTGTTTCAAAATGAAGAAACATGACGGAATATTACTAGGCCGTAAGAGTTTTAGCTTACAATTTGCGTTTTTCAACTATTTCGGTAGAGTCAAAATTTGACCGAACGTGGTTTTTTTCTATTTATCGTGATTTATATGCAAATATTTCGAAAAAAAGAAAAAAGAGAAAAGCTACAACCTTCAATCATTTTAGTTGTATTCTACATGAAATTGCGCACATTTTCATATATAAAACTTTATGAAACAGCTAATTTTAAATGGTGCAAACATTTCGACAATCGCACAAAAAAATTCTGATTTTTTCGGAAGAGTTACCGCGCGAACGTAATTTTTTTTTTTTCATAAATTCACCATAAATCAAAAATATTGTGCTAGAGACTTCCAAGTCGTTGCAAAATGAAGGTAAATGATTGAATATTACTAGAATATAAGAGTTTTAGCTTACAATTGCGTTTTTCGACCATTTCGGTAGAGTCAAAGCTGACCGAAAGTTGAAATTTTTGCACTTAACGTTATTTATATGAAAATATTTCAAAACTGATAAAAGCTACAACCATGGGTTGTCTTTTGTTGTATTGTGCATGAAAATGCGCACATTTCCATATATAAAACTTTATGTAACGGCAAATTTAAAAGGGTGCAAACATTAGGACAATCGCACGAAAAAATTTATCGGAAGAGTTATCGCACGAACGTAAGGAAAAAGTTTTTTCATAAATTCACCATAAATCGAAATATTGTGCTAGAGACGTCCAATTTGTTGCAAAATGAAGGCAAATGATTGAATATTACTATAATATAAGAATTTTAGCTTACAATTGCGTTTCTCGACCATTTCTGTAGAGTCAAAGTTGACCGAAGGTTTGAAATTTTTGCACTTATCGTTATTTATATGAAAATATTTCAAAATTGATAAAAGCTACAATCATGAGTATTTTTTAGTTGTATTGTGCATGAAATTGCGCACATTTTTTCATATATAATACTTCATGTAAAGGATAATTTAAAATGGTGCAATAATTATGTCAAAGTGACGAAATAATTTCCGAGATGTCACTGATACTTTTTAGTGCGATAAGAAAGAAATTCGCGCTTGCGCGCCTGCGTAGCGATTGTAAACAAAACAACGCCTTGATCCGTGAACTCCCAGCATCCCCAAGGCGCGTGATACAAAAGTTTTCGGCTGGTAGGCCTATAAGTATTTTTCCGCGAATTTTTAAAAAACTTTTTTGAGCCGACGTATGATACGTCCAATCGGCATACGGGAGACATTTTGACTCGACGTTTAATACGTCCAATCGGCGTAAGAGGGTTAACTTGATATTGCGTAAGCGAATAAGCTCTTATTGACAAGATTCGGAAGAGCTCTCATTCGTCATTCGCAGACTCGTACAAGAAATAGACTTGTAGACTACGTCAATGAACGCTTATGTCCAATAACATAAGAAGCTTGAGCTGACTGCTTCGATTCTCTTAAGTTTTGTTCATGAAACTTGCCTGTCAGATATGTATGTAGCTGTATTTCCGAATTCAGCTATATATATGTCTGCCAGGTAAGTATGAACAAACTTTATTGTGATATAATCATATTTTGCCTTGCGTTATTTTACTTCTGGTTGGTTCAAAGTCATATACGCTTGCTGTAGTTACCTCTTCGGATGGCAACCGAGAGGTCTATTGTCTATTTTAAGGACATTTAATCGTTACTCCCTGCAGCCTTCCAGGAGTTTCCGATTTATCTTTTACCGTTGTATGGTAGTGTTCTGACGACACAAACGCATCTATATATTTAGCGTTTTCTGTTTCGCTTAAATATACCAGCTTGAGAGTCTTTCTGCTCAAAAAATAACGGACCTATTTCTTCGTAGAATAGGGTAGCTGGCAACCCAGACATAAAGTTAAGAGACGACGTTCGTAAGCTGCTGGCTGCTGCTGTCACGCTGTGTCTGTCCTCCAGTCCAACCGAGCCAGTAACAGATCGTGCGCTGTCATGCGTGGTAGGTTACGTCTCTCTCTCCTGCGGGATTGACTGACTAACCGTATCTCTGTGCTGACGGTTACGTCTCTCCTGCGGGATTGACTGACTAACTGTATCTCTGTCCTACAATCGCGGACTTTAGCCTAAGATTGAGGGGATTTCTTACGTGAATGAATAAACGTTGCATTCGTTTTGCCTTACTATGTTCAACAGAGTTATCTCTTAATCCTTTCGGTGCTCGTTACCGCACGGTATGGAACTACGAGTCTACCGCAACATTGCACTTTTATTTGCTCTCCTGCTTAGGCAAAGCGCAGCCTTATTAGGGAAGTAAGCATACTCGGGGAGGGAATGGATGAGCTTGCTGGGGAGGGGCCATTTCCTTCCTGAAGAAGTTTGTTTTCCCCGAATAGACTGCAATTCAGACCACAGTTTTTCCTAACGGGAAACTGAAATATTATTCAAGATCTAGGAATGATTCTGAACATCTCTCAGTGCGGCTATCACCTGAGGTGATAGAAAGATGGTGCCGGACATCTGGATAGGGTTTCAGATGTCCTGGATCTTAATCTGAAAGAAGTAAAAAAGCGATTCGTAGTCCCTCCAGTCTCGAAACGAGTTTTTGAGAACCAGTGGTCCAGATCAACTCTGATATTCCACAGCTCTCTCATATCTTAAGAAGTATCTTCTCTCGTCCTTGTTCGAGTTTACGAGAAAGAGCCTATTATAACAACAGCGTTAGAATGTAACGATCCTCTACAGGTTCGTTACAGGATTGCAAAAGTCCGTACGAATCGTCTCGATCGACGGCAGCAACTATTCACTTCCGAGTGGAATCTTTTTTTAGAAGTAAGTTGAGAGTTGTGTAGACTTTAGGGACGCCCTTTCATTCTTCTCTTCGATATGTTGAGGACGAAGAGGCTTCTTCTTCTCTGCTCCCTTATTCTCGATCCGGGATCGGTACCATTAAACGCCATCTTATGATATTGAACGGGGGATGGATGTTTAGTCTCTTTTCCCCTTTTTCAATCGCTTAGGAAATGTAATAAGAGGATTATGATGTCACAGGGAGCGACAATGACCGCTAGATCGCCCCATGTTGGCCTTCAGGATCCTGGATTCACAGAGGTCACATACTTCCTAGTTCACTTTCCAAGGACCTTTTCCGAGAGAGTCGGTCTACTCTAACTCGAAAGGTATCTATAACCTCTCCGCTCTGAGTCTGACTACGTTCAGACTATCGAGATGTTGACAGGAATAAGATTACCGTCTTCCATTTCCGTCTGAAGAATGGGATAAGCTGGCAGTCACAAACTATTAAAGATAGCAAATATGTTGTTGACGGCCTTTGGGCTCAGAGATTTGCGTCTGTCAAACAACAAAAGCCCTTCACGATCTTTGAGTTCAGTGGAATCTCGAAACTTGCTCACCATCTACTTTTTGTCTCACCTGTTTTCTCGGAGTCAGACACTCGTGCGAGATTAGGCGACATATAGTAGCCCTGAGTTTCTTGTTGACGAAGTCGGTTGCGTTTATACACCCCCGATGATCGTGTAACATGAGACCAGGTTGGACTGTCAGGCATTCTTCCTTCGGGACTGATCGCCTTTTTGCTCCTCGCTCCTTTCTCCTGGCACCAGAAGCTCGAGTCAGGAGTTGATTCGCTGACGACGTTGGGTTGCGTTGATACACCCCCAAGGTTTGCTTAGATTGAATCGCCCAGGCGTCCAGACACTCATCCTTCAGCGAAGAATAGTGCCTTATGGTCTTCAGGGTACAGCCTTGCTGTCCTTGATTCGTCTGACTGGTCAACTGGTCGGTCACCTGACTTTAGACAGAACGGACTGACTGTGCATGTCCAGATCGAAGCTTTCAAATATGGAACTTAGACGTAGTCTGAAGTTCTTGATGTCAAAGCATTCGAACCCCTCCTACCTGTTAACTTCTTGCATGTGATCAGGAAGGCCTTCTTCTAACCACCCTAGAGACGACAAAGAGGGTTAGTGAAATTTTAAGCCATCGTCACAAGTTTTGGCTTTAGAGAACACAAGGCGGTGTGCTCTCTAAGCCTTCCGTTGTGGCCTAAGAATGGAAACCCATTTTGTCCTTGGGCCAGGAGCTTGGAAGCAAGGATGGCACAAGTTAGTGGGGCGAGGAGCCCAGAGAGAGTCCTGTGCCCTGTCGAGTCTCTCAAGTTTTATCTACATAAAACTCAAGAAAGTCGAAGTCATTCGGGCAATCTGCAGTGTTCCGAAAAAGACCAGACTTGCCCATATCGAAGAACACCCTGGCTTTAGTGTTAAGGAGTTCTTTCAAAAATGCTCCTTCATTGTGTTTGCACAAAGATTTGAAATCTTTTTATCTGAATGCTCACGAGGTGAGGGCGCGGCCTCGGAAGCATTTCAACAGAGCATGGCACTCAGCAACATCCTGAGTACCATGTTTTAGCGAAGCAACTGTGTTCACTTCACACTCCCTGCGAGATGTGAAGATGGCATATGAGATCTGCTGCTCGCTAGGGCCATAGTGTCTGCAGACACAATCTTGGGGGCAAGAAGTACCACTCATCCTATCCTGTAGAAAATGGTTAGGAAGAGCTCTTAATTTAGTTGTTGAGTCGCCGACAACGGCGACTTCTTAACTCTTAAGCCTTAGTTAAAACACCTTAACTTTGGCTAGGTTGGTCAGGTGGTGATATATATATATATATATATATATATATATATATATATATATATATATATATATATATATATATATATATATATATATATATATATTAGATTTATTTACTTTCTTTAGCCCTCATGGTATGGTCAATATGGTCTAGTCCACGTCGTGGTCTCGCCCCTGTTGACAGATCATCTGGAGTGCACCAGCTATATAGGTCTCTACCTCGCTGGCAACTCTAGTAGCACAAGCAGACTTACGTGGCAGTAACCACGAAGCCAGCTATGCTAACAGGTGGAACCAAGATGTAAATCATCTGTATGCATTTGTTTCCCAAAATCCTTCTATTCTGTCCCTTCCCACCTGCAAAGGTGGGATTCAGCTATATATATATCTGACAGGTAAGTTTCATGAACAAAATGATATTGTTATGATACAATAAAGTTTGTTCATACTTACCTGGCAGATATATATAATCAAGTACCCACCCACCTCCCCTCAGGGGACAGTGGAAATAAAAATTATGAATAGAAAATGGGAATGGTTCCTGATACCCGCCTCCCAGCGGCGGGAATGGGTACTAACCACCTGGCCGACCACTGCGTGTGTCGGAAGTTTTTAAAAATTCTGTCGGACTTCAGAAAATACAGCTATATATATATCTGCCAGGTAAGTATGAACAAACTTTATTGTATCATAACAATATCATTTTCACACATACTTACCAAGCAATTACATGATTAAAGCCCTCCCTCCTCCCCACAGATGGATGGGGTGGCTCAACGAATTGTCAAGCAAAGCTCAGTAGTACTGGGGATCCCCGAAAGTGGGCGGGGTCGTATCACCTGCACGTCAGCAGCACCGTTAGCGCAGAGAAATTTGGGATTTCGACTGCCGTAAAGTAAGAAGCATATAGCTATGTAATTGTTCGGTAAGTATGTGTGAAACCTTATTTTATTATAAAAATACCATTTTTATCTGTTTTTTAACCGGATCCAGCTAGGTGCTAGTGCCTTAGAAATGAGGATCAAGGATACATTTCATGGAGCGACACGGGCTGAGCCCAGAAATGATCCTATTGTTAAGACCTTAGGTTTGTAGCTATGAAAAATACAAATTGTCTTAGAAAATTTGTCATTTTGTCATCTCTCCACAGTGCAGTAAAAGCAAAATATGCATAGGTAAGATAATGAATTATATTCACAATTGTGTTAATATTATATTCTCAATACACATTTTGCATATATGTACACCTAGGTGGAGTGTTTTACCTTTCATCTTATGGAGATTTTGAGGATGGTGCTGGACACACCAATTGTTTTGATAAAGAACTGTGAATGGTCGGTATACTAAAATTCAATTTATTTTTTTTTAATTGTTATACTTTTTGCAGTTTTTATGTACTGTGAGTAACATACAGCCCACTGCTACATGTAATTGTCCATTACAGGAAAATTCTTTCACAAGCATTTGTTTTATTTCACATATACTGTGCTGCCACTTGGTGTTGGGTACCACTATGAACTTTTTTGAAGAAAATGTAATATCACATGCTTTGCAGGCCTTTTTTTATGCTTAACTTGTATATACAGTCCAATGTATAGAGAGTACTACTTCTTTACAGGTTTGGTTAAGTACAACTGCACAGGTCAGGACTAAACCAAGAAATGGTGTTAGTTTTAAGGGAACCACTCTTTCGGCGTTTGTATACATCCTGTTATCGGTCATATTCAGTTACCTCCAATAATGCTTCTAAAGGAAAAGTAAGTTCAATGTGTGCATACAGTAGGTAAATATACAATCCTAAAGACAATATAAATTTTATATAAGTGACTTACCAAGTACGTACTACTACTAATTACATAGCTACAAGCTTCCTGCCATGGCAGTCTAAAAATTCAAATTTTGCGGTGGCGCTACCATTGTTTGTGTAGGTGACAAGGTCCCGCCCATATTCGAGACTGATAGTTGCAACTCAGCAGAGAGCTTCAATTAGTTTTCTGCTGGCTCCCAATTAACATCTGTGGTTTTGTGCATTCGTCTTCATCATTTTGGATGTTTGTTTCTGTATTTTAGTGAAGTATTCAGTTACTTGTGGTGACATTTAAGATTAGTTATATCGTTAGCTATGGTTAACTTTATTTCTAACTTTGATCAAGGTGTCTAACTCCAACTCTTCAAGTATTCGTTCTTGCATCAAGGGTTGCAAGATTAGATTAACTAAATTGTCTTATGTTGGGGGGCAGGAATGCAGTAAAGATCTCATATGTTCGGAATGTCAGGATTGAGATGATAAAAAGTGGACGGTGTTAAAGTCCAACTTGGACAAACTTGACAAGATAGAAAAAGGAAGGCGGCCTTTAGAGCCAAAAGTAGGGCTAGTTTAGAGACTTTTCCTTTACATGGTGTGGTAGAAGATAATGCTGTTTCTTCTCCTCAAATTCCTGTTGTCTCCCATCCTTAGCCCTCCTGCTTATTTACCCCATAGTACTCTTATACTAAGTTCCCATTCTTCTAAGCTTAACACCATTGCCAGCCTCGAATGTAAGTGCAACCAAAAATTTGAGTTTTTGGCCAACACAGTAATGGAGTTAGGTACTTCATTCAGTCTTTGTGGAGAAAGTGTCTTCCAGTGTTCCAAGTGTCAGTGTTGTGCATGTTGAGGAGGTGGCTGCCCATCCCACCTGTGCTCCTAGACGAAGGTCCCTGTCCAGCTCTCCTGCACTGGGGTGAAGACATACAGGAGGTCCACGGTGGCCTGGTGGGGTTTGTCCACGGGCAGTCACCTTCTCTGTCGAGCCTGTTGCCTGTTCCCATGCTGCAACAGAGCACCAGTGAAAAGGCATCTCTTTTGGTGTGAATTGTTTGTCATCAGTTTCGGATGGCTCCACTTCTGACAGGAAGTGACAGTGGCGCTGTTTTTCTGCTTCTCGGCCTTTGAAAAGGCACTCCCCATCTATCAAGAGGTACAAGTAGGCCAGTGTTAGCCCTCAGCCCTCCTTTAGTTTCACTGTTCCGCCTTCTGCTGCTGCTTCTGCTTGTCCTCTTCAGTCTTTATGGGATAGCCTGGACTCTCGCTTGCTTGTGTCTCGAGCGCCCTGTTTTGGTTCCCAAGCAACCAGATGTTCCACATAAGAGCCCATCTCCTTCTGCTAAACGTTCCCTCATCACTGAGCGCCCCTCTCCTCCAGGATGCTTGATGCCCACACCCAACCACTTGGTGCCACCACCGTCTTCACGTTCACTCTCATTGGCTCAGGAAGACTTGTCTTTAGCTCTGATTAAATGTCAGTTTGAGGAGCTCATGGGGTTTTTGAAGAAGAAACCAACAATCTTCAAGAGTAAGGTCACATCTTTGTCCCCTGTCTTCCTGGCTAATTTCCCAGATATTTTTGAGCCTGCTTCTGATTCTCCAGCCTCGACCTTCCTTATGAGAAAATGGACAACTCACAGCACTTGCCTCCCCAAGATGGCTCTTTCCTCTTCCTCGAAGAAAGTCCTTCGGGAAGTAGATAAGTGGCTGACCACGAACAGGGAGCAAGGTAAAGCTACCTTTACTTTCCCTTCTGCTAAGCTTCTCAAGAGGAAGTAACTACGTTTTTACTAAAGAAGAGAGAGAGAGGTGTTTACTTCAAAATCTAACCAAAGTATTAATGGACTCTGTATGTGAAATACATCCTGATGCAGAGACCACTCCGTACCTAGGGCTTGACTCCGACAACTTTGCTTGTCAGCCACCACATTCCTCCTGCCTGGAATGTACCTGGCCATGAGCTCCACTGAGTTGTCAATAACCCACTGGTGCATCTCAACTGTCAACAAGTGTGGTGAAATACCAGCCACCCCCCCTCCCCCATTTGTTCACATATGCCACCACCGTGGTGTTGTTTGACATCAGAACAACAGAATAACCCTTGTTCCGGCCAGTGACTCCCACATCACCAGTGTCTTCCTACATGAGAGACAACCAGGAAGACTCAACAAAATTACCCAAACTAGCACTGTCCTTTTTGGCTTGAAAGGCGCTAAATGAAATTAACCTTTGGCTTGAGGATAAGAGGGATCAAGACAAAGTTAACTTCAGTTTCCCTCCTTCTCGTCTTTCAACGAGATGACATCTATGTTATGAAACCGGAGAAGCTCTCTCTTTGGGTGTGTCTGCCTCCGCCCAGGGAGACTTCTCCACTCATATTGACTCGGTGAGAAGATCAGCTTTCAACTCAGCCAAGATCATGTTTACAGCGTCAGAATTGGATCACCTAATTAAAAATATCTTTAGGGTATTAGAAGAGATAAGTTTCCTGGACTGGACAGTGGGAGCTTTGGGACGTAAACTCAAGAATTATTCCATGTTGGATGAGGAAGCCTTTGCAGATATTTCATAAGTTATCTCCTGTTTAGATAAGGGTATTAGAGACGGATCCTCGGAACTAGCCACTCTCTTCATGTTAGACATCCTAAAAGGAGAGAACTTTGGTGTTCTTTTACATCTAAAGGAGTTTCTCGTACTCAAAAGTCTGCCTTACTGTATTCCAGAGGAGACAGTAGTGCTAGTTGCCTCAGAATTGCAAAAGAAGGCAACAGAGGATCTTCTCTCGCAATCCATTTAACATACTCGAGAAAATATTCCCAGTGTATGTCCCCCTCCAGGCAGCCGAGGACAACCTTTTCGGGGCGGGGGGTTCGGTAGATATTTCCCTAGATCAAGGGGTAGAGCACATTTCATCCTTAGATTAGATCTATTAAAAAATCCGCAACCAACCCCTCAACCAAGAAGTAATGTATCAGTCCTTCATGTACCAGTAGGAGCGAGACTCCTTCAATTTTGGGAAGAATGGGAAGCAAGAGGGGCAGAATCTTGGATCGTAAAGGTTTTAAGAGAAAGATTCAATATTCCTTTCAAGAGAAAGCCACTGTTAACAGGCTCTCTGATAGCTTTGAGAGCTTATTCAGAAAGTTCAATGAAATTCATTGCCCTTTTGTTAGAGGTTTCATCCCTTTTGCAAAAGAAAGCAATAGAGTTGGTAAAAGAGCCACTAACCCCAGGTTTTTACAATCATCTTTTCGTTGTCCCCAGGTCATCGAAGGGATGGAGACCTGTGTTGGACATAAGTACTCTGAACCAATATGTGCAGAAGACAAAGTTCAAGATGGAGACAAATCAGTCGGTCCTTTCATCAATTCATCAGTGGGATTGGATGATCTTCATCAATATGGAGGACACATATTGTCACATTACAATACACCAAAACTCAAAGAGGTTTCTGCAATTTGTCTTCAGGAGCAAAATATACCAGTTCAGAGCGCTGTGTTTCGGGCTTTCAACCGCCCCACAAGTGTTCACCCAAGTGCTAGCTCCCATTGTGAAATGGTTATATCTAGTCGGGATAAGGATATCCCTTTATTTGGACTATTGGCTTCTCTTGTCACAAACAAAGGAGAGGTGCACGGAGGACCTTCAGAAAACTCTGACTTTAGCTCAGGAATTAGGACTATTAATAAACAGGCAAGAGTCGCAGTTACTCCCCTGCCAGGAACTAGTCTATTTGGAGATGAGGATAAACTCAGTGAGTTTTCAGCTTTTCTATCCCCACAAAGAATCGAGTCGTGCATGCAGAAGGTAGAGAAATTTCTAGTCCTTCAGGAATGCTCTGCGAAGGAATGGATGAGTCTTTTTGGCACACTATCCTCAATAGAACAGTTCATGACACTAGGGAGACTGCATACTATGAGGAACCTACAATTGTTCCTCAGGGCGAACTGGAACAGAAAGAAGTTTCCGAACTCTTTAACCTCTTCCCGCTTAACCCCGTGTATTCTCAGGTTTAAGATAACTGTCATATTTCAGTAAGCCCGAGTATACCGATAAACCCGAAATTCCAGCTATCCTCCCTTTTTCCTAGGCCAAACTTCCCCAGTAAAACTCCGGCTTGTGTTGTTTTTATAATTAGTCCTCCCACTATAGAAAGCTGTTTTCTATGGATATAAGTGCATTTTTTAAAGAAAATTGTAGCCACTTTGGCGCCAGTTGGGCATTGGAGACGCGTCCTTTCATGAGGCAGGTTTTTCATTGTTTTTTTGTGGATTTTCTTTTATAACTATATAACTATCATGAGTAGTGAGAGTGACAGTGATACAGAGTATTATGATGGAATGGACGATTCAGGGAGCGAAAGTGATGGTGATATGACGTCAGAATACTCTGATACTTCAGATGAAGATGATGACGATAATGTTCCTGATAACCAAGGCTGGCAAAGAATAACAATTACAGATGATGAACCACCCTCCCCTCTACAGCCTGCATTTCCCTTATTGGTGGTAATATAATTCATCATGTATATAATACTGAAGATGATGAAGAAAATACATATATTCAGTATTTTGAGTCATTTCTTGATGACAATATTTTAGACATTATTGTTACAGAGACGAACAGGAATGCTGAACAAAAGTTAAGTGGAAAATCAGAAACAGAGAAAAAGAAATGGCAATCAACATATCGGGAAGAAATGAGGATTTTCCTTAGTGTTATTATGCTACAGGGGATTGTAAAGAAACCTGGAGAAAGCCAATACTGGTGTAAGATGCCTTTGTTATACACACCAATTTTTGCTAAAATTATGCCACATCGCAGATTTTGCAAAATAAAGCAGTATTTGCATTTGTCAAATAATGAGGATTTTGACCCTGCCACTCATCCTTGCCCAAAGCTCAACAAAATCTGGAAGTTTTATAATAGCATTGTTAGCAAATTCAAAAGTATGTACACGCCTGCACAAAATGTAGCTATAGATGAAAGTCTTTTACTTTATAAAGGACGTCTTGGTTGGGTACAATATTTGCCACTAAAAA
The DNA here is from genome assembly GCF_015104395.2 of Macrobrachium nipponense. Lineage (NCBI taxonomy): Eukaryota > Metazoa > Arthropoda > Malacostraca > Decapoda > Palaemonidae > Macrobrachium > Macrobrachium nipponense. Next base: position 76,584,463 of record NC_061108.1, read on the forward strand.
GAGCTAGGTTTGGGATAAAATATTTCATGTTGTGTGAATCAGAATCAGGATACGTTTGGAATTTTGTCATTTTTACAGGTCAAGGAACAATGTTTGATAATGATTATGAAGACCTTCCCGTGTCTTCAAAAATTGTTATGACGCTGATGAAGCCATTACTGAAAAAAGGCTATTGCCTTACAATGGATAACTATTATAACTCTCCCCAATTAGCAGATTTACTGACAGATAATGAAACATACATATATGGCGCTGTCCGTGATAGTAGAAAGGAAATGCCCTCTAGATTGAAACAAGAAAAACTGCAGAAAGGCTGTATGGTGTCTTACAAAAGAAGAAAAGTAACAGCAAAAAAATGGAAGGATAAGAAAGATGTTGTATTACTTTCCACAGTGCATAACACAGAAATGGTAGAAACAAAAAAAAGAGGAAAATTGGTGAAGAAGCCTAAACTAGTTATGGACTACAATAACACAATGGGAGGGGTTGATAAAGTAGATCAATGTTTCCAGGATTATCCTCTTTACAAGAAAAAGGAGAAAGAGGTATTACAAGAAAATATTCTTTCATATTGTCGACTTCGCATTGTGGAATTCCTATCTTTTGTATCTCAAATCAGGAGGAGAAGCAACAGCTCTAAAGTACCGTCTTCAAGTGATAGACGAGACAGTAAAAAAGTACCATACACCTATGATGTCATCAAAAGTAGGACGACCAAGTAGTGTACCTCACCCTCTTCGTCTTACAGAAAGGCATTTCCCAGATGTCGTGCCACCTACAGAAAAGAAAAGTAACCCCACAAGACAATGTGTAGTTTGTAGCAGAAAGTGAGATGCAAGTGGAAAAAGGCTAAGGAAAGAAAGCAGATACTGCTGTTTAGTGTGTGATGTAGCACTGTGTATAACTCCTTGCTTTAGGATATATCACACGAAGGATAAGTTTTAGGAAAAGATGAAAGAATTTAATTTTATTTTATGTTCTGTACAGGAGTAAATACATTTATTTTCAAAATATAAAGCTGAAATAGGTAATATGGAAAGAAAAGTATTGTTCATTATGATGAAGGTAAAACCTTTCATTTCAATTGGTCCTTTTCTATTACTTTTTCATAAAGGCAAGAATCTTACTCTTTTTGTGATAATGAAACCTTTTACATTTTCTCTTGAAAGTATTATATTTTTGTCATCATACTTTTTTTCTCCTATGTTAGTCACCAGGCTTTACTTTATCATATAGCATTTTTTCATAAATGCAAGATTGTTTTTCTTTTGCTCCTTTTATTTTCTTTTGAAGATCAGTTATGTTATAAAGTTTTACATTTATCATGTGTAATTATTTTCTTGTAATATTGAAGAATTATGAAAGAATAAAAATATAGATGAAAATGCAATAAATATATTCTTTATTTGTTATTTTCCTTGTTTTTTATAATTTCCAAGAAAACTCGGCCTTGAGAAGTTATGTAATAGTTGAAGACTATCCTGAAATTTTTTTTTTTTTTTAAGTAATATTCGAGGTGATTTATCACTAGCATATACTTTAGAAATAAACAATAAAAAAAAATTTGCTTCATGAAGACTGGAAGTTGGGATAAAAAATGTGAGAGAGAAGGGGTTAATGTTCCATATCACACAAGAAATAAAGGAGGACCTGCAATGGTGGAAGTTAAGAGACAGACTTGTAGAAGGGAGATCTCTCCTCCCACTGAGCCCCAACCTAGTGTTCTTTTCAGACGCATCAGATCAAGGTTGGGGGTGATTCTGGTCATATTTTTTGTTATAAGTAAACTTCAGCTTTTTGTTATAAGGGTTTGATGCTTTTAGTTTAAATTGTGTATGAAAAATGTATTAAAGGGTATTTTTTTTATTTTTGTACATAAATATGATACAGTGGCAGTAGACATGTCCATTTGAAATCTTTGTAACAGCCCTTCACATGATGATGAGAATAGGTTGTTCAGTCACGCCCGAATAATAAAATTTTAATATATATTGAATCATGTTTTTATAACAAATTATATTTACAATTGATGCATAAATTTATTTTAAAAGACAAAACTTGTATATACATTTGTTTTTGCAACACTGCAATTTGTTTGTTTTTTCCATGGGGTAGAAATACAAAATATAACAGCAACTTGGTCAATTTTTTTGCTTTGTTACACGAGCAAAAAATTGAGGTACGAATGTACAAGCTCGAGATGCTGCTGCTACATAGATGGCATAGTGACAAAAATTAAGGTAAGCAAAGAAGAAAAAAGGGATTTTGACGTAAGGAAAAATCTATTTCTGGGCGATTGGCTCGTGTCGCCAGCGAAATATCCTTTAATCCATTATTTCTAAGGTAAATGTACTAACACATACCAGAGAATAAATAAAATAAAGAAAAGGTCAGTACAACTGACTCGCTCACCCTCCAAGAGGGTGTCGGTATGAACACTATGGCGAGTGAGACCACTACCACGAACCGCTTGCCAATAGAAATCTCCCACTACAAAATCCCCACAAGAGGGGAGCCGACCCATAGAGTGGGCAGCAACTACTACTACTCCATCCCATGCTGCCGACCGCTGCGCCTCTGGTGGCCATCCTGAAGTTAGCAGACAATCTTGAGCGATGGGATGGGCAGGGCAGGATTTCGCTGGCGACACGAGCCAATCGCCCAGAAAATAGATTTTTCCTTACGTCAAAAATCCCTTTTCTGGGCTCAGCTCGTGTCGCTGCGCGAAATCGTACCAGAGAAATAGCACAAGATTGTAAAGAATAAAATCAAATAAACAAAAGGGTCTCAAATGAAAGATAACATAAAATAAAGGAATATAATTGCTAAATATCATATACACAATGATACAAAATAGAAATATTACTTAAACTTAAATAACTTAATGCAAATAATATTTCTTAAAATTAACTTAAATTTAACATATATACAGGGCTTACATGGAATATATGTTGAAATCAGTATCTGTGTATAGATATTATGTACAAAGAACTCAAAGCAATTATAACAATAACTTGAACAGAACAAACTTCAATAATAACATAAAAAGGGAATGTATATGACTTAATATACAAAACCCGTAACCATTGTAAATACGATGTGTCCCCTAGCATAAAAATAAGGGGATCACATCAAAGAGATCATTATATACAATCAATTGTGAGTGACCCTAGCAAAAAAATAAGGGACACCCACTATACCATCATAAGAGCAGCTAAGACTCAAGGTAAACGTAGATGAACATGGCAGGTATAGACGAACTGTTGGGTGAGATAGGTAGAAAGGAGGACTGGATCTTCTACTAAAGAATTAGCAGAGTCTGGGGGAAACTATGTTACCCGCCGCAACTGCTGAAAATTTCAGAGCTTCCAAGGACTTTAAGTAATGACGCTTAAATACTGTCGGCGATTTCCATCCAGTATATTTTTTCAACTCATCGAAATTCATATGTTGGAAATAGTTAATTGAGGTGGCTACTGCCCTGACATCATGTGCTTTAGGGAAGGAGTCAGGATTGGCTTGCTTAATAAAGTACAGGATCTGCTGCCTGATGCCTTTAATAGATAAAGTACCACCTTTTTCTCTCTTAAAGAGAGGACCCGATGAGGATGAGGAGGTCCTGGACAGAAAGGCTCGTAAGGTCGATACTGGGCAAAGAGAGATATCTTGTGGAAGGGGTACAACCTTCCATGGTTCCCACCTCATCAAAGGATCTTCATTCTTTGCTATAAAACTACGTTCCGGAGAAAGTAGCACTTCCCCTGTGGGAAGAAATTGAACATGATCCGGATCCCTGGATAATGCCGACAGTTCTGAAATTCTAGCTCCTGAGGCCAAGCTTAATAAAAATAGAGTTTTTCTTAAGAGCATTATAAATGAACATGTGTCATTATCAGTTTCTGAAGCCAGCTTTAGAACATCATTTAAGAACCATGATACTGACGTAGGCCTTACAGAAGGTCTAAGTCTAGCACAAGCCTTGGGAATAGACGAGAAGTAGGAGTCTGTCAAGTCTATGCTGAAACCAAATTGAAAAATCTTTTTCAAGGCTGACTTGTTTGTCGTAATGGTGGTAGCTGCTAAGCCTTTTTCAAATAAAGATCTGAAAAAGGATATAGCTGAATTGATTGTCATGATTCTAATATCTGATTCTCTCAGGAAGGTTGCTAACTTTTTGACTGCAGCATCATACTGTCTCAAAGTTGAATCTCTTTTATCAGATTCCAAGAAGAGAATATTTTGAGGATCAATATTCGCATCTCTTTTAGCTGCAAAACTTCATGAAATCCATAAAGTTAGGGTTTTGAGAATTCCTGAGGAGCGAACACAGTCTTCGTTTGCACTGACTGGGAGAGCCTGGGACTGGGAATTCGAAGAGGACGAAGACCCAGTTCCAGAATCAGAGGGTACCAATTGCTCTTCGGCCAGTCTGGGGCTACTAGAGCCACTTGACCCTTGAACGTCCTGAGTTTGTTCAGTACCTTCAGGAGAAGATTCACTGGAGGGAAGACATAAATCTTCTCCCAGTTGTTCCAGTCTAGGGCCAGGGCGTCCGTGGCATAGGCCAGAGGGTCCAGGTTGGGGGCCACATAACATGGGAGTTTGTGGTTCGCTTGGGATGCGAAGAGATCCACTTGTAGACTGGAACTCTCTGAAGAATACCACTGGAACGAAACTGTTGTCCAGTGACCATTCCGACTCCAGAGGAACTGATCGGAGGGATAGAGCATCTGCTATGACGTTTCTCACTCCAGCTATATGGGTGGAGGAGAGGTGCCAACTGAACTTGTCCGCCAGGGAGAAGATGGCTACCATGACATGATTTAGATGACGTTATTTGGAGCCTCTGTTTATACAATGGACTACCACTGCGCTGTCTAAGACTAGCTTTATGTGGGAGTTCTTTGGCGGACGTAACATTTTTAGAGTCAAGAACACCGCGCCATTGCTTCCAGTACGTTTATGTGAAGCTGACGGAAACTGGGGTGACCAGGTTCCTTGAACCTTCTTGAACTGCGAATATCCTCCCCAACCGCTTAACGAAGCGTCTGTGTGGATAGTAATCCCCGGAGGAGGAAACTGAAGGGGTATGATATTACAAAGTTCTTGACTTTTGCCCAAGGGCGAGACGATTCCGTAGAAACTGAAGGGGTACTGATATTGACAAGTTCTTGACTTTTGCTTCCCAAGGGCGTAGACGATTCCGTTAGAATCTGAGGGACTGAGGATAATTTGTCCCTGGACCTGACATTTGCTCGTGAGCGCCAGATTCTGGTTAGATCTTTCAGTTTGGCTTTCAAGATGTTGTCACTGATGCAAACTGGAGTGAACCCAGGATCCTTTCCTGGGTTCTCCTTGAAGCAAGTTTTGTGTCCTAGAAATTGCTTTACTGACTTCGCTATTTCTTTCCTCTTGGCTGATGGAATCGACAGAGTATGGGAGGATAGATTCCATTGAATGCCCAGCCACTGAAAGTTTGACTCTGGAGTGAGTCTTGATTTGGTCCTGTTTATCTTGAAGCCTGGATATTCCAGGAACTGGATTACTTTCAGTGTTGCTTTGTGGCATTCCTCGACTGTTGGAGCCCAGATTAGCCAATCGTCGAGATACGCTACTACCATAATCCCTTGCGATCTTAGTTGTTGAACTACCACTTCCGCCAACTTCGTGAACACCCTGGGTGCTACGTTGAGACCGGAGGGAACTACCTTGAAGGAGAATGCCTGATCTCCTATCTTGAAGCCCAGATACGGGCGAAAGTGTCTTGCAATAGGGATATGATAGTATGCGTCTGTAAGATCGATAGAGGTGGTGGTGGACGGCCCCACGCCCCCCAAGAGTAAGGTCCGCACCTGCGAGATGGTGAGCATCTTGAACTTGTCGCAGCGAATGGCTAAGTTTAAGCGGGACAAGTCTAAGATACCCTTCTTTTTTGTGAGCCTTTCTTTGGAACGCTGAACAAGCGCCCTTGAAACTTTAATCTGTTGACTCTCGCTATTGCTCCTTTCTGAAGGAGGTCCTCCGCCATACTCCGTCAATTCTTTGGATGGAAGTTGGCGGAAAGGTCTGGGTGGGGGCGGATTCGCCACCCAACTCCAACCCAGGCCTTTCGACATGCTTTGTGCCCATTTGCTGAAACTCCACCGGTGGGGGAAGAGAAACATCCTCCCTCCTACCTGGAAGTCCTCATTGGTGTTGGTAGCCTCCGCGGCCTCCCCTGAAGTGTTTTCCTCTATTAAGGGACCCTCCAGATCCTCTCTGACGAAAGGATCGCTTACCTCTGCTCCCCTACGACCAGCGGTCCATACTTCTGAAAGGCTTGGCCCTCGAAGACTTGATTGAAGGCTGGGGAGACAGCGTAAGAGGTGGAAGGTTGAGGCTGGGGGAAATCACATAAATAGGCTGTGATTGAGCCTTGGAGGTAGAGGGTTGGGCTGCCTGCACCAAAGGAACAGCCGGAACAGGCTGGGCAAACCGTTGCTGTTTCTTTTGGTAAGGCTGGAAACGTCTGGGTTTCTTCTGAGGCCTTACCTCCTGACAGCTTGATCTTGGCGTCTCTTTTGCCGTGAGACCCCAACGATCCTTTAAAGGCTTTGGTTAAGCCTCGTAGCCTCTGCCTGGACCTCCTTTACCATTGCATCTGGGAAGAGGTTCTGCTGCCCTTCCCCAGATGTTTGATGAAAGCAACTTATTTGGTTCCATGCCGAATAGTTGCTTCTTGGAGGACATGCTTCCGACAGTTTGTTCTGGCTGTGGCGAACTCGAACATGTCAGACTGCGAACCGTTTGAGTCAGTGACTTGGTGATTAGCTTGAACAGTGGCTCGGAACCATAAGAAATGGTAGCCACCTCAGTCATGGCCATGGTATTGATAGACCTGGCCAGCCTAGACTTGGCATCAAATTCTGCCTGAATGAGGCTATCTGGAAGTCTAGGCAGCTTCTCACCAAACTGCTCCATAGCACAGTCTGGTTTGAGTTTGCCCGCAGAAAAAGTGTTGGGCAGGTCTTCCCACAAATCTCCGGTTGAGGGAAGTAAAGGAGATGTAGGGTCCGCTTCCTTTAGCTGCGGTAACGAATCCCCCTTCTGGGCTGCTGGGATAGTGACCGTAGCAATCTTTGTCAAGAAAGGAAGCGGAGTACCCTCTTCCATTGTAAAGATTGTGAATGGACTCTTAAACGGCTGTATTTTTCGTGTTTGAAACAGTCCATGTCCTCTAAGCACCTGAGCCATTCTCTTTGAGCCTGGTCACGTGAATAGAGGACCGTCTTTTTAGGGACCTTATCATCTCGTGTCATGGCAGAGGTGGTAAGCCTGGCGTAGCCGATGAATGGAGGTTGGAGATCTTCCGGGTAGAACTCGAAGTCCTCAATCCTTCGAGTTCCACATTCCGGGATAGAAATAAGCCCGTCCTGGAAGGGGGCGTATGACGCCACTCTCCAGGGATTGTTCATGCTGAACGGAGGCAGAGAGTCATATGGTGGCAACTGAGCTATCCCTGTGCCGAAAGGTGGGGGAGTAGCTAGCGGAGCTTGGCTTAGTCCGGCGATAATGTTGTCCTGGGAGTTGATCCTATCAGACAACCGGGAGAACATCTGTTCCATACTGTTCTTTAGAGTCCCAACCAGATCGCCCATTTGTTGCAACAGGCCAGCGTTGGTATCCAAAGCCGGAGCTGCTGCGGAGGTGGACGGGTAGCTCTGAACAGGGACCAAAGGAAGTGGAACAGTTGACTCCGCTGGAGTGTGTGATCTCTCCCTGGAGGATCTACTCCTTGAGGATTTGGAGCCGGACCCAGAAGCTTTAGACCTCTCTGCTCCGGGGTTTGTAGCCGGAGGCTTGCGAGATGATGATGACGCCGACGACGTCTTTTTAGACGACGACGACGTCTTAGTCAAGGTTTTAACCACCGCTTGTCCTTTGACCTTAGGTCTAACAGAAGCATCAGGAGAAGTATAAAGTTCGGCTCCTGTAAAGCCTTGGAAGGAAGCTGGAGAGTTTGCAGGAGTAGAAGATCCAGTGGCACCCAAGGGCAGCCCTTGGGCGTCCAACGTACTCACCTCGACCAACAGGTCGTCAACACCTACCATCGGTTCAATGTTTAAATCTAACGTCGCGACTTCCGACGAGATGTCCTGGCCTGGATCAGTCAACGAGGCGGCGAGCTGCTGCTGGATGAGCGCAATAGTCGGGGCCGCCTCTGCTGGGTCGACGTAGCCCGTTGACTTACCGCCGGGGAAGATCAGGACCGCCAACCTCTTCTCGAGAATGTAGGGCATACCCTTGGCGGCGTTCTTCCCAAAACCGCCGACCCAGGCCCGCAGGGTTGCCAGTGCGGTGTCCCTCACGGCCGGAGCCTGGAAGAGAGGGTATTTGTTAGTTTTTTAAGATTAAACTTAAAACTAAAACTTAAGTAAAAGGTTAACTTAAAATTATAGGGGATGCGAAATCCCATGTAAAATTAGCTTAAGTTTAAGAAAGATTAAAAAATTAAAACTTAAGACAACTATAATCATGTAGGGATCTTGGCTAACGGAAAGTTTGGAAATTACTTACCCCGTCTAAGAAGCTGGTCTCACCAGATCATAGCAAATGGTGCAGGTCTCGTGAAACCAGACTTGGAGGTTCCCGTGCGGAGTCGCGCATGGAGCATGGGACCGGCAGACTTCATGCCCACAGGGGTCCTGGAGCGTGGCAGTGCATCCCGGATGCTCACAGTTGGTGGTCTGTAAGTGAAAAGACACATGAGCATCGTAAAAGGTATCACTTACAGGCTAAAGGTTAAAAGAACTCCGCTGCATGAACCCCTCCCTTACCGCCTGAATAGGCTATAACCACGGAGAGATCCGGTGTGAGCAGGCAAAGGAGGGGGAGGTTTAATGTAGCTTAAATTAAACTTAATATAGTTTAAATTAAATACTAATCTTAAACCTATAAAAATGGGACGTACCGGACTAAATCCGGTGCGTGGCGGAGCGTGTCGCGATATCAGCGCGACGGAGTGGTTAGCAGAGACCAACTGTATGCCGCAGTTCGCCCGTCAGGGTGAACTAGCACCTTTCCACGTGGATGCCGGAGCTCCGGTAGATAAAGAGCCCCAGTAAGGTGGGAAAGGGCGAGAGGGCAAACAGACTCGAGCTAGCAACGGAGTGACGGAGTAACGACGGAGGGGGGGAAAGGCCAGTCCCCCCCCTCTAGTCATCCGAGCGTACCGAGAAGCTGGAGAGGTCGAAGCCAGTCTGGGTCTGTCCCGTCCCCCTACTCCCTCCGCCTAGGGGGAGAGGGAGGCAGGCTCGGGTATGTGGAGCGAGCGTGGGCAGACTAACCCTCCCCCCGGCCCTATGGAAGAGCGGGAGGAGGGAGATGACTGGACAAGCGTCTGGCTGCTCCGTGATCACGTAGTGACCACGGAGCGGTAACAAGATATACCATGAAACAATAAAGCCTAGGATACACAACCGACTGATCAGCGAGATGCTATAGGGAAGCAACCGAACTGAAGAGCGGAAACACATGGGCCAAAAGGACATAACCTAGGCTAGGTGACGCCAGACGCCGAACACTAACGTAAAACATAATACATAATTAAACAAAATTACTAAACGTAAAGAAAGAAAATAAAATAGTAGGAGAAAAAATCCAGGAGTGTACGACTAACCCGAAAGAAAGTCTACCACTCAAAGCTAGCCGGGGCCGATACAAAGAGCTGTGGCTAGGGTCTGGATGGAAGATGCCTACGCAAGGTGAAAAAGACATGCATGCATGACATAAACCCCGTAGGCTGTACCCTTAATATAAATAGGATAACTAATAACAGAGCGTAATAAGTAAGGGAAGGTTTTGGGTATGGAAGACCAAGAACGAACCCGCCACGAGGCAGAACCATGCTGCCATGCTTCCGACCTAGAGCTCGTATTTATACCTAAAAAACGGCAAATACTGACTCAAGGCCGGAAAAAACCAAATAGCAATAAACACTGATTACTTAACTTAGCTGCTGCAATGGCTGTACGCTCCATGATGAATAAATCCAATAAAAAGGGCACAAAAACACAGAGCAAAAAGGGGCACGTGTATACTATGTGCGCTAACTGAAAAGGATGTCCACCAGAGGCGCAGCGGTCGGCAGCATGGGATGGAGTAGTAGTAGTTGCTGCCCACTCTATGGGTCGGCTCCCCTCTTGTGGGGATTTTGTAGTGGGAGATTTCTATTGGCAAGCGGTTCGTGGTAGTGGTCTCACTCGCCATAGTGTTCATACCGACACCCTCTTGGAGGGTGAGCGAGTCAGTTGTACTGACCTTTTCTTTATTTTATTTATTCTCTGGTATGTGTTAGTACATTTACCTTAGAAATAATGGATTAAAGGATATTTCGCGCAGCGACACGAGCTGAGCCCAGAAAAGTAAATATGCATCTTTTCCATAAATCTTAAAAGTTATGCATTACTTTACTGTATCCAATTTATATTGTATGTATTCTCATATTATTGCATTATTAAATAAAACTAACATAGCAGTCAATGATTAGGTTTGGAAATCAGCTGATGGCGAATACAAGTTTGTTTCACCATATTTAACTCAATTCTGAGCAAATTTTCTTACATCTAGTTAGCTCAAACAAATACATATCTAGATACTTGACTTATATAAGACAAAGTCATTTTTCCTTATACATCGTGTTTTTAGGTTGAATATGAACAAATTTGTTTTTTCGTTAGCTGATTATGTTGGCAGCATGTTTATTGAGTAAAAAAATTGTGTGATTCTGTTCACAATTTTCCTTTCTGGGTTCGACCTGTGTCGGCCAGTGAAATGGTCCTGTAGCACACATTTCTTAGTATAAATAGATTCTAAATATACCAGAGAAAAGGCTAAAATGGAATGCTGAAGTTACTACCCTCAGCTCGATCACCCAAGGGCGTCAGTATAAGCACTAGGGCGAGTGGAGGCCACTATCACAGGACTTCTGCCAATTAGAAGATTCCTTTCAAAGTCCCTCACAAGGCAAGAGCCGTTACAAGGACTACCACGTCTACCTTCCGCTCGCTACTACTACCACCCACGCTCGGCATCTTCATTCCTGTAATTAGCACATTGCTTTCCGCACGTGTCTCTCGTTGCTCCCCTTTGTGTGTTTTTTGTCAAAGCTATGTCTGCTGCAGAGCTCCCAGCTTCTTCATCCAAGTTGAGTATTCCATTTTACGTTTTGATGATTCGTGTGGTCACGATGCATTCCCTTTTTAGCCCTTTTTGGCCCCTTAGTTCTCGCGAACCGGGGTGACACTATTTCATTCGCCATCTTGGGTGCATCCTCAGACACATGCGTTCTTTCCCTTTGTTTGTTAGGATTACATTTACTCACGGTTTAGTTTTTACCGTTTTTTCATATCCCCATGCTTTTTCATAGCTCCTGCCGTATCTGGAGTTCTGATTTTATGTTATTTATTTATACGACGTAGGCTCTACCGCACTCCTGACGTCCTTTGGGGTCTTTATTTTATTGTTTATTTCACCCTTATAGCCTTTGGCTTTCTCCTCAGTCCCTCAGGAGCGTGTTCGTTCCCCTTTGTGCGCATTCTTTATTCGTCTTATTATATATATATGTGCTGTATTTGGGCTTCCAGTTAGCCTATTGTACGCTATCATTGTAGAGAGGGCGATTCCTCTCTTTCTCTCTCTCTCTCGCGATTTTATGCATGCATGCTTTATTGTTTTTTCGATGTTAGTCTGCTATGCACTCGATTTTATGCACATTATGATATTCACTTTACTGTGAGGTTGGAAGTTTTGCTCTCCTTCCCTGGCTTACCCAACCAGACCTAGGCTAGGTTTTGGAAGGTAGGTCAGGTGACCCTACCCCTCTACCCCTTAGTCCCTCCATTATCGCCCCCTGCCTGTGCTACAGTGCTCGCTTGGAGGTCGATCCAGGATAGAGAGTCCCTCTCTTGTCATGTTTGTTGGGCCTAAACCCTCCCTGCCTGACCATATCGAAATTTCGATTTTGGAGGGTTTCGTTGGGTTCATACCGTCCACGTCATGACGTCCTTGGAGGCCTAACTAGCCTACCTAACCGGATCCGTACCGATCTCGGAGGGGTAGGCTAGTTCCCTGCTGGGTATATCCTTTTCTCCTTATTGTTCCTCATTGCAATTCTTCCAGTGATGCCTCATTATTTTATTATGTTATTATGTTGTTTTGTTGTGTATTGCCTTGGCCTTGCCTCCTTTAGGATGCCAGTTGGCCTTTCGCCTCCTGTCCCTTTAGTCGTAGGCTAGTACAGCTTCCCGTAAGGTGGTGATCACTGATCGGTTGCTGTGGCGTTCAAGACTTGTCCACTCCCCTAGACCCCCCGCACCAGTCCTGTCTGGCGCTTCTTACTAGCTCACGGTGCAAGTAATCCTACCGATGAACGGCCGCTAGAGTATCTTCTATCCGATGGGGGGAGGGATGGGTTGGAGGGGAGTGGTTACTCGTAGTTGGTGTAATCTCCTTATTTATGTCTCCAGGCCCATATGTCCGCTGGTCAGGTGGGGTCCACCATCACACCAGCCAGCAGGCTATGCACCGGATTGTACGTTTTTACTGCTCCGCCGCTCAGTTGTCTTTTCTCCCTGTTGTCTCCGCCTCCCCACTCACGTGGGGATGGATTTGGGCTCAGAGTTGCATTTCTAGTCACCTTAGAATCGCTTCTCTCCCCCCGATGCGTTCAGGTTCAGGCCTAGGTCTTACCTTTTCCCGTTCTGCTCGTATCAGGCCGTCTCCGCCGGTGTTACTTTATGATAACGGGATTATGAGACTCCGGAGTAGGCAAGCCTTTAAGGAATTACACCAGATTTAGTAGATGTTATTCATATGTATATTTCGTTAAAACTCTGTAGGTATATCTCCGGACCCGTAGGGTTCTGACATAGTGTGGTCTACCATCACACTCGCCAGGTAAAAGATACCGTAGTTTATTATACCATGGTTTCCGTTGCTCAGTTTTCCGTCTTCTTTGCTATCACTGTTCCCCATTTCGGTGGGGACGGTAAGGGGTTCAGATATGCGACTACGTTAATTCGTTGCTTTTCTGATTCGGTACGGTCAGATTCAGGATTAGGTCTTACCTTCTCCCCCTGTTCTGCTCGTATCAGACCCCATACACTGGTTATAGCTTTACCATCCCGAAGACGGACTCCGGAGCAGGCGGAGACACCCAGAGCTTTTTCTTTTATTCATTCAGTGAGTTAAAATCATGAACCGATATTTCCTTTAAGATTTGAATATCTGGTTAAAGTGCATGCTCCTGCCGGAGTTAACTCCAGCGCTTTTACGTATAATACTCATTATACGTAAAAGCGCTGCCAGGTAGAGGGTTGCTCCGCCACCCTAATCAAGCCGTATGGGCATGTAGTCAGCAGGTCCCACGCGAACTGCGCCATCCCGCTGGAGGACTACCTGGCCTGGCACCCGAACCCATGCTCTGTGTGTTACGAGATGGTTGCTATCATCTCTGACGAGTCTGTAAGTAACGTTCTCACCTCGTCATTTCCGTGAAATTTCTGCTATAAGTCAACTTTATGAAATTTCTTTGACACGCAATCCCCCGGATGGGATACTAATTCGATAATATTTTACATGCTAGTTTGGCGCTCCGGACGGAGACCAAAGCGTCCCTGAAGTCCTGGGTGGGAGGATTCGGCAGGAACGCCAGGGCCGGACAGCCCTACGTGTTGTCCGAGAGTCTGTGCTCCCTTCTGTACCCGGGAGCCACGGCTTCGACGGCTGTTCCTGCCTCAGTGGCGGATCTTATCGTCGAGGGCATCCGTCTGGAGACGCTACCCCTTCTGGAGGACCAAGAAGGCCTGTGTGACCTGGTGGCAGAGGAGGTTGCGGTCATCAGCCTCCACCACGAACCGATGGCCACCGAGGATCAGGAGGTAGGTAGGGAGGTAAGTGAGGCAGGTAGTCTCCCCTTTAGCCCCACTCCTTCTTTCCCTTCCTTCCAGGGCTTCTCTTTTAAGTCCGCCCCCTCTTGGGATAGATCGGCCTCGGTCATTCCTAAAGTTAAGGTTTGGAAGACGAGATCCCTTCCAAAGGGCTCCAAACCTGCTCCGGCGGGTTCTGCTAAGTCGTCCTCGACCCCCAAGCCGTCGACCTCTACTTCCAAACCTCTCTCTTCCAAGGCTTCTCCCCCTCCCAAGGGGTCGAGAGCCAAGACCTCCAGAGCCAAGCCGACAGAGTCCAGCTTTGACCAGGAGGCATTCGCTAATCTTCTTATGATGAAGATGAGCGAAGTAGTAGACACCAAGCTTGAGTCGGTGTCCACTCGACTTGCATCAGGCCTGGAGACCTCGGGTCAGTCAATACTGTCCCTGACCCAGAGGATCAGAGCCCAGGAGGAATTGGTGTTTGGAATCCTCCAGTCCGGGACCACGGCACAGACCGTGACAGTACCGGACGCATCAAAGCTGCTGCCATTTGACAACAGTAATCCGTGGCGGTTAGCTTTGCATGCCCCGTATTCGGATGGGAAACTGACGATTGAAGGTTGCGGAACCCGACCAGTAGAAGACTTCAAGTTCTTCCTGGAGGGCCTCCAGTTTCCGTTCCCGGGTTACGCTAGACTAGCAGAAGATGCGCTAGTCAGGGTAGACAAGGTCCCAACAGAGACCGTCATCTACCCTAGGGACCGCACCCTTACAGAATGGGAATGTGTCAACACGAAGTTGACGCCCCATAAAGGTTGCTTCACAATGTTTGTGACCCCACGAGGTGTTCCGTCTCCTTGCACTTCAAAAGTGGCGGAATTGACACTACAAGCGGCGGTAGAGGACAAGCCCTTACCTCTATTAAAAGAGACAGGCTACCTCCTTACTCTTCCCCGGAGATGTAGAGTTTTGGACTGACGCTCTGGCTACGTTTATGGTGGGCAAACTCGACCCAGAGTGTGCCTCCACCCTGTTCAGCAAGAAGCTACCTAGAATTCCAGACTCCTTGGTCAAAGCGGAATTCGAAGCGAGATGCAGACTGAGTAGGTCGATTAACTCAGTCACCTCGGCTGAGTTGATCTCTATGACGTTCGCAGATGAGGCTCTTTTTCGAGTCCACACGAAGTCTCTATTACAGGCCTTCCAGTCGGACCTGTATGACTTTATTGTAGCTAGGTGAGCCTGCAGGAAGCATGTCTTTGCGAATGCTTCCATAAGGCACGAGCCAAACAAACTTATAAAGGCTTCAATCTGGGGCGCCAACCTGTTCCCTGAGGATGCGGTCAACAACGTCCTCAGTGAGGCGGCTAGAGCCAACCAGAACCTTCGTGTCCGTTGGGGACTTCCTTTCAAAAGGAAGTTTGACACCCCTGGACCCCAACCTAAACCTAGGAAGAGGCCGAGGAAATTTCATTCTTACCAGCCCTCTCATCCTCAGACGGTTGTCCAGGCAGTCCCTGTCTCCCAGGTCAGTAAGCCTTCAACATCCAAGGCTCAGCCACAGCAGCAGTTTGTCTTGGTCCAGAGTCCTTCGGCTCAGCAACCCTCAACCTCAACAACTTTGGTAGCCTCCCCAGCCTTCAACGCCTCCCATGAGTCGCGAGGAGCATTTCGCAGCTACAGTAGGCATGCTGGACGTAGCAGAGCCAGAGGTGCCTTCCGTCAGAGAGGTGGCTCTAGAGGCAGGGGCTTCAGGGGAGGCAGAGGAAGCAAAACTGCAACCAACCAGTGAGAGCCCGCAGGTGGGTGGGAGACTATATCTCTTCCGGGACCATTGGATCTTCAGTCCGTGGGCCCACAGCATTGTTTCGAAAGGTCTAGGGTGGAAATGGGAGAAAGGGTCTCCTCCACCAGTCAGTTTTCACCAGACTCCAACGACGGACCTACTAGACTATGCCAAAGATCTCCTCCTAAAGTAGGCAATAAAGAAAGTCAAACGCCTAAAGTTTCAAGGACGTCTGTTCAGTGTACCAAAGAAGGACTCGGAGCTCTCCATACCTAGGCTTCAAACTAGGAAAACAGGCTTACTCATTCAGAGTCATGCCATTCGGGCTCAACATAGCGCCCAGAATATTTACCAAATTAGGAGAGACGATAGTTCAAGAATTAGGAGCTCAAGGGGTAATGTTAGTAGCTTACCTAGACGACTGGCTCATTTGGGCAACCAATGACGAGGAGTGTCGCAAAGCAACAGCCAAAGTAATAGAATTCCTAGAGTATCTGGGCTTCCAGATAAACAAGGAAAAATCCCGGCTCGTTCCGGCGTCCCGCTTTCAATGGCTGGGAATCCAATGGGACCTAAACTCGCACAAACTATCTCTCCCATCCAAGAAGGTCAGAGAGATAGCGAAGGCTACGAGACAGTTTCTCAAGAACAAAAAGGCTTCTCGTCGTACCCAAGAGAGAATTCTAGGTTCGCTGCAGTTTGCCTCGATAACGGATGTCCTGTTGAAAGCCAGGCTGAAGGATATCAATCGAGTCTGGCAAAAGAGAGCCAACGTCAAATTCAGAGACAAGATCTCTCTAATTCCGCCGATATTAATGAAAAGGCTCCACCCGTGGACGGAACGCCGGAGCCTCTCCAAGTCAGTGCCACGGCAATTTCCTCCGCCGTCTCTGACAGTCCACACGGATGCCTCTCTGAGCGGTTGGGGGGTTACTCACAATACAAGAAAGTTCAAGGAACGTGGTCGAAGATGTTCCGCCAGTTCCACATCAATGTCCTAGAAGCAGTGGCCATTTTTCTGACTTTAAAGCGTCTGGCTCCAGCCAAAAACGTTCATATAATGTTAGTCTCGGACAGCGCAGTGATAGTCCATTGCATAAACAGAGGAGGCTCCAGGTCGAGCAAAGTAAACCATGTAATGATTGCGATTTTCTCGTTAGCGACGGAAAATTGTTGGCACCTGTCAGCTACTCACCTGGCAGGAGTGAGAAATGTCATCGCAGACTCACTATCCAGGAGTCGGAGTGGTCCCTGGACACGAAGTCATTCCGCTGGATTTGCAATCAAATCCCGGGCCTTCAAGTAGACCTGTTCGCCACGGAGTCCAATCACAAACTCCCGTGTTATGTGGCTCCCAACCTGGACCCTTTAGCTCACGCCACAGATGCGATGTCCATAGACTGGAACAGTTGGCAGAAGATTTACCTATTTCCGCCAGTAAATCTTCTGATGAAAGCCCTGCACAAACTCAGATCTTTCAAGGGACAAGTAGCATTGGTCGCACCCAACTGGCCGAAGAGCAACTGGTTCCCTCTTCTGCTAGAATTGAATCTCCGTCCCAGACGGATCCCCTGTCCGGAACTGACTCAAGTAGTACAAACTCGGACTGTATCAGCTTCCTAAAGAATTCTGAGTGCCTTAACTTTATGGACTTCATGAAGTTTGCAGCCCAAAAGGATGCTAGTATCGATCCACTAAATATCTTTGTTTATAGAATCAGATAAAAGAGAGTCAACGCTCAGACAGTATGATTCTGCAGTGAAGAAATTGGCCATCTTTCTAAAAGAATCAGATGTCCAAAAGATGACTACGAATCTGGCAATTTCATTCTTTAGAACCCTATTCCAGAAAGGTCTAGCTGCTAGTACCATTACTACAACCAAATCTGCCTTGAGGAAGATTTTTCAGCTTGGCTTTAGTATTGATTTGACAGATTCGTACTTCTCTTCAATCCTGCGAGCATGTGCCCGTCTGAGACCAGTAGACCACCCTCATACAGTCTCCTGGTTTTTAAATGACATACTTAAATTAGCCTCAGACACTGACAATGATTCATGCTCATATATAACCCTTCTCAGGAAAACATTATTCAGCATTCCATTTTAGTTTTTCTCTGGTATATTTAGAATCTATTTATACTAAGAAATGTGTGCTACAGGACCATTTCACCGGGCGACACAGTTCTTCCCCCAGAAATAGATTTTTCCTTCGCCAAAATCCCTTTTATATCATCATAATCTGAACTTTATGTTACATATTTATCTTTTATCGGCGTGAAACCAACAGTAAAATGTGTTCGTTTAAGCACAGTAGTTTTGATTAAAATTATATTATCTCAATTTTATCAACGGTTGTTTTTGATGGCATACGTTTACTGGAGTTCCTTGTTGCTGATGCACGATAATGGTCATTAGCAGCTTGAACAGTTTTCTCACCTTCGGCTACAATTAGGTTTAAATTTAACAGTATATTTCCCTATTGATCTTTAATCTATAGCAAATAAAGGGATTTTGACGAAGGAAAAATCTATTTCTGGGTGATTGGCTCGTGTCGCCCTATGAAAGGATCCTTAATATCATACTTTCTAGGTAAAATTAATCTAAAATTACCAGAGAAAAAAAAAAAAACAAAATTAAGAAAATGTCAGTAAACTGACTCGCTCACTCTTAAAAAGAAGTGTCGGTATGATGATAGGGGCGAGTGGGAACACTACCACGAGACATTCACCAATTAGAACTTCCAATCAGAATCCCCACAAGAGAGAGCTGATACCAACGGGCGATGCAGCCGCTACTACTACTACTAGAGGACGCCACGGACAGCAGCGCCCCTAGCGGACATCCTTAATCTAAAAACATCTTAGTCCTGCATGGGGTGGGGTAAAACAAACTAAAGGGTGGGTTTCATAGGGCGACACGAGCCAATCACCCAGAAATAGATTTTTTGCCTTCGTCAAAATCCCTTTTCTGGGCTCAGCTCGTGTCGGCCTATGAAAGAGTACCAGAGAAACAGACAAGATGGGAAAAAAGGACAAATGAAAGCAGTTGTAAAACGAGGATATAATATAAGTAAATCAATTACAGGCATACAAACTAAGTACTTAACCTAACTTATTCTAAATAGTAAACATAAAAGAACGTTAGTAATGTAAAGTACTTAAAATTACAATAAACATAGTAAATATAATAATGCAGTGTAATATTAACAAATAGATTTACTTAGAAAATTATTTACAAAAATATACAAACACATTGTGTACCTACCCTAGCATAAAAATAAGGGTAGGTACACTGAAGTACATTATCAGTACAAGTGTGGATGTCCCTAGCAAAAAAATAAGGGACAATCCACTAGTATGATTCAGCGGCTAAGGCTAGATATACGAGTAGCATGGCGATAGGGTGAGGCATGTTGGATGAGGTAGGTAGAAAGGAGACCTGGATCTATACTACGACTACTATACAGTATCAGGAGAAACAATGTTTCCCGCTGCTACTGCTGAAAATTTTAAAGATTCCAAGGACTTTAGATAATGATGTTTAAAGACTGTCGGGGATTTCCATCCAGTATACTTTTTTAAGATCCTCCAAAGTTCATATGTTGAAAGTAATTAATTGAGTGGCTACTCCCCTGATGTCATGTGCTTTTGGGAATGAATCAGGATTGGCTTGTTTAATGAAGTAAAGGATTTGTTGCTAATACCTTTTACTACAAAGTACCACCTTTTTCCTCATTGAAGAGAGGACCTGAGGATCTTGAGGATGTACGAGATAGAAAGGCTCTTAAAGTTGATAACTGGGCAGAGAGAAGGATCTTGGGGAAGTGGGATGACTTTCCAAGGGGCCCACCTTTGCAAGAGGATCCTCAGTTTTAGTAAAAAGCTACGATCCGGAGCAAGCAGAACTTCTCCTGAGGGGAGGAATTCCACATGACCCGCATCTCTGGATAGAGCCGACAGTTCTGAAATTCTAGCTCCTGCAGCTAGGCTTAATAAGAAATAATGTCTTCCTAAGAAGCATTATGAATGTACAAGACGAGTTTGTCAGTATCTGAAGCTAGTTTGAGGACATCATTTAAGAACCATGAAACTGCAGTAGGCCTTTGAGAAGGTCTAAGTCTAGCACAGGCTTTAGGAATAGACGTGAAATAAGATTCAGTCAGATCTATCTGAAAACCTAACTGAAAGACTCTTCTTCAAAGCATAAAGAGCCGATTTATGAGAGTAGTAATAGTGCTAGCTGCTAAACCTTTTTCAACAAGGACCTGAAAAAGGATATAGCTAGATTAACTGTCATGGTTGTAGTGTTTGATTCTTTCAGGAAAGATGCTAATTTTTTAACAGCTGAGTCATATTGTCTAATGGTTGACTCTCTCTTATCTGATTCTAGGAAGAGAATATTTTGTGGATCAATATTAGCATCTTTATTAGCCGCAAACTTCATGAAGTCCATAAAGTTAGGGTCTGAAGAATTCCTGAGGAAGCGAACACAGTCCTCATTTGTACTGATTGTGACAGCTTGGGATTGGGAATCCGTTGAGGTCGGAGACCCAATTCCAGAAGAAGAGGATACCAGTTGCTCTTGTGGGGGGCCAGTCCGGTGCAATCAGAGCTACTATTCCTTTTGAAAGTCCTCAGCTTGCTTAGACTTTCAAGAGAAGATTCACTGGAGGAAAAACTAAATTTTTCTCCCACTGATCCCAATCTAACGACAGGGCGTCCGTGGCATAAGCCAGAGGGTCCAGGTTTTGGGGGCCACATAGCAAGGGAGCTTGTGGTTCGCTTGTGAGGCGAAGAGATCTACTTGGAGACCTGGGACTCTCCGGCATATCCACTGGAATGACCCGTCGTCTAGGGACCATTCTGATTCCAGAGGCACTGACCGGGACAAAGCGTCTGCTATCACATTTCTTACCCCCGCCAGGTGAGTGGCGGACAGATGCCATTTGTGTTTGTTTGCTAGGGCAAAAAATGCGATCATGACATGGTTCACATGTTTGGATTTGGGACCCTCCTCTGTTGATGCAATGAACTACCACTGCCCTGTCCAAAACTAGCCTTAGATGAGACTTTTTCGGGGGGGAAGCAGTCTCTTCAAGGTAAGAAATACTGCCATTGCTTCCAGAACGTTTATGTGGGGAGCTGGCGAAATTGAACTGACCAAGTCCCCTGAACCTGTTTGACTGAGAATATCCCCCCCACCGGGGACAGGGAGGCATCCGTCTAGTTGTGAATGGTTAACACTGGAAGGGGATATTGAAGGGGTACCTGCTTGGCTAAGTTCTTTACTTTTGACCATGGACGGAGTTGATTGCGAAGGATCTGTGGAATTACTGACAACTTGTCTCGAGATTTGGTGTTTGCTCTCGATCGCCAAACTCGATTTATATCTTTTAGCCTTGCTTTCAGGAGGATATCTGTTACCGAAGCAAACTGAAGGACCCTAGGATTCTTTCCTGGTTTCTCCTTGATGTTTGTTTGCATTTGAGAAATTGCCTGACAGATTTTGCTATTTCCTTCCGTTTGGGCCACTGGAATTGACAGATTGTGGGAAGACAAATCCCATTGGATTCCCAGCCACTGAAAACGAGACTCGGGGTAAGTCTGGATTTCGTTTGTTTTGTTTATCTGGAACCCCACATGTTCCAGAAAGTGAACTACCCCTTTTTGGTGGCATTGAGACATTCCTCGACGGTTGGTGCCCAGATCAACCAATCGTCGAGGTAAGCTGCTACCATGATTCCCCTGAGTTCTCAATTGCTGTACAACCACTTCTGCTATTTTTCGTGAATACCCTGGGGCTACATTCAGACCGAAGGGCATCACTTTGAATGAGAATGTCTGATTTCCTAGCCTGAATCCTAGGAATGGGCGGAAGTGTCTGGCTATAGGGATATGATATATGCGTCTGTAAGATCGATGGAGCATGCGACGGCTCCACGCGGAAGTAATGGTCCTTACTTGCGAGAGGGTAAGCATCTTGAACTTGTCGCAACGAATGAAAGAGTTTAGCTTTGACAAGTCTAAGATTACCCTTCTTTTTGTTGAGCCTTTCTTTGGCACGCTGAATAAGCGACCTTGAAATTTTAGATGCTTGACTCTCGCAATAGCTCCTTTTCTGAAGGAGCTTCCTCCGCGTAATCTGTCAATTTCCTCTGATGGTATTTGGTGGAATGATTTGATTGGAGGAGGATCTTTGATCCAACTCCAACCCCAAACCCTTTTGGCCACTATGGCTGTGCCCAATTGCTGAACCCCCACCTGTGACGGAAGAGGAACAGCCTCCCTCCTACCTGGGGAGCCTCATTGTTGATGGGCGGGTTGACCACCACGCCCTCCTCTGAACTGGTCTGCTCCTTGTCGCCCGTCCTGCGCCCGCTGGCGAAGAAGCCTCTCGCCCTACCTCTCGGTTGCTTGTTAAAGGGAGTGTAGCCCCACCCATTGACCTTCCCCCCCCCCCCCCCCCCCCATATGTAGGGTTGTAAGGCTCGGCCCGAGAGGTTGCGTCAGGAAGGGTCGACGGTTGTGATTGAGGAGACAGCAGGAGGATGGGCTGGTTCTGTTTCGAACTACCAGGTTGTCCCTGTTGGGTAACCGGGACGGCCTGAACAAATTGCTGCTGTTGCTGGTGTTTCTGGTAAGGCTGGAACCTTTTTACCAGACTTCTTTGGTTTCTTACCAGCAGTGGGGGCGGATTTCCTTCCGTCGGGTGAAGTGCTACTATCCCCGGATCGGAAATTCTTGGCCAAGAATGAAGACCCACAAAACAGGTGGACTCTGTGGAAAATTGTTCCTCTTACGCAAGACACATCATTGTGTCCTGTCGTCACTCTCAAATCCTATCTGGCCAGGACTTCCAAAAAGTCTTCAGGTCCCCTTTTTATTAGAGAGAAAGGTGGTACAATTTCCTTGAAAGGTATTAGACAACAAATCCTCTTTTGTTAAACAAGCCAATCCGGATTCAGTTCCACACGTCCATGATATCCGAGCAGTGGCTACCTCGATTAACTATTTTCACAATGTGAACTTTGAGGACCTGAAGAAATATACGGGTTGGAAATCTCCGGCAGTATTTAAACGCCACTATCTCAAGAATCTAGAGGCCCTTAAATTCTCAGCAGTGGCTGCAGGGAGCATAGTCTCCCTTGAGATGACCGAGTCCTAAAACTCTATTTTGTATTGCTCGTTCTCCTTAGCCCTTTTTTCCTTGATACTCACTCCTTCCTACCTGCCTCGCTCGTATTCCCTACCAATCTTCCCCCCCCAGGCCGGGCTTGCCATTCCGTTGCTGGACTTGTATATAGCCTTAGGACCCACCTTTTGTATTCCTTACCTGTTTTGTACATACTTGTATGTATATAGTCATATTGCTTCATATGCCATTCCATTGTATTGTTACTTTGTTACTAGTTATTAAGTCTTAATTTTAAGTCTTAATTTTAAAAATTCAGCTAAGTTTGCCCGTTTCTTTTCACAGCTTATTAAATTTATTCTTTAGTGAACTTTAAGTTTCATTATTCCTTATATACATTTTTGTTTTGTATCTTTCAAGCTTGGATGGCAATTCTCTGATACTATTTCACTGGCCGACACAGGTCGAACCCAGAAAAGGGATTTTGACGAAGGAAAAATCTATTTTCTGGGCTCAGTTCGTGTCGCTGCGCGAAATATCCTTTAATCCATTATTTCTAAGGTAAATGTACTAACACACCACCAGAATAAATAAAATAAAGAAAAGGTCAGTACAACTGACTCGCTCACCCTCCAAGGAGGGTGTCGGTATGAACACTATGGCGAGTGAGACACTACCACGAACCGCTTGCCAATAGAAATCTCCACTACAAAATCCCCACAAGAGGGGAGCCGACCACAGAGTGGGCAGCAACTACTACTACTCCATCCCATGCTGCGACTGCTGCGCCTCTGGTGGCCATCCTTTTCAGTTAGCGCACACGTTTACACGTGCCCTTTTTTGCTCTGTGTTTTTGTGCCCTTTTTACTGGATTTATTCATCTGGGGAGCGTACAGCCATTGCAGCAGCTAAGTTTAAGTAAATCATTGTTTATTGGCTATTTGGTTTTCTTTTTTTTTCCGGCCTTGAGTTCAGTATGTTTGCCGTTTTTTAGGTATAATAACGAGCTCTAGGTCTGGAGCCATGGCAGCATGGTTCTGTCCTCCGTATCGTGGCGGGTTCCGTTCTTGGTCTTCCATACCCAGACCTTCCCTTACTTTATTTTTACGCTCTGTTATTAGTATCCTATTTATATTAAGGTACAGCCTACGGGGTTTATGTCATGCATGCATGTCTTTTTCACCTTGCGTAGGCATCTTCCATCCAGACCACCTAGCCACAGCTCTTTGTATCGGCCCGGCTAGCTTTGAGTGGTAGACTTTCTTTCGGGTTAGTCGTACACTCCTGGATTTTTTTCTCCTACTGTTTTATTTTTCTTTCTTTACGTTTAGTGATTTTGTTTATGTATTTATGTTTACCGTTAGTGTACGGCGGTTCTGGCGTCACCTTAGCGCCTAGGTTATGTCCTATTGGTCCCATGTGCTTCCGCTCTTCAGTTCGGTTGCTTCTCTATAGCATCTCTCTGATCAGTCGGTTGTGTATCCTAGGCTTTATTGTTTCATTGTATCTCTTGTTACCGCTCCGTGGTCACTACGTGATCACGGAGCAGCCAGACGCCTGTCCAGTCATCTTTCCCTCCTCCCCCGCTCTTCCATAGGGGCCGGGGGGAGGGTTGGTCTGCCCACGCTCGCTCCACATACCCGGGCCTGCCTCCCTCTACCCCCTAGGCGGAGGGAGTAGGGGGTGGGGGACGGTACAGACCCAGACTGGACTCGACCTCTCCAGCTTCTCGGTACGCTCGGATGACTAAGGGGGGGGGAACGGCCTTTTTTCCCCCCTCCGTCGTTACTTCCGTCGCTCCGTTGCTAGCTCGAGTCTGTTTGCCCTCTCGCACCTTACTGGGGCTCTTTATCTACCGGAGCTCCGGCATCCACGTGGAAAGGTGCTAGTTCACCCTGACGGGCGGACTGCAGCATACAGTTGGTCTCTACTAACCACTCCGTCGCGCTGATATCGCGACACGCTCCGCCACGCACCGGACTTAGTCCGGTACGTCCCATGTTTTTAGGTTTAAGTTTAGTTTTTAATTTAAACTATATTAAGTTTAATTTAAGCTACATTAAACCTTCCCTCCATTGCATGCTCACACCGGATCTCTCCGTGGTTATAGCCTATTCAGGCGGTAAGGGAGGGGTTATGCCCGAAATTTTTTCGCGCTCCGGCATGCAACGGAGTTCTTTTAACCTTTAGCCTGTAAGTGATATCTTTTAGGATGCTCATGTGTCTTTTCACTTACAGACCACCAACTGAGCATCCGGGATGCAATGCCATGCTCCAGGACCCCTGTGGGCATGAAGTCTGCCGGTCCCATGCTCCATGCGCGACTCCGCACGGGAACCTCCAAGTCTGGTATCACGAGACCTGCACAATTTGCTATGATCTGGTGAGCCAGCTCTTAGACGGGGTAAGTATTTCCAACTCCGTTAGCCAATCCCTACAAGATTATAGTTCTTAAGTTTAATTTTAATCTTATCTTAAACTTAAGCGAATTTTATATGGGATCTCGCATCCCCTATAATTTTAAGTTAACCTTGTACTTAAGTTTTAATTTTAAGTTTAATCTTAAAAAACTAACAAGTACACTCTCTTCCAGGCTCCGGCTGTTAGAGACACCGCACTGGCAACCCTGCGGGCCTGGGTCGGCGGTTTTGGGAAGAACGCCGCCAAGGGTCAGCCCTACATACTTGAGAAGAGTTGGTGGCGGTCCTGATCTTCCCCGGCGGCAAGTCAACGGGCTACGGCGACCCAGCAGAGGCGGGCCCAGACTATTGCGCTGATTCAGCAGCAGCTCGCCGCTTCGTTGACTGATCCAGGCCAGGACAATCGTCGGAAGTCGCGACACTGGACTTAAACATTGAACCGATGGTAGGTGTTGACGACCTGTTGGTTGAGGTGAGTACGTTGGACGCCCAAGGGCTTCCCTTGGGCGCCACTGGATCTTCTACTCCAGCACAATCTCCAGCTTCCTTCCAAGGCTTTACAGGAGCCAAGCTTTATACTTCTCCTGATGCTTCTGTTAGACTAAGGTCAAAGGACAAACGGTGGTTAAACCTTGAGTAAGACTTCGTCGTCGTCTAAAAAGACGTCGTCGGCGTCAACTTCTCTCAAGTCTCCGGCTACAAACCCCGGAGCAGAGAGGTCTAGAGCTTCTGGGTCCGGCTCCAAATCCTCAAGGAGTAGATCCTCCAAGGAGAGATCACACACTCCAGCGGAGTCAACCGTTTCTTCACTTCCTTTGGTTCCTGTTCAGAGCTACCCGTCCACCTCCGCAGCAGCTCCGGCTTTGGATCCCAATGCTGGCCTGTTGCAACACATGGGGGATCTGGTTGGGTCTCTCAAGAACGGTATGTAAGAACAAGATGTTCTCCCGGTTGTCTGATAGGATCAACTCCCAGGATAAACATTATCGCCGGACTAAGCCAAGCTCCGCTAGCTACGTCCCCCACCTTTCGGCACAGGGATAGCTCAGTTGCCACCATATGACTCTCTGCCTCCGTTCAGCATGAACAACCCCTGGAGAGTGGCGTCATACGCCCCCTTCCAAGACGGGCTTGTTTCTATCCCGGAATGTGGAACTCGAAGGGTTGAGGACTTCGAGTTCTACCCGGAAGATCTCCAGCCGCCGTTCATGGCGGCTACGCCAGGCTCACCGCCGCTGCCATGACGCGAGATGATAAGGTCCTAAAGAGACAGTCCTCTATTCACGTGACCAGGCTCAAAGAGAATGGCTCAGGTGCCTTAGAGGACATGGACTGTTCAAACACTAAAATACAGCCTTTAAGAGTCCATTCACAAATCTTCACAATGGAAGAGGGTACTCCGCTTCCTTTCCTGACAAAGATTGCTACGGTCACTATCCCAGCGGTACAAAAGGGGGACTCGTTACCGCAGCTAAAGGAAGCGGGACCCTACATCTCCTTTACTTCCCTCAACCGGAGATTTGTGGGAAGACCTGCCCAACACTTTTTCTGCGGGCAAACTCAAACCAGACTGTGCTATGGAGCAGTTTGGTGAGAAGCTGCACCTAGACTTCCAGATAGCCTCATTCAGGCGGAGTTTGATAGCCAAGTCTAGGCTGGCCAGGTCTCTCAACACCATAGCATGACGGAGGTGGCTACCATTTCTTATGGTTCCGAGCCACTGTTCAAGCTAATCACCAAGTCACTGACTCAAACGGTGCAGTCTGACATGTTCGAGTTCGCCACAGCCAGAACAAACTGTCGTAAGCATGTCCTCCAAGAAGCAACTATTCGGCATGAACCGATAAGTTGCTTTTCATCAAAACATCTGGGGAGCAGACCTCTTCCCAGATGCAATGGTAAAGGAGGTCCAGGCAGAGGCTACAAGGCTTAACCAAAGCCTTAAGGATCGTTGGGGTCTCACTGCAAAGAGACGCCAAGATCAAGCTGTCAGGGGTAAGGCTCAGAAGAAACCCAGACGTTTCCAGCCTTACCAAAAGAAACAGCAACGTTTGCCCAGCCTGTTTCGGCTGTTCCGTTGGTGCAGGCAGCCCAACCCTCTACCTCCAAGGCTCAATCACAGCCTATTTATGTGATTTCCCCCATCCTCAACCTTCCACCTCTTACGCTGTCTCCCCAGCTTCAACCAAGCAAAAATGTTCGAAGGCCAGGCCTTTCAGAAGTATGACCGCTCGGGTAAGGAGGCAGAGGTAAGCGATCCTTTCGTCAGAGAGGATCGGGAGGGTCCCTTAATAGAGGAAAACACTTCAGGGGAGGCCGCGGAGGCTACCAACATCAATGAGGAATTCCAGGTAGGAGGGAGGCTGTTTCCTCTTCCGCCACCGGTGGGGATTCAGCTAAATGGGCACAAAGCATTGTGTCGAAAGGCCTGGGTTGGAGTTGGTTGGCGAATCCGCCCACCCAGACCTTTCCGCCAACTTCCATCCAAAGAATTGACGGAGTATGCGGAGGACCTCCTTCAGAAAGGAGCAATAGCGAGAGTCACAGATTAAAGTTCAAGGGCGCTTGTTCAGCGTTCCAAGAAAGGCTCACAAAAAAGAAGGGTTAATCTTAGACTTGTCCCGCTTAAACTTGGCCATTCGCTGCGACAAGTTCAAGATGCTCACCATCTCGCAGGTGCGGACCTTACATTCCCGTGGGGCCGTCACCACCTCTATCGATCTTACAGACGCATACTATCATATCCCTATTGCAAGGCACTTTCGCCCGTATCTGGGCTTCAAGATAGGAGAGCAGCATTCTCCTTCAAGGTAGTTCCCTTCGGCTCTCAAACGTAGCAACCCAGGGTGTTCCACGAAGTTGGCGTGGAAAGTGGTCGTCCAACAACTAAGATCGCAAGGGATTATGGTAGTAGCATATCTCGACGATTGGCTAATTTGGGCTTCCCAACTAGTCGAGGAATGCCACAAAGCAACACTGAAAGTAATCCGGTTTCCTGGAATATCTAGGTTCAATTGGATAAACAGGACCAAATCAAGACTCACTCATCCGGAGTCAAACTTTCAGTGGCTGGGCATTCAATGGAATCTATCCTCCCATACTCTGTCGATTCCATCAGCCAAGAGGAAAGAAATAGCGAAGTCAGTAAAGCAATTTCTAGGACACAAACTTGCTTCAAGGAGAACCCAGGAAAGGATTCTGGGTTCACTCCAGTTTGCATCAGTGACAAACATCTTGATGAAAGCCAAACTGAAAGACCTAACCAGAATCTGGCGCTCACGAGCAAATGTCAGGTCCAGGGACAAATTATCCTCAGTCCGTCAGATTCTACGGAATCGTCTGCGCCCTTGGGCAAAAGTCAAGAACTTGTCAATATCAGTACCCCTTCAGTTTCCTCCTCCGGGGGATTACTATCCACACAGACGCTTCGTTAAGCGGTTGGGAGGATATTCTCAGTTCAAGAAGGTTCAAGGAACCTGGTCACCCCAGTTCCGTCAGCTTCACATAAAACATACTGGAAGCAATGGCGGTGTTCTTGACTCTAAAAAGGTTACGTCCGCCAAAGAACTCCCACATAAAGCTAGTCTTAGACAGCGCAGTGGTAGTCCATTGATAAACAGAGGAGGCTCCAAATCACGTCATCTAAATCATGTCATGGTAGCCATCTTTCTCCCTGGCGGACAAGTTCAGTTGGCACCTCTCCTCCACCCATATAGCTGGAGTGAGAAACGTCATAGCAGATGCTCTATCCCGATCAGTTCCTCTGGAGTCGGAATGGTCACTGGACAAACAGTTCGTTCCAATGGATTCTTCAGAGAGTTCCAGGTCTACAAGTGGATCTCTTCGCATCCCAAGCGAACCACAACTCCCCATGTTATGTGGCCCCCAACCTGGACCCTCTGAGGCCTATGCCACGGACGCCCTGATCTATGACTGGAACAACTGGGAGAAGATTTATGTCTTCCCTCCAGTGAATCTTCTCCTGAAGGTGCTGAACAAACTCAGGACATTCAAGGGTCAAGTGGCTCTAGTAGCCCCCAGACTGGCCGAAGAGCAATTGGTACCCCTCTAATTCTGGAACTGGGTCTTCGTCCTCTTCGAATTCCCAATCGCCCAGGCTCTCCCAGTCAGTACAAACGAAGACTGTGTTCGCTTCCTCAGGAATTCTCAAAACCCTAACTTTATGGATTTCATGAAGTTTGCAGCTAAAAGAGATGCGAATATTGATCCTCAAAATATTCTCTTCTTGGAATCTGATAAAAGAGATTCAACTTTGAGACAGTATGATGCTGCAGTCAAAAAGTTAGCAACCTTCCTGAGAGAATCAGATATTAGAATCATGACAATCAATTCAGCTATATCCTTTTTCAGGTCTTTATTTTGAAAAGGCTTAGCAGCTAGCACTATTACGACAAACAAGTCAGCCTTGAAAAAGATTTTTCAATTTGGTTTCAGCATAGACTTGACAGACTCCTACTTCTCGTCTATTCCCAAGGCTTGTGCTAGACTTAGACCTTCTGTAAGGCCTACGTCAGTATCGTGGTTCTTAAATGATGTTCTAAAGCTGGCTTCAGAAACTGATAATGACACATGTTCATTTATAATGCTCTTAAGAAAAACTCTATTATTGAAGCTTGGCTTCAGGAGCTAGAATTTCAGAACTGTCTGGCATTATCCAGGGATCCGGATCATGTTGAATTTCTTCCTACAGGGGAAGTGCTACTTCTCCGGAACGTAGTTTTATAGCAAAGAATGAAGATCCTTTGATGAGGTGGGAACCATACAGGAAGGTTGTAACCCTTCCACAAGATATCTCTCTTGCCCAGTATCGACCTTACGAGCCTTTCTGTCCAGGACTCCTCATCCTCATCGGGTCCTCTCTTAAGAGAGAAAAAGGTGGTACTTTATATTAATGCATCAGATCCTGTACTTTATTAAGCAAGCCATCCTGACTCCTTCCCTAAAGCACATGATGTCAGGGCAGTAGCCACTCAATTAACTATTTCAGCATATGAATTTCGATGAGTTGAAAAATATACTGGATGGAAATCGCCGACAGTATTTAAGCGTCATTACTTAAAGTCCTTGGAAGCTCTGAAATTTTCAGCAGTTGCGGCGGGTAACATAGTTTCCCCCGACTCTGCTTAATCTTTAGTAGAAGATCCCAGTCCTCCTTTCTACCTATCTCCACCAACAGTTCGTCTATACCTGCCATGTTCATCTACGTTTACCTTGAGTCTTAGCTGCTCTTTATGATAGTATAGTGGGTGCCCCTTATTTTTTTTGCTAGGGTCACTCACAATTGATTGTATATAATGATCTCTTTGATGTGTTCCCTTATTTTTTTATGCTAGGGGACACATCGTATTTACAATGGTTACGGGTTTTGTATACTAAGTCATATACATTCCTTTATTATATTATGATTGAAGTTTGTTCTGTTCAGTTTATTGTTATAATTGCTTTGATTTCTTTGTACATAACTATACACAGATACTAATCTCAACATATATTCCATGTAAGCCCTGTATATATATGTTAAATTTAAGTTAATTTTAAGAAATATTATTAACATTAAGTTAATTTTAAGTAATATTTCTATTTTGTATCATTGTATAATGTATATCTAGTAGCAATTATATTTCTTTATTTTATGTTATCTTTATTTGAGACTTTTTTTTTGTGCTATTTTATTTTATTCTTTACAATCTTGTGCTATTTCTCTGGTACGATTTCGCGCAGCGACACGAACTGAGCCCAGAAAAAGGGATTTTGACGTAGGAAAATCTATTTCTGGGCGATTTGGTTCGTGTCGCCAGCGAAATCCCGCCCTTCCATCCCATCGCTCAAGATTGTCTGCTAACTTCAGGATGGCCACTAGAGGCGCAGCAGTCGGCAGCATGGGATGGAGTAGTAGTAGGTTGCTGCCCGCCCACTCTGTGGGTCGGCTCCCCTCTTGTGGGGATTTTGTAGTGGGAGATTTCTATTGGCAAGCGGTTCGTGGTAGTGGTCTCACTCGCCATAGTGTTCATACCGACACCCTCTTGGAGGGTGAGCGAGTCAGTTGTACTGACCTTTTCTTTATTTTATTTATTCTCTGGTATGTGTTAGTACATTTACCTTAGAAATAATGGATTAAAGGATATTTCGCTGGCGACACGAACCAATCGCCCAGAAATAGATTTTTCCTTACGTCAAAATCCCTTTCTTGGGGAAGACCTTTGTCGCCCGGTGAACCCGTCCCTCTTTCTTTTTTTGATCCCCACCTTGTAGCCAGTCCAAGCTTGGGTGCGTATTCCAGGAATGAAGATGCCGGGCATGGGTGGTAGTAGTAGCGAGTGGAAGGTAGATGTGGTAGTCCTTGTAACGACTCTTGCCTTGTGAGGGACTTTGAAAGGAATCTTCTAATTGGCAGAAGTCCTGTGATAGTGGCCTCCACTCGCCCTAGTGCTTATACCGACGCCCTTGGGTGATCGAGCTGAGGGTAGTAACTTCAGCATTCCATTTTAGTTTTTCTCTGGTATATTTAGAATCTATTTATACTAAGAAATGTGTGCTACAGGACCATTTCACCGGGCGACACAGTTCTTCCCCCAGAAATAGATTTTTCCTTCGCCAAAATCCCTTTTATATCATCATAATCTGAACTTTATGTTACATATTTATCTTTTATCGGCGTGAAACCAACAGTAAAATGTGTTCGTTTAAGCACAGTAGTTTTGATTAAAATTATATTATCTCAATTTTATCAACGGTTGTTTTGTTTTTGATGGCATATCGTTTTACTGGAGTTCCTTGTTGCTTGATGCACGAAATAATGGTCATTAGCAGCTTGAACAGTTTTCTCACCTTCGGCTACAATTAGGTTTAAATTTAACAGTATATTTCCCTATTGATCTTTAATCTATAGCAAATAAAGGGATTTTGACGAAGGAAAAATCTATTTCTGGGTGATTGGCTCGTGTCGCCCTATGAAAGGATCCTTAATATCATACTTTCTAGGTAAAATTAATCTAAAATTACCAGAGAAAAAACAAAATTAAGAAAATGTCAGTAAAACTGACTCGCTCACTCTTAAAAAGAAGTGTCGGTATGATGATAGGGGCGAGTGGGAACACTACCACAGACATTCACCCAATTAGAACTTCCAATCAGAATCCCCACAAGAGAGAGCTGATACCAACGGGCGATGCAGCCGCTACTACTACTACTAGAGGACGCCACGGACAGCAGCGCCCTAGCGGACATCCTTAATCTAAAAAACATCTTGTCCTGCATGGGGTGGGTATAAACAATACAGGGTGGGTTTCATAGGGCGACACGAGCCAATCACCCAGAAATAGATTTTTCCTTCGTCAAAATCCTTTTCTGGGCTCAGCTCGTGTCGGCCTATGAAAGAGTACCAGAGAAACAGACAAGATGGGAAAAAAGGACAAATGAAAAGCAGTTGTAAAACGAGGGATATAATATAAGTAAATCAATTACAGCATACAAACTAAGTACTTAAACCTAACTTATTTCTAAATAGTAACATAAAAGAACGTTAGTAATGTAAAGTACTTAAAATTACAATAAACATAGTAGTATAATAATGCAGTGTAACAATTAACAAATAGATTTACTTAGAAAATTATTTACAAAATATACAAACAAACATTGTGTCCTACCCACCCTAGCATAAAAATGGAAGGGTAGGTACACTGAAGTACATTATCAGTACAAGTGTGGATGTCCCTAGCAAAAAAATAAGGGACAATCCACTAGTATGATTCAGCGGCTAAGGCTAGGATATCCGAGTAGCATGGCGATTGGGTGAGGCATGTTGGATGAGGTAGGTAGAAAGGAGACCTGGATCTATACTACGACTACTATACAGTATCAGGAGAAACAATGTTTCCCGCTGCTACTGCTGAAAATTTTAAAGATTCCAAGACTTTAGATAATGATGTTTAAAGACTGTCGGGGATTTCCATCCAGTATACTTTTTAAGATCCTCAAAGTTCATATGTTGAAAGTAATTAATTGAGGTGGCTACTCCCCTGATGTCAATGTGCTTTTGGGAATGAATCAGGATTGGCTTGTTTAATGAAGTAAAGGATTTGTTGTCTAATACCTTTTACTGACAAAGTACCACCTTTTTCTCTCATGAAGAGAGGACTGAGGATCTTGAGGATGTACGAGATAGAAAGGCTCTTAAAGTTGATACTGGGCAGAGGAGGATCTTGGGGAAGTGGGATGACTTTCCAAGGGGCCCACCTTGCACGAGGATCCTCATTTTTAGCTAAAAAGCTACGATCCGGAGCAAGCAGAACTTCTCCTGAGGGGAGGAATTCCGACATGACCCGCATCTCTGGATAGAGCCGACAGTTCTGAAATTCTAGCTCCTGAAGCTAGGCTTAATAAGAATAATGTCTTCCTAAGAAGCATTATGAATGTACAAGACGAGTTGTCAGTATCTGAAGCTAGTTTGAGGACATCATTTAAGAACCATGAAACTGCAGTAGGCCTTTGAGAAGGTCTAAGTCTAGCACAGGCTTTAGGAATAGACGTGAAATAAGATTCACGTCAGATCTATCTGAAAACCTAACTGAAAGATCTTCTTCAAAGCCCGATTTATGAGTAGTAATAGTGCTAGCTGCTAAACCTTTTTCAAACAAGGACCTGAAAAAGGATATAGCTAGATTAACTGTCATGGTTGTAGTGTTTGATTCTTTCAGGAAAGATGCTCAATTTTTTAAACAGCTGAGTCATATTGTCTAATGGTTGACTCTTCTCTTATCTCTGATTCTAGGAAGAGAATATTTTGTGGATCAATATTAGCATCTTTATTAGCCGCAAACTTCATGAAGTCCATAAAGTTAGGGTCTGAAGAATTCTGAGGAAGCGAACACAGTCCTCATTTTGTACTGATTGTGACAGCTTGGGATTGGGAATCCGTTGAGGTCGGAGACCCAATTCAGAAGAAGAGGATACCAGTGCTCTTTGGGCCAGTCCGGTGCAATCAGAGCTACTATTCCTTTGAAAGTCCTCAGCTTGCTTAAGACTTTCAAGAGAAGATTCACTGGAGGAAAAACATAAATTTTTTCTCCACTGATCCCTAATCTAACGACAGGGCGTCCGTGGCATAAGCCAGAGGGTCAGGTTGGGGGCCACATAGCAAGGGAGCTTGTGGTTTCGCTTGTGAGGCGAAGAGATCTACTTGGAGACCTGGGACTCTCCGGCATATCCACTGGAATGACCCGTCGTCTAGGGACCATTCATGATTCCAGAGGCACTGACCGGGACAAGCGTCTGCTATCACATTTCTTACCCCCGCCAGGTGAGTGGCGGACAGATGCCATTTGTGTTTGTTTGCTAGGGCAAAAATGGCTATCATGACATGGTTCACATGTTTGGATTTGGACCCTCCTCTGTTGATGCAATGAACTACCACTGCACTGTCCAAAACTAGCCTTAGATGAGACTTTTTCGGGGGAAGCAGTCTCTTCAAGGTAAGAAATACTGCCATTGCTTCCAGAACGTTTATGTGGAGCTGGCGAAATTGAACTGACCAAGTTCCCCTGAACCTGTTTGAACTGAGAATATACCCCCCCACCCGGACGGGAGGGAGGCATCCGTGTGAATGGTTAACACTGGAAGGGATATTGAACGGGGTACCTGCTTGGCTAAGTTCTTTACTTTTGACCATGGACGGAGTTGATTGCGAAGGATCTGTGGAATTACTGACAACTTGTCTCGAGATTTGGTGTTTGCTCTCGATCGCAAACAAACGATTTATATCTTTTAGCCTTGCTTTCAGGAGGATATCTGTTACCGAAGCAAACTGAAGGGACCCTAGGATTCTTTCCTGGTTTCTCCTTGATGTTTGTTTGCATTTGAGAAATTGCCTGACAGATTTTGCTATTTCCTTCCGTTTGGCCACTGGAATTGACAGATTGTGGGAAGACAAATCCCATTGGATTCCCAGCCACTGAAAACGAGACTCGTCGGGGTAAGTCTGGATTTCGTTTTGTTTATCTGGAACCCCAGATGTTCCAGAAAGTGAACTACCTTTTTGGTGGCATTGAGACATTCCTCGACGGTTGGTGCCCAGATCAACCAATCGTCGAGGTAAGCTGCTACCATGATTCCCTGAGTTCTCAATTGCTGTTACAACCACTTCTGCTATTTTCGTGAATACCCTGGGGGCTACATTCAGACCGAAGGGCATCACTTTGAATGAGAATGTCCTGATTTCCTAGCCTGAATCCTAGGAATGGGCGGAAGTGTCTGGCTATAGGGATATGATAGTATGCGTCTGTAAGATCGATGGAGCATGCGACGGCTCCACGCGGAAGTAAGGTCCTTACTTGCGAGAGGGTAAGCATCTTGAACTTGTCGCAACGAATGAAAGAGTTTAGCTTTGACAAGTCTAAGATTACCCTTCTTTTGTTGAGCCTTTCTTTGGCACGCTGAATAAGCGACCTTGAAATTTTAGATGCTTGACTCTCGCAATAGCTCCTTTCTGAAGGAGTTCCTCCGCGTAATCTGTCAATTCCTCTGATGGTATTTGGTGGAATGATTTGATTGGAGGAGGATCTTTGATCCAACTCCAACCCAACCCTTTGGACACTATGCTCTGTGCCCAATTGCTGAACCCCACCTGTGACGGAAGAGGAACAGCCTCCCTCCTACCTGGGGAGCCTCATTGTTGATGGGCGGGTTGACCACCACGCCCTCCTCTGAACTGTCTGCTCCTTGTCGCCCGTCTGCGCCACGCTGGCGAAAGAGCCTCTCGCCCTACCTCTCGGTTGCTTGTTAAAGGGAGTGTAGCCCTGACCTTCATACGTAGGGTTGAAGGCCGGCGAGAGTGCGTAGGAGGTCGACGGTTTTGTGATTGAGGAGACAGCAGGAGGATGGGCTGGTTCTGTTTCGAACTACCAGGTTGTCCCTGTTGTTGGGTAACCGGGAGCGGCCTGAACAAATTGCTGCTGTTGCTGGTGTTTCTGGTAAGGCTGGAACCTTTTACCAGACTTCTTTGGTTTCTTACCAGCAGTGGGGGCGGATTCTTGCTTCCTCTTTAGATGAAATACCCCACCTAGCTCTAAGGCTCTGGTTGAGCCTAGCAGCCTCGTGGTGCACTTCATTACAGCGGATTCTGGGAAGAGATCCGCTCCCCACATGCTAGAAGCCAGGAGTCTATTAGGCTCGTGCCTAATAGTGCACTCCTGCAGAACGTGCTTTCGGCAATTCCTCCTAGCGTGGAAGAAGTCGAAAGCATCTGTCTGAACCGTCTGAAGCTGGGATTTGGCCAAGATCTTAAACAGCGGTTCTGTAGCATATGAGAGAGCAGCTATTTCCGTTATTATCAGAGAATTGAGGGACCTGCCAAACCTAGTTCGCAGCGTCGAACTCCGCCTGAATCAAGGAATCAGGCAGCCTTGGAAGCTTCTCGCCGAACTGGTCCATGGCGCAGTCCGGTTTGAGCTTGCCGAAGCGTGAACGTGGCTGGCAAGTTCTCCCACAATTCTCCAAAAGCTGGGAAGAGCGAGAAGTAGACTCCGCCTCCCTTAGCTGTGGCATGGGCTCATCCTTGAGGACTGCCTGAAGAGGATCTCTCTACTATTTTCGTGCGAACGGAAGAGAAGACTCTTCTTCCGTCGCAAAAATAGTGAAAGGACTCTTATAGGCTGGAGCTTGGTGTTTTGTGCACTCACCCAATCCTCAAGGCAGTGAACCCATTCCCGTTGGGCATGATCCCTACTGTAGAGAACATCCTCCCTAGAGATCTTGTCTTCCCTAGTAAGAGCCGCTACAGTCAGCCTAGCATAGCCGATGAAAGGCTGCGCCAGACCGGAGGATAAAACTCGAAGTCCTCAATCCTTCGAGTTCCACACTCCGGGATAGAGATCATCCCATCCTTAAATGGAGCGTAGGCGGCTACTCTCCAAGGGTTCTCCATAGAGAAAGCTGGCAGAGAGTCGTATGGCGGGAGCTGGAAAATACCAGCACTTGGCACTGGGGAGACTGGAAGAGGGACCTGAGAGAGCCCACGCCACTCGGTCCTCATTCTCTCTAACCCTGTTAGAGAGATCCTGGATGGATTGGCCTGATTGAGACAGAGTGCTCGACAGTTGTGCGAACATCTGCTCAAATTTCGTCCCAGGGCGGAGACTTGCGAACCAACCATCTCACCCACCTGTTGCATCACCACTGCTGAGAAAGCAGTGGATCAAAGGTGCTGGGTCCCGCTCCTCCACCGGCGTTGCCGGAGTGGGATGCGGTGGAGGCAGGAGAAGCATTGGCTCGGCTGGAGCGCGAGCCTTCTCCTTAGAAAGCCTTGCTTCTAGAGCTCTTCGAGTAAGAAGAGCTCGGCTTGGCCTTCACCGCGTCAGCGTAAGAAGTCGAAGACTTCCTAGCCGAAGAAGACGAAGACGACTTCTTAGAAGTCGTCTTAGATAGAGTCTTCGGTTCTCTCTGTCCCTTCACCTTAGGGGGTACAGAGAGAGCGGTTGGGAGAGCGGGTAGGGATCTCAGATCCCACAAAGCCTTGGAAAGAAGCGCTCGAAGAAGGGACAGAGAAGATCCAGGAACACCCAAGGAAAGACCTTGGGCGCCCGACACACCTACCTCAACCAACAAATCCTCTACTCCAACCGCCATCGGCTCGATGTTTAGGTCCAGGGCAGCGACGTCCGGGACCGACTCCTGTGAAGCTACGACCCCGAAAGATTGCTGGAGATCTTGCTGGATGGAGGCTATGAGAGGGGCTGCGGACAAGGGGTCAACATACCCTGTTGACTTGCCCGCCGGGAAGATCTGGACGGCCAGCTTCTTGTCAAGGATGTACGGCTGGCCTTTGGCGGCGTTCTTCCCGAAGCCGCCCACCCACGCTTTCAGGGTAGCAAGGGCGACCTCCCTCACACCAGTAGCCTGGAAGAAAGGGCGAGATGAGCTTCTAATGGCGGAACGGGGTTAACAAACTTATGTCTAAGAGTTGTTAGTAAATGATAAAGAAGCCTATAATCGACTTACCCCCATCCACCAGCTGACTGACTAGGTCGTAGCAGATGGCGCAGGCTTCCGGGTGCCAGACGATCATATCGTTGAATGACGTGGCACAAGGAGCGTGAGACCTGCACTCATCGTGGCCGCAGGGGTCGTACAACGTCGCGTTGCACGCCGGGACCTGACAGTTGGTAGCCTGTAAGTGGAAAAATACATGAGTATCAGGAGAACACTTACAGTCTAACAGTTGCTCCGCTGGAGCCGGAGCGAGAAAGTTAAATTAAAACCAGAGCCCCGCCATAATACGTGTGGTAACAAGGTTGGTTGGTTGTCCTAGGCTATGCTCCGCTGACGGCGGGGACAAAAGATAGAATCCAACCAGGAGTGGTGGTAAAAGGAAACCACGACGAAAAATGGCGGGGATGGTAAGCATATGATAATAATAAAATAAACAAATCATCGTAAAATTAGGGTATATCCTTAAAATACAATAATATCAACCTTTCTTTTCCTCCCGTCTACTAGAAGAGTGCCCGGGTAAGAAGCAAGCTCCCTTCCGGTAGCGGGGGAGAGATGTAAGGATATAGTAGGCAAGCAACCGACCACTAGTAGTGACCACCCCGCCCGCTGGCGGAGCCAGTAATCTATAACCAAAGGTGCCCCGGCTGCGACGGAAGGCTCCGTTCGTTATGAAAGGGAAGGTGGCTGAGCAAACTGGGGAAGGGGGGGGAGGGTCTCGGCGTAACACGGCGGAGAGAGAGAGGGGGGGGTTGGCCTACTCCTACCCCGTCTCAACAACTACCCGCTCGGAGACCCGGTACCCTATGAGTGGTCGCCCTATACCCCCCGCTGGGAGGAACCCCTGGCCACCTCAGAGAGGGAGGGAGAAGGCAACTGAGGTTGTCATGACAACCAAGGGGTCCCCAGCACCTCCCTATACCTTATGGTAGGGAGGGAAGGGGAAGGGTAAGGTGCGATGGAACACGTGACCGCAAGTGGCCTAAGCCGCGAGCAACACAACGTGGGAGGGCCACGTGAACCAGGCTGTACCAAACCATGGAACATGCACCTAGGCTAGCCTAACACCCTAAATAGAATAAAATTACATCGTAAAGATGGAAAAGACACTTTTAGTAGAAGAAAAGAAGCCAGGAGGAGGCAAACTGTTCCGAGGAACAGAAGCCTACTCGGAGCCAGCGAAAGCCGATGAAGAGCAAGAGCCGGGATGCTGGGCTGGAACAATAATAATAGCCCTAAATACCAAACTAAGAGAAATGTGGGAAGGGGGCTAATCTAGCTAAAACTCGATAGTAAAAACGATGAACGTAAAAAGTAAGCCCATAAGTATAAGAAGTCCCAGTATGGAGGACCGGAATTCTTAACG
The DNA here is from genome assembly GCF_015104395.2 of Macrobrachium nipponense. Classification (NCBI taxonomy): domain Eukaryota; kingdom Metazoa; phylum Arthropoda; class Malacostraca; order Decapoda; family Palaemonidae; genus Macrobrachium; species Macrobrachium nipponense. Next base: position 76,624,080 of record NC_061108.1, read on the forward strand.
AGGCAGCATGGCGCCGCCACGAGACAACGGGGAAACGTATATGACCTATTAGAAGGAAAATACTGGTTCCCGGAAGACAAAAAATATAGTAACAAAACATTACTTATGAGGCACTTAACTTAGCCGTTGCGATT